>NC_042615.1:764850189-765153229 GCF_901001135.1 Rhinatrema bivittatum
AACCCAATTGCGTAAAGAAGAGAATTTAACAATTTTTCTCCCTTATAGCCATTAATATACTAGGGAGAGGCACCATTCAGTTGGCACGATATTTTCAACCCAACTGCTTTACGGGCTGATACAGTAAAATGCGCGGGATAGCCGGCGCTCCGAGGCGAACACCCACTCTCCCGACGCGCGACCAGGCCACTCTCCTGGGCGCATGATTTTCTATTCAAATGAGGGCCCGCGGTAATAAGGAGGCGCTAGGGACACTAGTGCGTCTCTAGCGTCTCCTTATTGACAGAAGCAGCAGCTGTCAGCGGGTTTGACAGCCGACGCTTAATTTTACCGGCATCGGTTGTCAAACCTGCTGATAGCCTCGGGTTCGGAAAACAGACACGGGCAAAATTGAGCGTCCGTCTTCCAACCCGCGAGCTGATTTTTTTTTTTTTTTTTAAATTTTTGTGGCCTCCGACTTAATATCACTATGATATTAAGTTGGAGGTTGTACAGAAAAGCAGTTTTTTCTTCCCATCCAAGACCTCACTGGTTTAACTCAAAGCCTCTTATTTGTACCTGTCTCCTGCGATATTCCATGCAAAACTGGGCTATACAAGAAAAGGCTGAGTAGAAACAACTTACAAACAAGTTCTTCTTAAAACATTTCCAAACTCGCAAACATCATTTCTAATGACACTCAATTAAAAGCTGCCCCTTCTTAAGTTAATCCCATCTAACTTCAGTCTTCTCAGTCAAGGTCCTGCTGCTTTAACTCAGAGCCTCTTAATTGTTTTTCATTGTGTCCCTGGACTATCAGTTTTGACTAGACTGTAAACTACAAGGAGTAGGGACTGTCTATTTTGGGGGTAATTTTTAACAGCCTGTAAAAATTAGGCAGGAAACATTTTCCCTTTTGAAAATTATCCCAACAAAACTACCCATATAACACTCATCATATCTGCTAAATTCTGCACAGAAAATTTGGGGACATTTTATGCACATGCTTTACAAAATGCAAAAGAAATAGCATAAGTGTAAACTCCTCCCCAACTCTGCCCCTGAAAATACCTTTGCTTGGTACAGCTAAACGTATGCAACTGAAGTTGCCCGTTTGTAAATGACCATTTCAGCTTCTGAAACACCGTTTCATCTGCAGATGTTCCTTTGAATTTATTCTCCCTATGTCTATATAGTGCTGTGTACATCTGCTATGTGCCATTTAAATAATCATGACGATGTTGCTTCGCCCATAGGATCAGACAACCCTGGGAAAAATGGAGGCATGAAGCTTATGAGCATTTCTGGTTTATTTAAACAATTTTTAACTGCTGTATCCCTATTTCTAGGAGCCATGCAATATAATAGTAAATGACAGAAAAGACTCAAATGGTTCATCCAGTCTGCCCAGCTTGCTTTATTTAGGTATTCTTTTAATTCATTTATTTTTTATTCTGTTAAGAGGTAACCTGCCACTCCATGCAGGTTACCCCTTATCTTCATTTCCATACATACAAAATAAAATCACACAAACAAAAGCATAGTCAAACAATAACTGTTAAAACATTACATCGTCACCTGAGCTGCCACCAAAAGGATTCTCAGCAGGAATTACTTCACCTGATTGCCCATCCTACCTGATCATGTTTCTCAATCTCATATACACATACATATTCCTGCAAGGCATCCATAAAACTGTATAGAGTAAACAAGAATTATATAACCTGGAAGGCTGTCAGCATGTGATCTCAAATGTTTGCTTACAAAATAAGGTCTTAACCTGCTCCTTGAAGGTCCGAACACATGGCTCTGCTTTCAAGATCCTCTGGAGGAGAGTTCCAATGTTGAGGTCTGGCAACTGAAATAGTCCACGCCTACGTCTCAGCCGAACAGACTAGCTGTACTGATGGAAACTCTTAAAAGATTCTGGCCAGCAGATCTTAACATCCTCGAAGGTTTACAGATCTCTAAAACCACACTAAAACATACTGGACTTTCAGCACTGAATTCTCTGTGTATCAAAGAAAGGATTTGGAATTTGATCTGCCACTGTACTGGTAACTAGGACAGGTGTTATGTGATCCCTGAGTCCTGCTCCTGTTAACCTTGCAGCTGAATTTTGTACCACCTGAAGAGCTCTTAGCACTGCCACGGGTAGGCCAATATAAATGGGACTGCATTGATCTGCACCTGATAGAACAAAGACCCGAAGGACTGTACGAAAATTAATTTCTTAATTTCTATAGCATGTGCAGGTTAAAAAAAAATGCATTTCTCACTACTGTTTTAACTTGAAGGTGTGGTGAAAGATTTTGTTCCAACAAAACTCCCAGATTTCTTACATAATGTGACACTGGGACTGACCATTTCTCAAACTGAAAGACCACTGGCATCTCATCAGACCATCCATTCAGTCTTTCCTATCCAGAGCATTAGCCTGTTTTCAAACACCTTTTGCTTTATGGCTGCTAAGCAGCTAGCCTCATCTAACACAGTCACTGTGGGAACAAAATGATTGGATATCATTTGCATAAAGCCCATAGCCCACTCCCAGATCTGCAAGCAGGTTACAGATAGGACGCAGTTAATTGTTGAAGAGCGACACTGACTAAACAGAACCTAGAGGTACAGTGGGATGATGACGATCCCATCCATACCTGCGGTTTATCTGACATGAAGTGGACCATTTGATAACCGTGGTTGATATTCCAATAGTCTTCAAATGAGTTAGCAAAATCTGATGACTGTGTTGAATGACGCTGATATATCTAACAGCACTAATATGTACTTCAAACCCATATCAAAGCCCTATCTAAAAACATCTAAGCAACACAACCTCAGAACTATAAGTAGGTCTAAAACCAAACTGAAAAATAATCAAGCACATTTGAAATTTTCTGAAATTATTTTAATACCATTCCGTAAATCAATTCTGCAAGGAATAATATTGTGCTTCATACCTTGGGTATGAATAAAGGTCACTGCAACCCATACATTTCTTACATAAAAGAACCATCTTTTATGTAAGAAACAACATAGACTTTACAAGTTGATTCTTCTCCCTCCTGACGCAGCCTCGCGGCGAGACACGGGTTCCGTGTCGGGGGACCCGCTTTAATCTGATGTTATTCACATTGAAATAGTGGAGTTGCCGTACCAAAAGTAAATATTTATGAAAATTATTGAAATTTGTGTGGACTTTCAGTTTTTCTGCACTGTTCCTTATAATTGGTTAGTAAGTAGCCCCCATCAAATTTAATGAGAGCTGCAGTATTTCACGTGCATTAATGCACATCATGGTTTGGTAATCAGACCCCTTAGTCATGAACAAGTTTCTACCAGCAGATGAAAGCTTCTCCTTTAAGTCCATAACCATGGAGGAAGTAAAATGCAAGGTAGCTGGTAAACAAGAGAGTGAAAAATGTCATTTGATAAGGGATTGAGGGAAAGCATACACAGAGACCCTCTACAAGTGTTTGCCCTGGATAAGAATGACCAGCAAGTAGGATTTGTAGGAACCTGACAGGGGCCACTAGGTGACTACTTCTGCTACGGCTCCTGGAACTGGACTGAGACCACCAGCTCATTTCCTGCAGGTCACTTTTAAGTCCACACACCAATATAAGCTGAATTTGATCTGGTGACCTAGAAGTGAAAGGCTCTGTAATGCTTTCATGATTTCTTTAAGCCATCCAGTCCAACACTTTATAGCACTTTAGAAAAAATACTTTTGCAGTACAGATGATGGCTACTAATTTCATGATCTGGCTGCTGCATAAAAAGATATACAGCAATACCAAAGAACCGTAGTTAGGTGGGATAAAGCAAAAGGTGCCTTGCTCAACGTCACGTGGGCTTAGCTGAAGAATCAAGATTAGTTTACTTGTCAGCATTTAGAGCTGATCACTAGAAACAGTATTCATCCTGATGCCTCCGCTTTCTTAATGACAGTAGGTTAACACAATGTTTCTCAACTGGTGCATCATCAGACTTTATTAGGTATGACACAGAAAAGTCACTGCTGTCTGATGCTCGGGTCCAGACCAGTATCCAAACTCTGATCTCAGCAACTTACAGCAACAAGTAGTGGTTCTCAAACACGTAGGAGATCCTTTCTGAGCATGTGTCGTCATGCATACCCTCTCCCTTCCTAGCTATAGCGTGAGCCTTGGAATATGAGAATTAATGGGCAGCATGCAGGGCACGGTTAGCATGGACTTCTCTAGCACCTGTATATAGAGAAAGCTGAAATCCAGGAGTGGTAACGGAGGGAAAAGGGAGAAGGATTTCAGGTGTGGAAAGAAGCTGAGGGTAGAGAAAGAACAGAAGTCTGCAGGAGTATCTGCAAGATGAAGAGTTGGAGCAGGTGAGTAATGTGAACCGATAAATTCAGCTCAGAGTGGAGAGAGCAGCCGTAGGAGACAGGAGGCAAGACCCTTCTCTTTACTTAACAGTTAGGCCAAAACGTGACTGAGGTCCCAGGAATTTTACAAAAACATGCTGAAGCTATGGATAACCCATGAATACAACTTGTACATCATCCTCCAGTACCAGAGGAGGCATGGAGAAAATTCATGGGTAGCAACTGGAGGAACAAAAGAAGCAGCACTGTATGCTGTTTGTTTGCATAATTTAATCTAATATAGGAAATAATTGATTTAGTGTCATACAGCAATATGAATACATTTATAATCTAAGAATTTTGTATAAATCAAGACTAAATGCTTTAATTTTACTTTCTAGCTCTAATCTTTTTAAGCAAAATGAACTGTTAAATCGTGTTGCTTATAATTTCTAATTTAATTTCTAAAATTTTAAAATAAAGTTTCTCTATATTTCAAATACAGTAATACATTATACAGACATTTATTTAATTTCATAATATTGTACCTTGGGCAGGAACAGACAAATAGGAGCATACTACACAAGAGACCCACTTTATAAAACATTTCTCTCTCTCAGACACAAAATAGAGAAAAAATCATTTAGAAAATATGGTTTCTACTTTTTAATTTAGTAGTTGAATGTTAATTTAAAGTATTGAATACAACAGCAACACAGGATTACAACTTTGATAAAATGAATGTTCGGGCTGCCAGAACAAACAGCAAAATGGATAATAGGAAATGTTAAAAATCCTAGTTGAAAATGCAAGCAATCCCAAAGTTGGGTCAGTTTGCAAGGCGGTGACGACAGAATTTATAGCACAGTAATAATCAGATGTCTTGGTGTAAACATAAGTGCTCATATAGCTCGGTCTGTCTGGCAGGCTTCATGCAGACTGGGTTGGTGCTGGCAGGGTACCAGAAAGGCCAAAAGAACCCAGGAAACTAGATGCTCAAGCACTAGCCACACAAGTATTGGTAGCTATTTAGTTTATTACAAAGCTTTGTGGTAGAGATAAAAAAAAAATAGGGGATCTTGTATGATTATCTACTCAAGAGCGTGGAGTACAAAGGAGAAAGACGACAAAAACTGATTTGGATGAGGAGTGATATCTTACAAATGGTCATACGCTATAGCAGGCAGGTTGGATATATCCTAGGCATTGTGGACAGGAATAATAGGGCAGATGGAAAGGGCTGCTTGTTCCTTTTCTGCCATCATCTATTATGTATTATTGGGCCAGATGTGGTGTGAAATTAGGTCTTACCTGATTATTTCCTTTCCTTGAATCCTGCTAGATCAGTATTTACCAATGGGATATCTCTGCTCCACAGCTGCAGGAGACAGAGGTCACACCTACATTCTTTTCAGTCCAGGATTCCCCAACGGCAGAAGATGCAATCTGCTATCGCCTGATCCAGGGACCACTTGTGGGGTCGGAATGCTCAATTCAGCCAGTCCATCACATTCTCCGTCCCGGCTAGGTACATGGCTCGGAGCAGCATGCCCTGGGACTGAGCCCATGACCAAATCTAAATAGCCTGTCTGCTTGTTGATGTACCACATCACCATTTGGTTGTCAATCTGTAACAGAACTGCCTGGTTGGACAGAGTGCGTACCGGATCGCTCGAAGCTCCAGGAAGTTGATCTGGCATTGAGCTTCCTGAGCGGACCAGAGATCTTGCGTATGGAGGCTGTCCACATGCGCACCCCAACCCAGGATGGAAGCATCAGTGGTAAGCACCTTCTGGGTCAGGGGGTACTGAAAAGGAACCCCCCTGCTCCAGACTGGGCAGACTCCCACCAGGATAAAGAGGTCTGTGGAGGCAGCGTAACACGAATGAGCACGCTGAAGTTCTAGGTGGCCTGCTGCTACTGAGACTGCAGGGTTCACTAAGCCCTTCGCATTTGCAAGTGAGCCCAGGGAGTAACATGGACTTATGTGGCCATATGACCCCGCAAGTAAAGCAGAAATGGGGCCACGACCTGTCGGCTATGGCAGACTAGACTCGTTAGAGATGCCAGGGCAAGCACCTGATTGGGAGGAAGGAAAGCCCGAGCTTGTGACGTGTCCAGGCAGGCACCATTAAAGCCTGAGGCAATGGGGTGAGATGGGACTTTGGGTAGTTGATGACGATCCCGAGGGATCCAGCACCTGAATGGTCAAGCGCAGGGAGCGAAGTACCCCCTCCTGGTTGGTGCTCTTGACCAGCCAATTGTCCAAATAGGGAAACATGTGAACCCCCCTCTGGTGGTGGTGCACACCCACTACTGCCAGGCATTTGGTGAAAACCCATGGGGCCTAAGCAAAGCTGACTGGCAGCACCTGTTACTGGAAGGGCTTCTTTTCCACAAGGAACCAAAGGTACTTCCTGTGAACAGGGAAGAGCACGATGTGGGCGTATGCATCTTTTAGGTCGAGGAAGCAAAAAAACCGGTTCCCACATTGCAGGAGGGAAAACAGGGTGCCCAGCGAGACCATCTTGAACTTTTCTCTTTGCAGAAATTTGTTCAAGGCTCTTAGATCCAAGATCCTATTCTCTTTGGAATCAGGAAATAGTGGGAATAGAACCCATGCCCTTGCTGCCGCAACGGTATGAGTTCTACTGCCCTGGCCATTAGAAGGGCGGAGAGCTAAACCCAGAGAATTTCCTGATGTGGGGACTGCCCCACGATGAACAGGGTGGAGAGTCTGCAGGGACACACAGGAAGTTCAACCTGTACTCTTGACAAATGATGAACAGGACCCACTGATCTGAAGTAACCTGGGGCCAGCGGTCCACAAAGGACCATGGCCGACTTCTGACCAGAGGCCCCAGCATCGAGGGTACGGTTGCAGGGCTTATGCTCCTTCCAGCCAGTCAAAACCCCGTAGTAGGGCTCACCTGGGGCGCCAGCTGGGGCCTGGCGATCCGCTGCTGCCTAGAGTGGCTCTAGACCCCCCTCTTGGCATACTGGCATGCAAGGCCGAAGGATAGTACTTCCTTTGGCAGTAGAAGGGCCTCCTGGTGCCCTGAACTGAGGATTTCCTGATGGAAGACGGTGGGTCCAACATACTGGCCAAAAGATGCTGGAGGGTCTCATGGTGTTCCTTCAAATAAGACACAGCATCTTTCACTTTATCTCCAAAGAGATTCTCACCACTACAGAGCAGGTCTGTGAGCTTCTCTTGGACCTCTGGATGAAGATCAGAAGCTCGGAGCCACGCCATATGGGAGCCACAGCCTGCCATCGTCACCCTAGCCACCATCTCAAAAACATCATAGATGGACCGCACCTCGGTTTGCCACATTCCAAGCCTTGCTGGGCAACTGCCATGAAGGTTTCCTGCTGCTTCTGGGGGAGGCACTCCAACAACTTCTGAACCTGCTTCTAGAGGTTCCAAGTGTACTGGGTCATGTACAATTGGTAGGAAGCAATACGGGCGATCAGCATTGCTTCCTATCTACGGCATCCAATGCCCTATGTTCCCGACCCGGAGGCGCAGAAGGCTGGATGCAGGAATGCCTGGCCTTCTTGAGGGTAGACTCCACCACTACTGATTGATGTGGGAGCTGACGCTTCTCAAATCCCAAGGCCTGCTGTACTAAGTAGACCGTATCTGTCTTCCAGTTTACCAGAGGCACCAAGATGGGGTGCTCCCAAATCAAAAGGAGTAAACCCTTAAAGATGTCATGGATGGGAATAGCCACTACCTCCATTGGGGGCATCAACGAACTGAAGAACTTCCAGCATCTTGTGACTGGCATCCTCCTCCATCAGAAGTTGGAAAGGAATGGCTTCCGCACAAAGCCCACAAAGGTTAGATCCTCCAGTGGGGACCGGTACCGCTCATCTGGAGGGGACGACTCGGAGGGAAGATCCCCTGAGTCATCAGAAGCAGACTCAGAGGTAGCATTCCCTCAAGGATCATACGGGACATCCTTCTCACTTAGGTCTCCTAGGGACTCTCGTGGAGGGCCCCACTCAAGATTAAAGGCATCGAGGTCCCTGAGGGACCGGACAATGCTGGGCACGGTACCAAGACCCTTGACGGTCCCCTGGGCTGTGACACATCGTCCTCCTCCTCGGAACCCACAACAGGAATCACCCCAGAGGGAGGTCCTGATGGCCACTGGGGCATCGAGGGACCTGCTGGCAGCAGCTGCTTCATGGGCAAGATGGCCAGCAGGATGTCGAGGCATTCCGACACTGGTGGAGCCGGCGACTCGATGCTTCGCAAGGCTCGGAGCACCGCCAGATGCACCCTGCGTTCAGCTCTTTGTGAAAATCCGCCAAAGACAGAATGGATGGAGGAGGAGGCGGCATCACCAGAGCTCCCTTGGAGCCCCCGAAGGAGTTCAGTGCCCGGCACAGATATCAGTGGGGAATGCCTGGGACTCCCAGGTTTGATGGAGGTCGATGACTCGTCTCTGCAGGGTCGCTTAGGGGGCATCATGGCAGCTGGTGGTGATGTTTCCGAGATTTCCTTTGGTGCTCGGCCTGGACTTTTTCCGGCATCAAGGATAGAGATGATCCTGATGTCCTGGAGTATGACGACACGGATGACGGCCTATTGCTGGCCCCTCTCTCCAGAGAGGGCCCTGGTGGAGGAGGGGACATCACTGGATAAATGTCCACAGGTTTCCCGCAGCCTTTGGGTGTCAATGCACCCAATCCTGGAATCGAAGGATCAGACTTTTTGGATCCAAACAGCTTCTCCATCTTATCCAAACAGGCCCAACGACCCTTGAGGGTCATTTGATCACAAAAATGACACACCCGGGCATTATACAATGTCCCCAGGCAGAGGACACAGACCTCATGTGGATCTGGGATGGACATGGTCCGTGGGCACTGGGGGCATCGGCAAAAACCTGACGCCATATAAAAAGAGCTGGCAAGCGGTCGATGACCGGTGGCCACCAAAGAGCGACACTGCCAGGAATTGACTGCAAAGAACGAGAAAAACTTACCACGCCATCCTATCGAGGCACTGACAGGGGAGAAGAAGGAACCGGCGGAGAAAAGTCGAAAATGACCAGGAAAAACTCAAAAAAGACTCTGAAGAGAGCAGAGCTCCATGACCGAATATTGTAAGATGTTACCCTTAAATTAAATTAGATGGGTATCCTTTATATAAAAATATTCTATAGAATGTTTTCAGCATTAAAACGGCACGTATATAATTTTTAGTCTGGTAGCAAAAAAGATTGCGGTTTTAGTGTTGTTCGAGCATGGCTGTAGACTTTAATCTGACAGCGAATAGCATTTTAATTGCGACTATTAAGATAATATAACCACAACACCTAATATAGCAGGATGGTTTTTTTACATCGCAATAAGCAAAATAGAAAAGAATTGGATAAAGAATGTTAAGAGGACATGGCTACAGACTCCGATCTGATAGAACATTGATTGTAATTTAATCGATTCACGGTAAAAGGCTGAATAGAAATCTTACTGCAATATATTAGTATGCAATGCTTTTTTGAGAAATTATCAATTCTTTATTAATTACACTAGATACAATGCTGAACACTTCTAATATTTTAATATTTTTATTAGTTGTCTATTGTATATTAAAATGTTTCTACAAAAGATTACAACCCATTGTCAATCAATTCCTAATATGGAGATTAAATCACTTGAACGACTATATTAAACTTATGAATAAATAATTTTCAGTAGAGAACACATTTTTACGTGGTTTACCTAAAGTTAAAAATTGGTACATTTTTTAATACAAATCAAGAAGCCAATTAATATGAAACTCAGTTGATAGGTAAAAAATAATTAACTATTTACTCACCTTTGGATCATTAGATTAAACAATTAAAGTTGTTTTGAAAATAGTCAATCATATACATATCCTTTAGTTGAAAGAACTCTTTTTACATAATTTCAGATTATCAAATAGAAATATTTGAGATGAATAACTAGAAAATACTAATATGAGATTGAGATCATTGATTGTTAAATTAAAATATTTTAGTTTGTAACAATATTTTTGTCTCACTATGAATCATCATCAGTGTTTGGTAAATTAAAAATTAAAATAATTTTGTCTATACATTTGGGTTTTTCCAGCTATCTTTGACGTATTGTTACACATAAGAACAACTGTGTAACAATAAATATAAAAGAAAGAAGAATTGAGGTAAAAAATATTCTCCTTGTATGAATTAGAATATTTTTGTCTCTATATATGTTTTTTATATATGTCATTGTAAGATTATAAACTAATTGTAATAATATATTAATCCTTACTACTATTACAGCCCCTGATGCAGCCGATTAGGCGAAAGTCGGCCGGAGTCGGGTGTTTTATCTAATAATAAAAATAAAAGACTTCTTTCCACGGTATACGGTCTTACTTCTGTTTTGTTTACCTTGGCTACGGTGGACCGGTTCCTAATATATAACATGTGCTTTTACCTGCTGGGAGAACTTCATGCATCGATGCTGGGACAAGCATGTGTACAGAGAAAAGGAGCGTTCCCATGGGCAACCGGGGTGATGGAATGAATCTCTTCTTATACATGTCTTTTTTTTATTTTGTCCCTGTCATTTTTGACAGGCCCTTATAGTAGTTAAACCATAAAAGAATGTGTTTTGGCATGTAACAGAACAAATGAATTACATTATTCAACACAACTTCTTTTGAAACTTAAAGTACCTTCAATTTAAGACCCACGTTGCTAAGACTTTAAAATAAAAAAAAAAAAAATGGAGACAAGAAAAATGAGTTTTAGTGGGAAGTTAAGAAGAGTGGAGTAATTGATGCGCTGTAGCACATCACAAGGCACAAGGCTTAGAAATGACAAGACTGAACTTGGGGAGTTACAGTGCTACACATGTATTACCATCATAGCCCGATTTTAACTGTTATTTATTTATTTATTTATTTCGGATTTTTATATAGCGACATTCTCAATACAAGTATCGAATCAGGTCGGTTTACAAAGAACAGAACTGTCGCAATAAAGGCGTTACATTAAACAGCGTTTCTTAATATAGGAGTAACAAATAACATATAACATATAAATATAAATAATACAAATTAAATATTACATAGACAATAATAATAGTAATAACTCGTCAACAGGACGTGGATAAATGTAAGGAATGATTAAATAATACAAATTAAATATTACATAGACAATAATAGTAATAACTCGTCAACAGGACGTGGATAAATGTAAGGAATGATTAAAGCGTGAGTAAATATCTTGAATAATTTAAGGGGTAGTCTAAATTGTGATATGTGGGTATATAGGCTCCAGCCGCCTCCCCCGTGTAAGCCCCTCACCTCTGATCCAAAGCATGCTGTTCCAAGGAGACGGGACAGAACTGCCTGTAAACTTGGACAGCCTTTATAGGCCCCATTGGCATAGCCAGAATTGAATTTTTATCTGGGCCCAAGGTTATCAAGGGTGGGTACTAAGAATACACATCTGAGCCATGGTAGTTATACTGTTATTGATAAAAACTTTAGCATGCACCTTGCAGAAATAACCATTTCTCACCGAATATCAAACAACAAAATCAAGAAATGCAAATAAACAGTAAATCCATACTAAGAATAAATATTTCAAAACATCCAATAATTAAAAACTGTTATACATTTCCCAAAATACCAATAAAATATTTCAGTACAGTAGAAACATCAAACACTCAATAATTACAACCAAGAATTTTTAAAAATCTCCTGCCCTCCTATCTAGGCTCTTTTCCTTTCCAGTCACCCTGAGATTGTCGTGGACTGTGGAGGTAGGGCTGTACAAATTTTATTTTCTCTTTCACACACTTACCCATTCATTCTCTCACATATTCCCTCTAACATACTCAGGCTCTTTTTCCCTCATATAAACACATATGTACACAAGCACTCTCTCTCACACACACACTTTCACTCTCCAACACATGCCCATACAACAACCCTACATATGAAAAGGCAGCACTGCAAATATTTCACAAGGCAGGCAGTTATAGATCCTTCCCTCACCTTCAATTATTCCTCTACTGATATCGACCTGAACCCTAAACCATGAAATTAGGACATGTCTTTACCATTTAACGAAATAATTTTGTAACGATGTAATCATGTTGTCTTCTACGCAACCCTCTATGTAATCAAAATCATGTTATCTTCTATGCAACCTGTTTCTGTTTCCGCCTATCTATATATACATATATATGTATATATATATTTTTTTTTTTAGATTTCTCTTAGCCCAGTTACCCCTCCCTTGTTTTTTGTAATTTCTACCTGCAATTTGATGTAAACTGATATGATGTTCACATTAATATCGGTATAGAAAAGTGACTAAATAAATAAATAAATATACAAAAACTACAGGCTAGCAGAATACCTCACCATGGTTACACATGCAAAATACAGCTAGAACCTCATCAAATACAGAACAAACACCATAAAGTATAAACTGAAACATGCAGACAAAAACTGAAATGGAAATCACAACAAGCCAGATGCTGTATACAATGCAACAATGGAAAAACAGAATTGCCACCATTCCTCATACAACAACAATCAAGAAATATAAAACATCAATCATAACAGTAAAATCATACTAATAAATAAATATTTCAAAACAGCTGATGAAATTAAAAGCTCATACAAAAATATTTAAAATTCTCCCAAACACCAATAAAATATTTCAAAACAGCAGCACATCAAATAAAACCCAATAATTAAAACTAGTAAGGGAAAACATATTACTCTCTCCATACTTGGGAAATTTTGATCCCAGTCAGCCTGAGACTGTTGTGGATTATTTATTTAAAAGTATTCACATCCCAACCCCTCTGAATAGTTTAGGGCGGGTTACGCAATAACATACATAGTAAATAGTCGGGGGTGAGTAGGTGTGCACAAAATTTCTCCTCTCTCTTATATACACACATTCTCATATGCTCAGTCACAAGCACATGCTCACATACATATGCTCACTACGCACACGCACTCTATCAGATGCTCACAGACACGCTCTTGCACACATACACATGTGCTCTCAAATGCTCCCTGATGCACACACTCTCATATGCACCTCCCACACATGCACATGCTCTCTTAGATGCTCACAAACAAGATTCCCAATTCACATGCTCCCTCACACGTGTGCCCACAGACATGCATGCTCTCAGATACTCCCTGTCACAGTCTCCCTCCCTTACACATTCCCATACATGCTGCCTGACTCATACGTGCTCCTCTGTCATGCTTCTCCCCTACATACTTTCATTGGTGGTCAGGGAAAGAGAATTCAACAAGCATGGTGGCCATAAAATAATTGGATCCAGGTCAGCTCCTGCTCCTGACCCGAAGGTGGTGTGCCTTGGTATGGGAAGGAGTTGAAAGGCCCCGATTGTGGTGGTTTTTTTTTTTAATTTTTATATTTTGCCGTGGGCCCAGCATGAGGGGAGCAGGCAACTGAGAGCAGGAATGAGGCAGGGACGGTAAGTTCCTCTGTTAGCAGAGGCAGGTTAGAAGGGAGCAGAAACTGATGTCGCCGTACAGGAGAAATGCTGCTAAAGGACCTGGTGTTGGTCACAGCGGCTCCGCAGGCATGAGACCCGCTGAGACCAAACACACCGATCAATTCACTGGTAGCCACCAGAGCCACCAGACACCCTGTGATCCAGCTCCTTGGTTGTCTGGTGTTTGCTCCTTCCCCCGTCTCTTGTCTTCTTGGGCATCCCTGTCCCTGGTTCTCTCCTGGCCCTCCCTGATCCCAGCACACTCCTCTTTCCCTCCCTACCACCTCCTCCCCCACCACCCGTTATCGATGCTGCAACTTTCTTTCTCTATGTTGGCAGACAGGAGGGCAGCTGCATGCCACCTCCTCTTTACGACCTAAACACACCTGATTCTCTTTTTGGCCTATGCGGGCTAATACAACTTAAGCACGCCTCTACATTCCTTCAGCACATGTTGTATGAGGTATCTTCCTTCCTCGGGCCTGAGTGGGCAAGCACAAGCATGGCATTAAGGCCTTGCACCATAGGCAGACTGGTGCAAGGGTACTGGCAGCTTAGGTCAGTAGTTCCCAAACGTGTCCTGGGAGATCCCCAGTTAGTCAGATGTGCAGGATACACACAATGAATATGCAGGAGAAGGATTTGCATGCACTGCCTCCGTTACTACTATTTATCACTTTTAAACCACGAAGCATCTCAGAAACTGCAGCACCTTTCCTTTTAGGTTACTTTCAGCTTTAATATCCACTACCCTCTGTATCCTTTTTCTTTCTTGTGAGTTCCTAACTGCAGCCTCATTCCTCATTCTGCCATTGGTTTTTGTTTTTTTTGTTTTTTTTTTATCTCCCGCTGAAGCCTTTGGGATCGGAAGCCTCAGGGACATATATTGCTGCAGAGAGTGAACTACAAACTACAGCTCAGAGAGAGGAAACGTACAACTCAGACAAAGGATGTGCGGCCAGAAAATGTATTTTGTTTTTGAATTTTTAATTCATTTCATTGTTTTTCTCTTATTCATGAAATTTGTTTCCATGTCGTGTGCACTATTTCAATTTAAGGCACACTGAAAAGCAAAACCAAATGATCAATTGGACATATCTGCTCTAGGCTAGGGCTGGGAGAGGGGATACAGCTAGAGATTGGAGCTGGAAGAGGAGAGACAGGCAACCAAAGACTAGAGCTGGGAGGGGGAAGACCTCTTTAGACTACAGCTTGGAAAAGCGCTGGAAGAAGGGAAACAGCTAGGGAGGGCTGGGGTAAAGGAGACAGCCAAACATAAGAACATGCCATACTGGGTCAGACCAAGGGTCCATCAAGCCCAGCATCCTGTTTCCAACAGTGGCCAATCCAGGCCATAAGAACCTGGCAAGTACCCAAAAACTAAGTCTATTCCATGTTACCATTGCTAATGGCAGTGGCTATTCTCTAAGTGAACTTAATAGCAGGTAATTGACTTCTCCTCCAAGAACTTATCCAATCATTTTTTAAACACAGCTATACTAACTGCACTAACCACATCCTCTGGCAACAAATTCCAGAGTTTAATTGTGCGTTGAGTAAAAAAGAACTTTCTCCGATTAGTTTTAAATGTGCCACATGCTAACTTCATGGAGTGCCCCCTAGTCTTTCTACTATCCGAAAGAGTAAATAACCGATTCACATCTACCCGTTCTAGACCTCTCATAATTTTAAACACCTCTATCATACCCCTCCTCAGCCGTCTCTTCTCCAAGCTGAAAAGTCCTAACCTAAGGTTAGGAAAGAAGAGAGAGAGATTAGGATCGGAAAAGGTGAGAAAGCTAGAGACTCGGTCTAGGAGAGGGTGAGAGAAGAGTGGGTGAAAGATAATTATTTACCAGGGCAGGCAGAGTGTGAGAGGCAGCTAGAGAATAGGGCTAGGAGAGCATGAGAGAGAACGGCTAGCAAGCTAAGAGGAGCTGAGTGGCTGGCAGATGACAAACTTAAAAAAAACCCAAACCAAAAACACACTTAACGGGTCAATTTCAGGCTATTTTATTGGTATTTTTCAATAAATGCTAGTTTTAGGTGTATTAACTGACCCCCATGTCTGCACAAAATTCTAAACGTTGGAGCTGCCTCTGTTTCTCTGGTGTTAAGTCTACTGCTGTACTTTCTCTTCTGCTGATTTTTGGCGGGGCAAGAGAGTTCCAGCAAGTAATCCTGCAACCTTGCCCCTTTTTCGTTCTGCTATGCAACGACCCGTGTGATATGCAACAATGGGTTGAATTTGCAGTGTTCTCTCTCCTTTTTAACAATTTCCGATATGAGCCTGTTTCATCACACATTCCTCCCCTTCATCTGCAACATGGACATTTGTGCAGTAGCAACATAATAACTTATTAAACCAAGCCCTGACTTCTGATTATCTATAATCACATACAAGACAATTAGGAGGAAATAGATTGATGAATCCTCATTCAGTGGAGGCACAACTAAAATTGTATTTAACACAGATTGACATCATTTATAATTAAACTGCAATTCAATTCCCTCCTATTAGTAACTCTTTACAAAGCGTGTTAAAGAAACAAGTTAAAATACCCTGCACCTGTGGGTTTTATATGTATCCTAGCAACTGGAGCTTTCTTTGGAGCGCCATGACTTGCTATCTTCTATGTATCTAGCTATTGGGATCTAGGTACGAAGCTGCGTTAAAACCCGTCTGGTAGCATGAGTTACCCTGTCCGTTACTATGCCAGAGGTACATCAGGCTTTAACAGGACTATGGCTCTTACCGGCATTAAAGTTGACGCGATCACAGGAACGCAGCTAAGTTCAGCATAAGGTTTGCCTTTGCTGACCAGCACAAGTCAATGGGTCAGGAAGCCCGCTGCATCTCCTTCCCCCATCCCCAACAAAAGGAGGAGTTATCTACTGGGCTTCCCGAACCACCGACCATCCCCCCTAACCCCACAACAGGAGGCAGTTCGGGGTGGAGGGGGGGGGGGGGAGCTGAGCACCAACCGCAGGGAAGATGGCTGGAGATGAAGCAGCTGGAAGAGGTGATGGAGACAGGGGGATAGAAGAAGAGTGGCAGCAAAGAGCCGCCCAGCAGTAGTTGGAAGCTGTTGCTAGGATATTATTACACCTGAGTTTACCATCGTAGAGGCTCATAACATGACTCCTTCTTCTAAAACATAGTTTCCACTGAAAAAGGTTTGCATGTTCTGCATTACATACGTCGTAGAAGTATTCAACATATACAAATATATTAATGGCTCTGCATAGATGCCTGGTAAGACCAAGGATGTATATGTGCATGTGTGTACAATATAACCAATAAACCTTGATAAGATACTCTCGATCAAAAATAAATAAATAAATAAAATACAGGAAAAGCACCACATCCTCTAGCACTCTTTGTTAGCCCTGGATTCTCCACTTTGCATTTATGCTTTTTGAACGCTAACAACTCCTCAGCAGCACAAATGTATTTGATTCAACCGCGAAAACACCGATAAAAAACAATTTTTTGTGCCCCCAAAGAACAACTATTTAGATGGAAAATAAACACTTAAAATTGACAATTTATAAATACCTAAAATCAGAAGCCCTAAATACACAATTAATTAAAAACATTCAAAACTGCCACAAAATTCAATAAAACGTATTTATCCCTGTCTATATTTTCTTCATGTTGTATTCAGTCTCATCTTTTCCTCATTCTTTCCATTTGATCTTTTCATGTATGTTATTTCTCCCTTCATCTATTTCATGTTACTCCTCTCTATCCCTATTCTTTCTCCATATCCCTTCCACCCTTTTGGTTCTGTCCTTATTCTCCATCTCTCCCCATAGCTTTCAAGTCTCTCACTCCTCCTGTTTTCCCCTTTATCTCTAACCCTATGTCTCCAACTCTCTATAAGTAAATCTCCCTTTTCCTCATCTCCCCCTTCCTCCCCACCACTCACAACCAGATTTTCTCCTCTAGCCTTCCATTTGCTCGCCCTTCTTTCATCTTTCCACATTCCTCCAGGTTCCTTACTCCTTCCCCTGCTCTCTCAAGCTTCTCACCCCATTTCCAGTCCCATGCGCTCCCTCAGCTAATCCACTTTCATCCTTCACTCTCTTCCCATCTTTCCCACCAGCCTCCACCTGTTACCTCATTTGCAGCTTCACCTCTTCAGCTTCACAGTTCTCCCTCGGTTCCCCCCCCCCCCACCCCCACACACACATTTCTCCCTTCTGCCTCTTCAGCTTCCTTGCTCCTCTCCCAAGCCCCATTTTCTCATTCCATGTGTGGGGCCAGGCTAACAACTGCTTCTCCTCATGTAAGAAATCTGAGATGTGAAATTCTGAGCGCCATGCTGACCAGATTTTCAGCAGCTATGATACACACACGCGTGTGTATATCTAATACTAATATTTGTATTTCCAGACCACCTTTCCAATTTTAGCTCAAGGCAGTTTACAATGATTTTTTTTCAGTATACAATTCAAGTGATTACCGGAGGCAATGCGAGATAGTGACTGCCCCAAGGTCACAAGGAGCATTCATTGGGAGAAGCCAGATCTGAACCCTGGCTTCTCTAGTTTACAGCCCATTGCTCTAATTACTAAGCCATAGATGTTTTCTATATTTAGTTACAGATAGGCTGAAGTTCTATAGATATACATACACATACAGTATATGTTGTAATGGTGCATACAGATGAAAACAGATGTAAAATAAGGAAACAATTAGAAAATAGGAAATAATTAGCAAACAGAATAGAATAGTAGGAATTATTAAGGAAGGGAATGGCAAATAAAACAGTAGATGTCATAATGCACTTTGAATACTGTGTGCAATTCTGGACGCCACTAGAGAAAGTGCAGAGAAAGGCAATGAAAATGATAAAGGGGATGGATCAGCTCCTTATGAGGAAAAGCTCAAGAGGTTAAGGCTATTCAGCTTAGAGAAGAGACAGCTAAGGGGGGGATACAATAGAGGTCTAACAAAATCATAGAAGGACTTGATCGGGTAAATGTTAAACAGTTATTTATTCTTTTGGATAAAAAAGGACCAGAGGGCACTCCATGAGGTTAGCCAGGAAGCACATTTAAAACAAAATCGGAAAAAATTCTTTTTTCACTCAATAGCTCTGGAATTTGTTGCCAGAGGATGTGGTTAGTGCAGTTAGTGTAGCTTTGTTTAAAAAAGGTTTGGATAAGTTCTTGGAGGAGAAGCCCATAAACTGCTATTAATCAATAAGGAATAGCCATTGCTTGTTGAAGGCATTAGTAGCATGGGATCTGGGATGTTCCTAGCAACTCAATGGCTGCTTAGTTTTGCAGCTGGGCCCAGAGTGTAAGCTCTGTGATGCTCAATATGAAATGCTGAATATTTGGATTATTATGCGACTACTGAGAGTACGAGAATTGAACTTGCTTATGATTTGGACCTTTGGACCCTGGCCTAGTTGTGAGTGCTGGCTTGCTGACGTGAATTCTCAAACTAGAACTGAAGATGTTGAATTTGTGCTATAAGCCAGTCTCAAGGACAGCATATTAAATTGTTGAAACACTCTGGTAAAATGAACCTGCATACTTGGGTACTTGCCAGGTACTTGTGAATTGGATTGGTCACTGCTGGAGACAGGATGCTGGGCTTGATGGACCCTCAGTCTGACCCAGTATGGCATGTCTTGTATTCTTAGGTTCACTGTAACACAATCCCAGGGACATACACAGAAGCTTGTTCATTATGTTATGCAAAACAATATTAAAAAGAAAGTCTGCAGGAGAAGGGAAGAAATAAGATCCATCCCAAAAGGCTTCATCTATAGAAAAGCATGGGTATAGGGGAGGAAAGAAGGCCAAACACAGGACAGAAGATGAGCAAGGCAATAGGGAATAGCCACTGCTATTAATTGCATCAGTAGCATGGGATCTTCTTAGTGTTTGGATGATTGCCAGGTTCTTATGGCCTGGTTTGGCCTCTGTTGGAAACAGGATGCTGAGCTTGATGGACCCTTGGTCTGACCCAGCATGGCAATTTCTTATGTTCTTAAGGCCTAGAGAGAGAGACAGACAGAGAGAGAGAGAGGGGGACTGTTTCAGACAAATTACAGGCAGGAATAAAAAAATAGTATGGGTATGAATCAAACCAAAAATGAGTTTCCAGGAGAGGTTGAAGGGCCACCTTATGACAGGGCTGACTGCTGGTAGGTCTTGAACTGGGAGCCTGACTGGCTAGGAGGCCACTCAGGCCAATGCTTTGCTCTCTGAGTCACTGGGAGGCATTGATGAATGTTAAGCTGATCTAAATTATGGTTGCTGGCAGAACCCGTGCACCCTCTTCTGGGGAAATGGACTGGTCCCTTGGGACTAGAAAAGATGTCGCTGGGAAAAAGAGAAGAGGTTCCCAGCAACTCAATGGCTGCTTAGTTTTGCAGCTGGGCCCAGAGTGTAAGCTCTGTGATGCTCGATATGAAATGCTGAATATTTGGATTATTATGCGACTACTGAGAGTACGAGAATTGAACTTGCTTATGATTTGGACCTTTGGACCCCGGCCTAGTTGTGAGTGCTGGCTTGCTGACGTGAATTCTCAAACTAGAACTGAAGATGTTGAATTTGTGCTATAAGCCAGTCTCAAGGACAGCATATTAAATTGTTGAAACACTCTGGTAAACTGAACCTGCATACTTGGGTACTTGCCAGGTACTTGTGAATTGGATTGGTCACTGCTGGAGACAGGATGCTGGGCTTGATGGACCCTCAGATGCTCGATATGAAATGCTGAATATTTGGATTTTTATGCGACTACTGAGAGTACGAGAATTGAGCCTGCTTATGATTTGGACCCCGACCTAGTTGTGAGTGCTGGCTTGCTGACGTGAAGTCTCTAAAACTAGAAGTGAAGAGGCTGAATTTGTGTTATAAGCCAGATTCAAGGACACTATGTATTAAATTGTTGAAACACTGGTAAAATGAACCTGCCTATCTATTATCCTTATATTTAAAGTTACACACAGAACCTGAAACAGGCTGAGGTTTTAGTACCCTCTGGCTGAGAACCGACTCCCTGTTACAAAGGTAGATATGAGGCACCTGCAAAACATTTGTGCAATGACAACAGTTGCCCTTTTCCCTGCGAGACCCCAGCACTCTCATCCCCCTCCCCCTCCCCCCACTCAATGCAAGGACTTTCATTTCTTCCGTGAGCCTGGCCTGAGCACCGGTTCCCTTCTGTTCCAACTCGTTTTAGGTCTGGGAGTTCCTCCGCCTCTCTCCGGTTTGTGGACACAGGCGTTGCTGTGCCCGTCTCCTGTCTGGTGGCCCTGGGAGTCACTTTGCCTCCCTCCCGTCCCATGGCTCTAGGACAAACCTCTAATCCCACAGCCCCATGGGCTTTCCAAAGAGCATGAGACAACTGTGTGCACTCCTAAATTCAATGCTATGCACACTGCTCAGCAATGGGGATAACATGCACACTTTTGGATACATGGGCACACCTCCGCACCCTGCCGAGCTATGCGTATGCCCAGTCCCATGGGACTGGGTCTGTTCCGTACATGCAGAAGTCCCAAGCAAACGGTGGGATGCGCATGTGCACGCTACCAACTGCCAACAGAGAGACACCCCCCCCCCCCCATAGGATGGAGCTCATTACATACACACTTGCATACATTCATGCTCTTTGTGAATGTGCTCTGCATCTCAGCCAGCCTTTGCACTACAGCAGTTGCTATGGAAATGTGTTTTTGAGAAAGGTAGATAGAACAGCAACGTCCACCCAATTGGAATTCCTTATTCTTGCATTCTCTTTTTAAATTTTCTCCTGCAAATATCCAATAAGTGCCCTATCGTTTTCACAGTTGGTGCCAGGCTGTTCATACTTTTCTGTGGAGGAGCTTCCAGAAACTGATATTGACCATTTTCTAAAGGGCCGTCCAAACAAGGCACTTTTTCCACCATCAAATATTTCTAGTTTCCTTTCATTATTTTTCCCTTTTGAATCCTATTAATTAGGGCCATGTAAGTTTATTGGAGCAGTGGTTCTCAACTCAGTCCTCACGGACCATCACGGACCATCCCAGCCACGATGAATATGCATAAGATATATTTGTGTACAATGGAGGTGGTACATACAAATGTACATCAAGCATATTCACTGTGGGTATCCTGAAAACAAGACTAGCTGGTGATCCTTCAAGGACTGGGTTGAGATGAAGTGTATTAGAGCGCATTTAAATGAGGCGGTGATGAAAGTGAAATATTAGCCAATCATGTTTTGTTTCTTGGATCTTAGTGGTGACATCATCTGCTTAGTGGTAATTTTTTCTCCAGGAGCTTGTTCAAACCCAGCTATGACAGATGCCTTAACCACATCCTCCAGCAACAAATTCCACAGCTTAATTGTGTGGTGAGTGAAAAAAAAAAAAAAAGTACTTTCTCCAATTTGTTTTAAATCTTCTACCTCCTAGTTTTGTGACGTATCCCCTAGTCTTAGTACTATGTGAAAGGATAAATAATTGTCCTCTCATTACCTTCTCCATCCCACTCATGATTTTATTAATCTTTATTTTATGCCCTTTCCAAGATGGAGAACCTTACCTTGATTAGTCTTTCTCAATAAGGGAATAGTTCAAGTCCCTTTATCATTCTTTACGCTCTTCTCTGTACCTTTTCTAGTTCTGCTAGATCTTTCTTGCGATGGGATGAGTAGAACGGCACACAGCATTCAAGGTGAGGTTGCACCCTGGATCTATACAGGGAAGTTTGATCGTTCATGCCTTCATGAATAATTCCGAACGTTCTATTTGCTTTTTGCATCACTGTCACACGCTGAGCTGAAGATTTGGACATACACAATGACTTCAAAGACCCTTTCCTTGGGCAGTGACTCCTAATATAGAACCCAGCATTATGTACCTTTAGTTAGGATTTTTTTCCCATCACTTTGCACTTGCCCACATTAAATTTCATCTGACATTTAGATGCCCAGGTCCCCAGTCCTGCAAGGTTCTTCAACTTATATTTTAATTACTTTGAATATTTTTGTGTCACCTGCAGATTTCCTTACTTCACTCATTGCTCCCGTTACCAGATTGTTAGTGTATAATTTAAACATTGGGCCTAGTACAGATCCATGGGGTACTACTACCTACCTTTCTCCATTGGGAGAGCTGACCATTTTGTCCTATCTTTTAATCAGTTATCAATCCACAGTAAGGCATAGTCTCCTATCCCATGAGTTTTCAGTTTTCTGAAGCGTCTCTCATGAGGCACTTTATCAAAGTCTCCTGAAAATTCTTTTCTACACTACCTGACATTTTTCAGTCTTTCAAATTTAATGATGGGAATAAGATATCCCCAGAATAAGATATCCCCAGAAACTCTTAATGATTGTTAGTGACAGCAAGAAAAGCTTCCATACCAGATGAGTGTCCTACTAATAAGAACTTATTACACTGTCATTCCATATTTCTGCCTTTTTTTCTTTAAAGCCAAAGAAAACCCACTATTGCCAGCCTGTTTTACATTAAAATAGTGGATGCTGACGCTGAACAATGGAAGCACAAAAAACTGCAGCATTCAGGTCTAATTAGATCACATCTCTGTCATTCCCTTCTGTCTCATGCTGCTGCTTCTATCAATGGACAGTGACTAGTTTTATGTACTCTTTCAAGTCAGAATGGCCAAGGCAATTATTGGAAGCTAAGACAGCCACAGCTTAACCCTACCCTACACCTTCCTTAACAGAACTGATGGAGATAATTTTGCTGCCAATTAAGAGACCTTTTGTAACCTTTTTCCATGACATCATTTTGAAAGATGGCCTCAAAGCCAGGAATGCCAGTTACATCACAAGCAGGATTTTGTTTAAAATTTCACGGTATAAACCTCTTGAAGTTTCAGATATGTTGAAAAATCTCGTCACAAAAACAGCATAGGAGTATCGGCGCAAAAACAGTCACTAAAACACTAAGAAACCGTCTGAGCCATTGTCAGCCTACCAGTGCAGCACAGAACAGCAGCAGCCAAGCAGACCACAGTGACAGAGGGAAAGTATGAGAAGAAAATCCTCCCATCCTTACATTAATTCAAATAAACTGTAAAAGACAACACCTAGAGAAAAAAGCAGACATACCTACCCTAGATTTGTGGATTGCCAAACAATACAATGAAACTCAGCGTTACAAAAAAAAAAAGAGACACATAAAAGACTTCTTGATATAGCAAGAGGAAGCTGATCTATAGCCAATTGGCAAACCAGATTTTATTTTTTTTTAAAGATTTGTCAGTCTCTGTGGATTATGGGCATGTGTAGGAGGGGAGGAGGTACAAGAAAGAGAAACATGGATTTAGATAAACAGCCTCATTAATATTCAGTATCTTACAGCTAAACATGAATTCTTGAAAAGCAATAGCATGATAATAAAGACACTATTTCCACTGATTATAAAATATATATTTGGAACTGAAATATGAAGGACATCTTATAAATATATAGAAGGTGACTAGCATTAGATATTGAATCCAAATATCCAAGGAAACAGAACACAGCTGATTTGAAATTCAGCTATGTATCCCTGCAGATACAGAATGCTATTTTATAGTTATAGACCCTTAAAAGGAATAAAAAATAAAACCAGCAGCAGAATAGTGCAGGCCAAGAATTAAAAGTTCCCACTTGATCTTTCGGATTGCACGCCGCCGATACTGGAACCGCTGGTCACTAGAAAGGCAGCTCTCGGTCCATTACCCATGCTGCCACTTGCTCTCCTTCCACCAACACCCTGTCCCTAAAAGTAGGTACCTCCTAAAACTATCTACTGCATTACAATACACTCATACTGAAGATTGTGGAACACTTTATCAAAGCTGAATAAAGATGGTTCTAAGTTCTGCTTTATTATACAGCAGAATTAAAAAAAATATAATAAAATCTGAAAGTCAGTGAAAGTTCTGAAAGATTAAAGCATGTGTCTTTTCTTCTGTGAAATTACCAAAAAGAGAAGGTTGAGATTTAAAAAAACATGCAAGTTTGATGAAGTCATAAAATTTCATAAATATGTCTTGCAGCTGTTAGAGTGCTATGGATCAATTAAAAAAAAAAAGGTATCAATTTTGCTTAATGAAATATTTAGTTTTCTGTTTAAATAGAAAACCGATTTATGGAAGGCAAATAGAAGGCTGCAAATATTAATGCAAGGCAGATGGAGCCTGTCTGGTATCCTAGCAATAGCATGTTGCACTGCACACAGGATGAGACTAGCTTCGTCTGTTTGAGGTCCTTAGTGCAGAACACAATGGAGGCAATGTTACAGTATATGAACACCACAGTAGCCTGGGCATCACTTTTGCCCTTACAGAGCCCATTCGCTCTGTAAGGGCAAACATTTTGAAAGAAATAATGCTTTCCAGCTCTTCATCTAGGAAGGCAGAAAATCCATTTTATCTCTCAGTCTCGTAGACTGTAAGCCCTGCGAGGCTAAAGAGAGTAAATTCTCTCAAAGTGAAGAATGTTGGAACCACATATGCGAGAGCAGGTGGCCTAATAGTTTGGACAATGAACTTTAATTCAGGACACCAGAGTTCAAATCCTGCTTCTTCCACTGACACTCATTGTGACCTTGGTCAAACTACTATCTCCTACTTCCTCAGGCGCCCATTTTAGACTGTATACTCTCTGGTGCAAGGACTCGTATCCTTATGTAATTAGTTGGGAAATACCTTGCCTTAGGGCCATTATATAAAAGCTGAAAATATAACAAAGGCCTTGTGAGATTCCCCATATCTCTTGGGCCAACAACATGGCACAGTACCCATGTAACAGCCCACATTCGTCGATACGAATGGCCTGTGTGGAGGTGGGAATGGATTTGGGAAAGACTGAAGCCTAGATGGAAACCAGTGGGAGCAAAGCAGATAAAAAGATACTAGAAATCTGGATAGAATCATACTCACTTTGATGCTGCATGGACGCCGTTCCTCTGGAGGCACATTTAGAGGATCTACTGGCCATCTGTACATGACTGAACGGAATGCTGGAACGCGTGCGCTCTCAATCAAACAGGATCTGCTGTGCAATTAGTCTTCGTTACCCTCATCCTTCAGCACCATTTCCATTCACCGCAGGCAGTGAATTAAGCAACACTGTTGAGATTTGTTCCCTCCTAGTACATTTTGTATACTTTTGCATGCCTGATCTAAAGTAATGCCCCACCAGAAGTTAGAAATGTCTAACATGCAGACAGAGGGCCTTCATGGATTAAGCTAGGAGTAAGACATGATGTTAAAGTTACAGCGTCTAGGGAACAAGTGTCCAAAAATAGTTACAGCTCAGCGTAAAAAGCATAGCTGCATAATGCCATGACAACTAAATCCTACCCTAAAAAAAAAAAAAAAAGAAAAGCAACAACGTATCTAGCTCCCATTAAATGCATAATCCTTAACTTCCTTTTCATGTCTACCATTACAGAAAATAATTGAAATGTGTTCCCAAATGGCCATGTAGTTTCAAGTGCCGTATCGGAGAACAAACAGTTTTTCATATCAAACATTCACTACCAAACAAGAGGCAAAAACGTAATGAAGCATGATGTTTGCTGCACTGGTGCCAACTGGGACTTCACCGCATTAGATTTTAATTCAGTCCTGCTTCTGTAGCTCGCTTGGCAGAACAATAATGTCCAGGGTACGGTGAGGCAGAGGAAGAAATCTGGGACCGGAAATGGAACAGTATCTCATGAGGGCATGAACTTCGGTTAGCAGCATTGTTACTGTATACTACAGCTGGGAAAGCAAATTAACATTTAAAAGGGAAAAAAAAAACAGCTATTTACATTCAATCAAGTATTCAGAATGCTGTGACCACACCACACAATTAATTTATACCACTGCAACTGAATTTTGATTCCCACCCCCCGAGTCAGAGTCACTCATGCTGTCGGTGCTACAAGTGACACAATCCTCTCTTGAGGACGGCAACTCACTGAGCACCCTGCCCATGCAGCAGCTGTCCAACTAGCAAGAGAGCCTCTGTAAACAAGACCTGAAATGCAAAGGCAGTCACATGTAACAGGACATGTATCTGACAAGATGATGCCTGAGAGGACCAGAAGAGTGTTAGATGCCCTGAGAAATTAAGGAGACCGAGAAGAGAGAGATAGGAGGTTGTGTCACAATCAAAGCATTTCTACCCAGTTGTACTCTAGTAAATGCTTTATCCTACCCCCCCTTATCAATATAGCCAACCTCTTCAGCAAATACATAAATAAATAAATAAATGTCTCCACCAAAACTGTTGCTGCTGCTGGCCTTTAAAGGAAAAGAGCAGTGGTTCACAGAAAGTTTAAAAAGTGCAGATTTTTCAAAAATAGCTCATTCTAGCCAAGCCCCACTGGCAGTCTGAAGTTCCCGCATGCGAAGAGATGACTTTGTATTCCAGGGTGACTCCTTATCCATAATGCTAGGAGATTCCTGGACCCACCTTGGCCTTTTCTTGCCATGGGTCCATTTTCAGAGAGATTGTAAATAAAGGAGTAACCTTTTAGTCAGGAACTACTTAGAAATATGGTGGCAAAAAAGAAAGACCATGTGGCCTATTTAGTAGGGATGAACATAAGAACATGCCATGCTGGGTCAGACCAAGGGTCCATCAAGCCCAGCATCCTGTTTCCAACAGAGGCCAATCCAGGCCATAAGAACCTGGCAAGTACCCAAAACCTAAGTCTATTCCATGTTACCGTTGCTAGTAATAGCAGTGACTTTTTTCTAAGTCATCTTAATTAATAGCAGGTAATGGACATCTCCTCTAAGATCTTATCCAAACCTTTTTGAACCCAGCTACACTAACTGCACTAACCATATTTAATGACATTGCCTGTTTTATTTTATATTGTTTCTAAAGCGAAATTCTGAAACAATTCAGAAATGTTTATGTTTTTAAAAATGTTGTTTACTGTGCACTGTTACAACTCACATAGCGCCCACTAACTCAAAACAGCATGCACTAAAACAAACACAGTGCATACTAACACAAAATAGAGCACACTAAACAAAAAAGTGAAGGAAATACCAACAAAACCAATGAAAAAGGGGGGGAGAGAACACAAAATGAAAGTTTTATTAATGTCCACTTCTACGATCTCGTCTGCCCAGCTCTACAATCCTTATCACTTCCTCTCTTGAAGGGGGATAGACTGTTTGATTCTGCCCAAGTTGATTTTCAGCCAACTAAATGTATGTGAAAACTTACAGCTGCAGTAAAGCGAGACATTCTGGGGGGAGGGGGGGGGGGGAGGAGATGGGAGGGCAACTTTGTCAGGGAGAAAACTACATGCATACACTGAACTAAGAAAAATGTTCATATGTAAAGAGATGCACACTTTAAACCCTCATTCTAGATGGTGAGAGGGTTTATAGCCACATAAGACGACATTCAAACACAAAGTATGGGGGTACTTTATGTAAATATTGGCTGAATTTGGGGCAGGCTGAAAATGTGGGTGCATGGATTGCCAGTTAGACACACTACTGAAAATGTACCCCAAGCAACTAAATACTACAGCAGTCCCATTAACAGTTTAGACTTCCAGAAAAACGTCCTTGCTAATAGATTATGTTTTCCCATTGGTACCTTTTCTTTCTCATTTCAATAAACAGAGATCCTATTTGGCAGTATCCAAGCTAACTAGGCCATTTCTTTCTTAAGTAGAAACTTCTAAGTGGGACAAGTGAATAATTGATTACTTCAGAAATAAATACCCAGCTGAAAGTCAACATTGCCGGACATCAGTTACAGACGTACAGTTAGCACCAGTTAATCCTATTCCATTTCTAAATCCATTTTAACACATATTAACAATAATTCAGATAACTGAGCACTCCATGAGTCACAGGATCAGTTTCAGAAGATCACTTTCTGCTGGATATTACATATATCAAGTCAGCAGTTGGCAAAATTATCAAGCCAGCAGTCATCAAAATGAGCACAACTATAATAAGCAAAAAGAGGCACTACACTTCAGTGATGAATAATTTTGACTAGTAGGAGCTATTCAAAATGTTAAAATCAATGTCAATGTGAGCCTAAAATACAGTGAGAGAATATTTTCAAGAGTTCACATAAAGTTATTTCACATTTTCAAGATATTTCACATAAAAACAACATGAGGAAATCCTCTGGCAATAGCATTCAGTTTTTATGCAGGCTACTCCCCACAACAGCTCAAATAGTTTATATACACTTTAGTTTATATAATATAATATAATATAATATTCACGCTCGCGAGGCTAAACTAAAGTGTAACCGAAGACACTCTGGTACATATACACAGTCAGGAGTTCCTGAAGCAGCACAGGACGCGAAACGTGCACGTCGAACTGCACTCTGAACTGCACTCTGAATTTCCTGGAAGGGTTGTACCCTCCACGGACTGTGATCCCCGAAAGGGAAGTATTTCTGCCTTAAATATTTTATCTAAAAGAAAAATTAAACAAACAAAAAATAAAAAAGCACATAGGTGAAGTAGTGACCAATGATTAAAGATGATCCCTAATGCGGCTTGAGAGCAGAGATGCCAAAAGAGTTCGCGGGATGGTATGAGAGTCACTTTATCACCTATATGAAATTATAATTATGGAAAAAAAATTTTAGAGTTATGAATCGGTACTATCACTATTAGAAAATTTCCAAAGAATCTAACGTATTATATAACATTATTGTCGTGTTCGTTGGTTCTAAAAAAAGGTTGGAGTCTAGTTAACGTTTTATAATAAAAACAGGCAGCCCACACTACCTGCTCTCAGACTAACACAGGTACATTCTTTTAGCTCACCTACAGTTCTAGGATTATTTAGAATGCTTACTTAACATTACCAAGGCAAGGCTCTTTGGGGTACCTATCAAATATTATAATATAGGTCAAAGTACAGCAGGAAAGCTATAGGAGTCAGAGAGTTAGACTCTTCCCACTTGTGTGCCCCTCCCCCATCCCCAGCAGGCCTGTCTGGCCTGGCTATGGCCCCATTCCCTATCAATGACACTACTGCAGGCTGTCATTAAAGCTCAGCTCTGCTGTGGGATCAGGTTGCTCCCAAAGGGGTGAACAAGGGAGTCGTATCTTTGTGAACTTCTTCAGGAGCCACCAGGAATAGGATGAGGTTTTTTTTTGTTTTTTTTATTATTTATAGATTTAGGTTTTTCTTTTTAAAAAATTGTCAGAGTGAGATTACATTTTTCCTTTCCCTCTAATGAGAGAAGAGGTAGGGAACAGGGAGCGACTGGGGATATAATTATATATGAATTGTTAAATACTTATGCAATTGAAATTGTTTCACTGTTAGATGTTGTAGGTCCTTCATAGAAAAGGGTGGGATAAAAATGCAAATACGAATTCAAAACAAAAATATAAATATAGACAAGAAATAATACTGCCATTCCTTCTCAGACACTTAACATTAATGTGGGTACTATTGCAGTCAAATAGGTCTAAGGTAGTTCCTACTGTTTGACATTTTTCTCATGGTCAGCATTTGAATCATGACTAAGCCCCAACATATTGGAGAGATCTTTGATTTATTACTGTAATTTAAAGAAGAAACTAGTTAGTTAGCATTCGTAAAAATCTTCATTGAACTCTAGCTGGTTTCTTGTGGGGAGCAAAGGCTCAGACATTAAGAACATCTATGCTTGCACTTTGCTTCTTGTCGGCCCAGTACCATGCTCCAGTCTGGAGCCATTCACTGCATATGAAAAGGGTCAATGTTGAGCTTTATATAACCATGTATATTACATCTCAGATACTATCACCAATCCACTTATTAAGGCTATCTCAAACCTCAAAGAAATCACTCTTAAGCTCATGTAAAAAGTTTGCCATACTAACTGCCTCTACATTCAGACCTTGATGACCACCAACGAGCTTGATTGCGTTCAAAATGTCTGTAAGAACATAGTCTGACCCATTATGGCATATATTAAGGGTCCATCAAGCCCAGTATCTTGTATCCAGCAGTGGCCAATTCAAGTCACAAGTACCTGGCAAATGCTCAAACATTAAATATATCCCTAGCTATTAATGCCGGCATCAAGCAGTAGCTATTCCCTATTGATTAATAGCAGTTTATGGACTTCTCCTCCAGGAACTTATCCAAACCTTTTTCAAACCCAGTTATAACTGCCTTAACCACATCCACTGGCAATGAATTCCAGAGCTTAATTGTATGCTGAGTGAAAAATAATTTTCTCTGATTTGTTTTAAATGTGCTACTTACTAACTTCATGGTGTGTTCCCTAGTCCTTGCATTATCCAAAAGAGTAAATAACCGATTCACATTTGCCCATTTATCATTTCATTATTTTGCAGACCTCTATCATATACCCCTCAGCCATTTCTTCTCAAGCCCTAACCTCTCTAGCCTTTCCTCATAGTGGAGCCGTTCAGTAACTTTATCATTTTGATTGCCCTTCTCTGTATTTTCTCCAATGCAGCTAGATCTTTTTTTGAGATGCAGCGACCACAATTGCACACAGCACTCAAGGTGTAGACTCATCATAGAGTGATACAGAGGCATTATGACATCCTCCATTTTGTCTTTTCCTTCCTCATAATTCCTAACATTGCTCTTTTGACCACCACAGCACACACAGCAGACTATTTCAATATAATAACAACTATGATGCCCAGAACTTTTTTTCCTGGGTTGTAACTCCTAATATGGAATCTAACATTGTATAGTTACAGCATGGGTTATTTTTCTCTATATGCATCATCTTGCACTTGTCCACATTACATTTCATCTGCCATATGGATGCCCGATCTTTCAGTCTTACAAGGTCTTCCTACAATTTAGCACAATCTGCTTGTGATTTAACTACTCTGAATAATTTTGTGTCATTTGCACATTTGATTATCTCACTCGTCGTATTCCTTTCCAGATCATTTATAAATATATTAAAAAGCACCGGTCCAAGTACAGATCCCTGAGGCACTCCACTGTTTACCTTTTTCCACTAAGAAAACAGAATATTTAATCCTACTCTCCTTTTCCTGTCTTTTAACCAGTTTGCAATCCACAAAATGACATTGCCTCCTATCCCATGACTTTTTAGTTTTCTTAGAAGCCTCTCATGAGGGACTTTGCCATACGCCTTCTGAAAATCCAAAAACACCACATCTACTGGTTCACCTTTATCCACATGTTTATTCATCCCTTCAAAAAAATGTAAATTTGTGAGGCAAGACTTCCCTTGGGTAAATTGATGTTGGCTGTGTCCCATTAAACCATAACTATCTATATGTTATGTGATTTTATTCTTTATAATAGTTTTCATGATTTTTCCTGCTCTGAAGTCAGGCTCACCGGTCTCTAGTTTCCCGGATCAACCCTGGAGCCCTTTTTAAATATTGGGGTTACATTTGGCCACCTTCCAGTCTTCAGGTACAACAGATGATAAAAATTACTTATAATAGGTCTGAAATTTCATTTTTTTTAGTTCTTTCAGAACCCTGGAGTGTATACAATCTGGCCCAATGTTTTGCTACTCTTCAGTTTGTCAACCTCGCTGCAATTTATTTCAGTTCATCTCAAATCATTTTAAAAACCATCTCTGGAACAGGTATATCCCCAACATCCTCATCAATAAACACTGCAGCAAAGAATTCATTTTAGTCTTTCCACAATGGCCTTACCTTCCCTAAATACTCCTTTAACCCTTTGATCATCTAACGGTCAAACAGACTTCCTACTTCGGATCTATTTTAAAAAGTTTTTATTATGAGTTTTGCCTCTATGGCAAATTCTTTTCAAATTCTCTCTTAGCCTGTCTTATCAATGTTTTACATTTAACTTACAAATGTTTATGCTTTCTTCCTATTCTCTTCAGATGTATCCGTCTTCCAATTTTTGAAGGAAGACCTTTTGGCTATAGTAGCTTATTTGACCCACCTTTTAACCATTCCAGCAATCGTTTTGCATTCCTTCTAGCTTTCTTAATGTGCAGAGTACATCTGGACTGCACTTGTAAGATTTTATTATTATTTTTTTTTAAACAATGTTCATGCTCAGGTTTTCTGTGCCGGGCTCCATCTGATGTCGTCACCCACACGTGGAGGACAACCATCCTGCTTTTCCTACGAGAATGCCCTTTTATTTATATTCAAGCTGGAAATATCCTTCCAGAGCTAGGCAGGTATGCAGGTTTCCTAGGGTTGTGCTGGCTTAGCACACAGCCTACTAATACAAGCAATATAAAGAAAAAAAAAGTTCAAAACACCCTATATATACTGCTCTTAAAGCAGTAAACAAATGTGAATTCCTGTGACAATGATGCACTTTTTTTGTTAAGATTATTACAGCAAGAATGAAGGGAAAATCGGAATGTTATAAAGGACATCCTCAAAACAGAGAAATTAGCTTGAATATTTATTTTTTTATTTATTTTTAATTTTTATATACCGGAATTCCTGTATGCAATACAAATCAATCCGGTTTACATCTAACAAAAAGGTTGCCCTGGTCTGGGAGGTTAGACCGGGGTTTTTTACATAGAACATTGAACAATAACAATCAACCAATGAACATTAACATTATTACAAGGAACAATGAGAGTATCAATAATATTTAACAAATAATAAATAACCTTGTTCGTGTTTTGAATGGTATGTGTGTGTTCCCCTTTTTACAATGGACTTTAGTAGCGTATATCGACTGCAGTAAACGGTTATATAATATGTCCTCTATTAAATGACTGTTAAATAGGCATTGCAACTAAGCAAGTACATGTAATAAATTACGTGTAAGAAATTAAGTGTCAAGCAATTCGTGACACCCTACAATGGTTGGATCTGAAAGTCAGGAGGAGGTGCTTATTTACACTCTGGGAATTGGAATGCTTGCCTGAAGAGCCAGGTTTTTAACCTTTTTTTGAATTCTGGTAGATTGGGTTCGAGTCGTAGGTCTGGTGGGAGCGCATTCCATTGGTGTGGTCCTGCAGTGGAGAGAGCTCTTTTTCTTAGTGAATAAAATATTTTCTCTAAGAATTCATGATCTGCATCCAAGTGCCATGCATCTGATGCCCTCATAGGCATGGCCTACCCAAACTGTGGGTCGGGACCCTAAATGGGGGTCATACAACCTTCAACTGAGGGACTGCCTCAAATGGCAGCACTCTGCCAGCAACAGCAGCAGCATTAGTAGTGGTTGCATGAGGCTCTGCCCTCACATAAGCTTCTGCAGGAAGCCCAGCATGAGGAAGGATCAGAGCCACTACAGGGTCTGTGAGCTTGCACTGGCTCACAGGCCCAACACTGACTTTCATTAGTCATGCTGCTGCTTGCAGGTAACTGTTGGGACCAGCTATGTATGGGGAAGGAGAAGGTGGAGAATGCACAGGCCAGTGGAGATGGCTACTGTTCTTCTCGGCAACCACTGAACCTAGGCAAGAGAAAAATGTTGACCATGTTATCAGCCCAAAGCAATATGCTTCTGCTGACACTGGCCAAACAGATGTTTGGAGAAGGAACTGTTTTAAGGGAAGGATCAGATGCAGGAGAGGGTTGAGGGTTGGATCAGTTAGAGAGGAATAAGCTATAGAGGATAAGAGGGGGTGAAAACCCAGAAGACTGAATAGAGGATATAAGAGAATAGCTGGAGGGTGAGAGAGGATCAGACTGGGAGATGTGAGAGAAGGATTGGAAGGGAAGAGGTGAGGCTGAAATGTGAGTGCAAAGAGATGTGGATGAGAGTGAGGGAATAGGTGATACAATGACAGAGGATCAGTTGGGGTTTAAAAAAGGGTTTGGAGATGAGAACATCAGCTGGGGAGATATGAAAAGAGCACACATATATGGGTGCCATCAGATTTTATAACATGCGTGCCGGGAACCGCGTGCACATGGACGGCCGCACGCTGCTTTGAAAAACTGACCCTATAGGTAGCAAATAGATGTTGAATAGTGGGACCAAGAGTGCCGACCCTTGGGGGTCACCTGTATCGACTGGGAAGGTGTCAAATTTGATTGCCCAGCTTGACTTGGAATGCCTATCTTTCAGGAAGCAAGAGAACCATTTGTTAACATTACTGTTCATTCCAATTTCTCTCAGCTGGTAGCATAGCAGAGAATAGTCAACAGTGTCAAATGCTGCTATTAGATCAATCAGTACCAGGATAAATGATTCATTGTTGTCAAACCCTTTATTGCTGGGTTGGTTAAGGAAATGAGTAGGGTTTCTGTTGAGCGATATTTTCTGAATCCGAATTGGGTTTGGTTATAGTATATATTGTTGTCTGTTGTCGAACTGTGATAGCACTGCCTTTTCTAGGACTTTGCAATGAAAGGCTGGTTGGATATTAGTCGGTAACTGTCCCAATCATCGATCCTGCCAGTTTTATTTTTAGGATTGGTTTAATCACGGCTTGTTTTGCCTTATCAGGGACTAATCCCTCAGCTAGCGAGTGGTTTAATATGGTTATGAATATCGGCGTTATTAGGCTTTTTACGGTTTTCAGGGTACTTGTGGGGGATAGGGTCCAGTGGGTGGGTGAAAGCTTCATTTTTGTGATGATTTGGTTTATTTCAAATTTAGATATTGGGTCAAATGAGCTCCATTTTACCTGTTCAAGATTTTCAATAGGCTCTTTGGTTGTTAAGCAGGTGAGAAATTGTGATTTTACAGTATTGATTTTGTTTAACAGCAAGGTGGCATATTTTAGAAAACTCATAGTTGTTTGAAGAGGAGGAGGATGGGTCTTTGATTAGGTTTTTTACTATTTCAAAGAGTAGTTTGGAATTAAATATTACTCCATGAATCTGTTTTGCATAGTATTTATTTTTTTGCCTAGTTGATTTGTTCACGATAATTTGTTAAAAGGGATTTGTGTTTTTCTACGAATTCTGTGGATTGGTATTTCCTCCATTGCTTTTCAGATTTTCTCAGGGTATGTTTAGTGTACCTTAGATATTTGTTATACCAAGGTTTCTTTTGTTTAGTTGTGTTGCCTTCATTTTGGAACTTTTTTTCTGGATTGGGAATAGGGTATCTGCTAATTCATTGATAATTTTATCCCAGGAGTCAAAAGATGAGGTGGCATTATATTGCTCAAACTCAGTTATTTTATTTTTTTATCGTTTCTTTGAGGTTTTCTAGTTCATTTTTTCTGTATGTGAAAGATTGATTATTATGTGAGTTTGTTTGTTGTTTGTTGAAAGAGTTACTTCTGCTTTTATTAGCTGATGATCAGACCATGGTAACAAGTTGTGAGGAGATTTGATTACACAGTTTTTTGATTGGCAAAAATTAGGTCAAACGCATGTCCTGCTTTATGAGTGGGATTGATTGCATATCGAGATCAACCAATGGCTTCCATGGTTGATAGGAAGATTTCCCATGCTGTGCATTAAGTCCCCTATAATTAGAGTTGATTCTGGAGTTGGAAACGCTTTAGTGAGGATTTCAATTAGAGAAGAGCAGTCTTTTTGGAGAGTTCCAGGTGGGACATTGGTGGGATCAAACCAATATTTAGCAGGGTGATTTTAGTATTGCAACTTCATTGGGTGGGTTAATCTCAACCTTGATTGGTTTAAGTTTAAGATTTTTTTCACATATTAGATGACCCCCACCTTTTCTCTTGTGTCTGGGGAAGTGAAAGATATCATAGCTGGGATGATCTATTTGGTTTAGGAGGACATTCTCACTGTCTTTCAACAACGTTTCTGTAATGCAAAAAATAGTGGGATTTAGTTCCTCTATTAGGTCATTTATCAGTAGGATTTTTGAAACAAGAAGCCTGTGAGATGACAAAGGGGTAAAAGGGGTGGTCAGGGAGGACAAGGAAATAGCAGTAAACTAAGTTAAATCTTTTCTTCTTTCTTTACGGAGGAGGATGTCAGGGATATACCCATGCCAGAAACATGTTTTCATGTGGATGACTCTGGAAAACTAAACGGAATCACTGTGAAACTGGAGGACGTAACACCACAGACTGACAAACTAAAGTACACCATGTGGTCCCCAGGACCACATGGTATTCAGCCACGAGTTCTGAAGGAACTCCAAAATGAAATTGCAGACCTATTTCTGGTGATTTGCAATCTTTCATTTAAAACAGCCATGGTACTTGAAGAGGGTGGCCAATGTGAGAGCAGTACTTGAAAAGGGCTCCAGGGGTAATATGGGAAACTATAGACCAGGGAACCTGTCTGTGCCGGGCAAAACGGTAGAAACAAAATTACTGACAGGCAGACAGATGGGTTGAATGTTGGCGAGTCATGGGTTTTGCAAAGAGAAGTCTTGCCTTACCAATTACTAGATTTTTTTGAGGGTGTAAATAAACATGCAGACAAAAGGTAAACCAGTTGATAAAGTGCATTTGGGTTTTCAGAAGGCATTTGACAAAATCCCTCATGAGAGAACTCCTCAGGAACTTGGGAAGTCATGGGATCTGACGCAGTGTCCTATTGTGAATTGGAAACTGGATACAAGACAGGAAACACACGGTAGGACTAAACGATCAGTTTTTCAAATGAAGAAAGGTCATTAGTGGTCCATGCTATTTAACATATTCACAAATGATCTTAAAGAAAAGAATTAGTGAGGTGAATAAAATTGCAGAGGACACAAAATTGTTTGAGCAGATTGCAAAGAACTACAGAAGGACCTTGTGAGCTTCTAAATGGAAGATGCAATTTAATGTGCACAAATGCAAAGTACTGCATGTAGGGAAAAATATAGGTATATGATGATGATGCTGGGTTTGTGTTGTGTTAGGAGTCCCTACCCAGGAAAAGGACTTTGGCGTGCTTGTGTACGATACCTTTAAAACTTTGACTCAGTTTGTGGTGATATTCAAAAAGACAAATAGAATGTTAGGAATTATGTGGAAAGGAAGAGGGAATAAAACTGAGATCATTATAATGCCTTTGTATAAATTCATGGTGCGACAGCACTTTGAATATTGTTCAATTCTGGTCACCCCATCTCTAAAAAGACAGACACAGAAAAGGTACAGAGAAGGGCAATGAAAATGACAAAGGGGATAGAAAAGCTTCCTTATGGAGAAAATCTAAACAGGTAAGAGTTATTTAGCTTGGAAAAAAGAGATGACAGAGGGGATATAATTGAAATGTATAAAACTATGAGTGGCAAAGAACATAGAGGGATCAAAAGAGCATTGGACAAGTTTTTGAAAAAAAAGTCCATAAACAGTTATTAGCCAGTTAAATTTGGGAAAGCCAGTGCTTATCCCTGGAAGTGCGATACACCAAACAGATCAACTATTGGAGATCTGACAGGTACTTGTGAACCAGACTGGGCACTGTCGGAGTCAGGATGTGGGGCTCAATGGACTTTGGTCTGACCCAGCATGGCATTTCTTCTCTTCTTATGCACACAGAAACAATATTGATGTATTGCCACATCCTTTGACTATAATAAACATTCAGCATTTCCTTACCTGTCAAACTCTTGGCAGATCCAGTGCTAAAATTAATCTCTTGTCACGTGACTAATTATGAGTAATATTTTAGTTCATTCTGCTTTGTATCACATTCACACTTATCCCTATTATCCATTGTGTTCTAATTTACTATGCCGCAAATGATGACTGTGAATAATTTGCGAATGCCAGAATTAAGTGGAAATTAGCATGTCTACCGCTGCACCTAAAGTAAACTTATATAAATAAGCCAAGCTGTGTGTCAGATGCAATTAATAGAGCATTTGGAGGTACAATAAAGAGGTAAATACTGGTAGCATGTTATGCTTGTTATGTCTAGACAGATATGATTCTTAATGCCTCTTTTCAGTTTTTAGTGACTGAACGAATGTAAGTGAACACACCAAGAACAAAGTGTATATTTAGGTTCTCAAAACAATCTCTATATTTGAGAAGCTATGGTGTATGACAGGGAGCGCCTTGGAAGAAGAGATCACCACAAGCATTCTGTCTTTAGATTTCAAAGGAAGAGAGATGAAAGGGAATGTATGAGGCCTATGATGGGCAGCTTTTACCAGTCCAAGAGCCAAATTACTGTTTTGTAAATTTTTGCTGGTTGTGACCAACTCCAGGGCCATGAAGGTTCTAGCCCTAAACCCCAAGCAAAAGTATCCAAAGCCTATTAAATAGCTATAAAGCATATACCGTTCATTACCTTAAATTATCATCATAAATACAAAGTTTTTCAGATCTTTATTATATTCAGGGTCATTTCTTTCCATTCTACTGCAGTGGCTTTCTTTCTTCCTCTCTTTCAACATTTGCTCTATATTTTCCTTAATTTTTTTTTTTTTAAAGTGTCTTGTTTTTGTATCTTCAGCCACTTTTCCATTTTAACTTTCAATTACTTTGGTTTTATGTTACTTCCTCTTGCAGTCACAAATGTATACACACATAACCTCTCCATGTAAAGCCTCTCTCACACACACAGCCACAGACTCAACTCACTCATACTCAGGTGTAAAGGATCTCTCACAGATTTAAGTACCTGCACACAGCACTGTTTGGGGAGACACTCCCTCTCTCTCAGAGCCACAAAAGTTGTGCACACCAGGTCACAATCTCTCACACACAAACCCTCACATACATTCCCAGGCAGAGGCTCTCCCTGCAACCATTAAGAAACTATGCCTGGCAGCAGGCAACTTACTTTCACCCCCTATATATGCAAAGAGGGTACCTTTCCTCCCCATTATCACCGATAGCTCCCCTTTCCTCCTGAAAGTGGTAGCGCTCTTGCCCCCTCTCCTCTACCTAGCTCTTGAATCCTACCCGTACCATACTCTCCACATGCCCTTCCCTCAGGTCCTCTTCCTGTATCTTTCTCTTGCCCTCTTCTCCCTCCCCTTTTGCCTTCATGCCCCTCTCCCCACTTCCCAGCCTAGAAACAACATCCAACCCCACCTCTCGTACAGCAATACAGTAAGAAATAATCGGAGCCACTCAGTGCCAGCAGCAGGCACCTTGAGAAGAGACATATCAGACTGCTTAATCCTAACCACTGAATGGAGAACTTTTTGAAATACAGTACATTATGTTCACAGGTTCCCTACTGATATAAAAAAAAAGAGGATTCTATATCTATGTGCCTATCTATAGATAGATAACATATGTAGAACAAAATGAACTTAGAAATATGATGGCAGAAATAGATGGTATATGTCCCTATTCATCCAATTAATTTAGTATTATAATTCTCATCACTTCCTTAGAGATCCCCTGTATTTATCCCATGCTCTTTAAAATTCAGATAATGTTTTTGTCTCCACCACCTCTACTGAGAGACCATTCCATGCATCTACCAACCTCTCTGTAAAGAAATATTTCCTAAGAACACTCCTACCCCCTTTCAACATCATCTCATGACCCCTCATTCTACAGCCTCCTTTCCATTGAAAAAGGCTCACCTCCTGTGCAAGGAGATATCTGAATGTCTCTATCATATCTCACTTATCTCGCCTTTCATCTAGGTTATACATGTTTAGATCTTTAAGATTATTCCCATATGCTTTAGAACGAAGAACACTGACCACTTTTGTAGCCACTCTCTGCACCTACTATATTCTTTTGAAGGTGCGGTCCCCAGAATTGTACACAGTATTTCAAGTGAGGTCTCCTTGTCCATTCCTCTCCCTATGCAGCCAAGCATCTTTCTGGCTTTTACTGCTGTATTATCCACTTTGTTGGCCACCTTAAGATCAACAGATACAGTTACCCCAAGATCCCACTCTTCCTTTGTGCTTAGAAGAATTTCACCTCCAATACTGTGCCTTTCCCTTGGTTTTTTGCATCTTAAATTCATTACTCTATAGAGATGTGAATTGGAACCGGAATCTGTTCCGGTTTTGGATTCGTGGACTATCGGGAAATTATTTTTCCTGTGGTCCAATCATTGTTTTTTGTTTTTTTTTGTTTTTGTTTTAATCGGCTGTACCGAGCCGATAACCCAAAAGCACAGCCTGACCCTTTAAAATTAATTCTTTAGTATCCCCCCACCCTCCGGACCCCTCCAACCCCCCCCCCCCAAATTTTTAAGTACCTGGTGGTCCAGTGGGGGTCCCGGGAGCGTTCTCCCGCTCTCGGGTCGTCGGCTGCCAGTAAACAAAATGGCGCCAATGGCCCTTTGCATGTCACAGGATATCCATGCCATTGGCCGGCACCTGTCACATGGTAGGAGCACTGGATGGCTCGCGCCATTTTTAAAGATGGCACCGGCCGTCCATTACTCATACCATGTGACAGGGGCCAGCCAATGGCACGAATACTCTGTCACATGCTAAGGGCAAAGGGCCATCGGCGCCATTTTGTTTACTGGCAGCCGACGACTCGAGAGCGGATCGTCGGCTGCCAGATTTTTAAGATGGGGACAATCATGCCCTAAATCTACGAGCTATAGGAGCTTGAGAAATATTCCCACATCCCACAGTAGGACTTATCTGGCTATCTGGTGGGCCATAGTACCCAACTAGTCAGGTTCTGGTGATGACTCCAACAGGATAAACCATTATAGATGTGGGAATATTTCCCAAGCTCCTATAGCTGGTAGATTTAGGGCATGATTGTCCCCAGCTTAAAAATCTGTGGGGCCAGCTTAGGGGGGGCAGTCAAGCCAGACCAGATGGCTTGTTTCCACCTGGGGTATTCCAGATACCTTGTAAACAAAGTAAAGGAACTTACTGTGACAAATGAGGAGCATCAGGCACCCCATGGGCCACTGAATATCTGGTTATATTCAACAACCACTACATAGCCAGATAAGTCCTACTTATCTAGCTATCTTTTAGCCAATCAATTTGTGGGCAGATCAGAGCAGTGCTACTTATTCAGTTAAGTTAATCAGATAAGTCAGACCAGCCACAGAGCTGGTCTAACTTAGCCGGATATTTATTTATTTAAGGTTTTTCTATACCGACATTCATTGATGGACATCATATCTGTTTATAGGCAATAAGGAATCAGCAACAGAGCTTTACAGTGTAACCAATATAACAGCTATAACTTATCCAACTGAGTAGATGATATACGCAGATATTCAGTGGCATAGCTGTGCCACTGATTATCCCTTGTAACTTAGTCGGATAAGGCATATCTGGCCAAGTTACTTATCTGGGCAGCATTGAATATTGGTCCCCACGTATAAAAGCGAGTGTCGTCTTCCTTTTGTAATTAATCTGTCCTCTCTTTATATATGAGGGTCTTTCTGCATCCTGAACCCACCAGGGCCTGGGTGGGCTCCTCATTCAGCTCCAATGAAATTACAGAGTCTGCAAGTTCCCCATGTGGCTCATCTACTAAGTTACAGCTTTGCATTTTCACAAACGTATTTGCCCATTCTTGCTCCCACTCTTCATTCTCCTGTTGAGGACAGTTCTTCCTAATGTGCTCTTTTGCTCCACAATGGGGGCATGCCCGTGGTATTTGTTCCACTTTAATTTTGACAGTGCCTAAAGATTTGGCACTCCCTTCCTTTTGGTGGCTACCAAATATTGACATGGTATATTTTTGAGATTTTTACAAAGACATTTTAAACAGTCGCATGCTCAACATGGGCAGTTTTAGGTGCCTTCCCAGGAATAAGTGACCCCCCCAAGGTTAGCACACACACTTACTTGCCTCATACTTGCAGTCAAGGATCACACCATTGTTCACTGCAATCATTTATGTTAATTTTCATAACATTTTATGGGTAAAAAATGGATGCATCATAAACACTTTAAACCAGCGGTTCTCAACTGGTGTATCAAGACACACCAGTGTGTTGCCAAAAACACACAGGTGTGCCACCACACTTCCCACTCCCCCACTGACCCAGCTGCTTCCCCTATCTAAACGAAGTAGGTCCTCCGCCTGGGCTTAAAATGCTGATAGCCCGGGCAGAACGTGACAGGAGAGCTGGAGTCAGTGGCACTGGCAGGCATGCTCTCTTCTTCCCGCACCCCGAAAGAGGAAGTGGTGAGCAGAAGGTGCATGCGCGGGAAGAAGAGACCATGCTAGTGCAGGCAGCATCGGCCCAAAGAAAAGAAGAGAAGCGCGGCCTGAAGGATGAGCAGTGCAGCTCGGAGTAAAATGAGGAACAACGTCAACTCTTACGGCCGATGGGACTCCTTTCTCCGCGAGGGCTGAAAATGAAGGAAGATGATGCTGCCTTTAGAGTTGGGAGAAGGCTGCTACTGCCGCTAGTTCGGAGGAGGGGGGGGGAGAGTGAGAGAATGAGCAAGCATGTGTGTGAGATCATGTGTGTGTGTGTGAGTGAGATAGCATGTTTGTGAATGATTGAGAGCCTGTATATGCGAAAGAGTATGTGTGATTGACAGCTGGTTTGTGAGGTGAGGGAGCATGTGAGTATGAGATTGAGAGCCTGTGTGTAAAAGAGAGAAAGGGAGAGCATGTGTGTCTGTGTGTGATTGAGAGCTGGTTTAGGTGAGAGAGCATGTGAGTGAGAGCTTATGTGTAAATGAGAGAAAATGAGAGAGCATGTTTAAGCATGTGAATGAGAGTCTGTGTGTGAAAGAAAAAGAAAGCATGTATGTGAGTGATTGAAAGCCTAAGAACATGCCATACTGGGTCAGACCAAGGGTCCATCAAGCCCAGCATCCTGTTTCCAACAGTGGCCAATCCAGGCCATAAGAATCTGGCAAGTACCCAAAAACTAAGTCTATTTCATGTTACCATTGCTAGTAATAGCAGTGGCTATTTTCTAAGTCAACTTAATTAATAGCAGGTAATGGACTTCTCCTCCAAGAACTTATCCAATCCTTTTTTAAACACAGCTATACTAACTGAACTAACCACGTACTTTGGCAACAAATTCCAGAGTTTAATTGTGCACTGAGTGAAGAAGAACTTTCTCTGATTAGTTTTAAATGCGCCACATGCTAACTTCATGGAGTGCCCCCTAGTCTTTCTATTATCTGAAAGACTAAATAACCGATTCACATCTACCCATTCTAGACCTCTCATGTGTAAGTGTGAAAAGACAGCATGTGTGTAAATGTGTAATTAAGAGCCTATATAAGTGAGAGAGAAAAAGCATGGGTATATGTGAGCAATTGAGAGCCAGAGTGAGAGAGAGAGAGAGAGAGAAGAGAACGTTGCAAGCAAACCATCCCTCCACCTGCTAATTTAAAGCAATCTCAGGGCACCTGAATATCAACCGTTCCCCAGTTATGCAGAGCAAAAATGTTTTGTATCATTTTTCATTACTGGGTCTTTGTGTCTGCTATTTTGAAATATTTTACTGGTATCTAGAAATTTTTTATATGAGTTTTTAACTACTGGATATTCCATTCATCAGTTGTTTTGAAATAATCTGTTCTTTGTTAGTATGGTTTTACTGCTACTGATTTTATATTTCTTGATTTGTTTTATAAGGATGGGTGATGTTTAATGTTTTCCTTTGTTGCACTGCATTCAGAGACTCTGGCTTGTTGCGGTTTCCAATTCAGATTTTGTCCGCATGCTTCTAGTTATGCGTTTTGGTCTCTATTCTTTGTTAGGTGAGGGTCAGCACATGTGATTCAGGTGAGGTTTTCTACTGGTGTGTAGTTTCTGTGTAGGGCTCTATAGCAGCCTGACTTGGTCCTTTTACCTAATACAAGGTGTATCGGTGTCTTAAGGCCTGGTGTAATATTTCAGTGTTGCCTTTTCTTAGGTAAGGTGCTTACTGTTTAAGTGCTGGAAATTGGGGCAGTTCTGGTGTGGGCTGTTTACTATTCATGCAATTTCTGTTCAGACAGAATACGTATCTTTTCCTTGTGTCATTCTTAACAATAAAAATAATACTGGACCTTTATTTTTTATTTCCGCCATGAATTGTGTAATCAGTGTAATGTTGTGACATGATGGGAAAAAGGTTGAGAACCACTGCTTTAAATAACTGCAAACTTTTAACATATTGCAATAAACTGCATGCTAACATTTCAACATTCATTTAAACGTGCTCCTTCTATACACTAGCTCATAGCATTAGGTGACCAGTGTCCTGCCATTTCTCCTGACACTTCTGCCAACTGACAACTGCATATTCAAAATGAGGCAGTAAAACCATCATAGCTGCAGTGATCTATATATCTTGTCCCCAGGATCTATGGACCCCATCCCGTAGAAGTCTAGGGCTCCCAAAGCTAGTGCCAATGTTGCTGTCCCCAGCCATTGAAGCAGTGAAGCTTGCATTGCCTGTTGGTCTTTGCTCACATTAAATGGATAATCTCACTACTGGGGCATATTCTGGCCACCCTGCCATTTGATTATGCAGTTACAAACCTAGCATTCCTTAAGGGAATAAAACAAAAAAAAAAACCGACCTTGGGTCAGGGATAGGTGAGTGAAAAGCACCTGTGATCAGTGAAAAAGCAGTGCTTAATGACCATTGCCCGCACCTGGCCCTGCCTATTTTCTCTCCCTCTGCCTTCCCCCTTTTCCATCCTCTGAACCTCCCCCTCCCTCCCTCTCCTTTTCCTACCTTGCCAATCTTGTGCCCTGCTCCCTTACAGGTCGATCCAGTAAAGTTCAGTTGAAGATTTCTCGTCTGTAACGAGCTCGCTGCGCACAATTCGGACACGTAAGGCAAACCAGCGATTCAGTCTCCAGTTTTGCGCGTCCGTAGCGCTTCTTAAAACAGACGCGTAACCCTTCCCGCACCCGGCATGTAAATGAACGAATTAGCTGTATAATGAAGGAATTAGCTATTCCCCTCCGATACCGTAACGGGCACTCAGGTTCTCTCATTAGTAACGCACTGTTTTGCCGCGGCCGTAACGTGTTAGTTTACCGCCTCCCCCTAGTAGGAGTTAGGACTGTGAGTCTAGTAACAAATCCATCGACACCGCTTAAGATACTCAAAAACAATAAAACACAATTTAAAAAAAAAGCGATACAGAGATGATCGAGAAAATGTAATGATGTGGGACACATATAACCTGTCAGAAGAAAAAATAAAAATTTTTAAATACCTGTTGGAGGGCCGCGTGGTTCCAGGCGGCCGGCGGCGGCGGGAGCCGGGTGGTCGCGTGTTAAATCTAGGCCGCGGGTGGGTGGGCGCCTGTTCCAGGCAGCGGCGGCGGGGGGACACGCGTTAGTTCGAGACGGCCGGCGGGCGGCGGGTGGTCGCGTGTTAAATCTAGGCCGCGGGCGGGTGGGCGCCTGTTCCAGGCAGCGGCGGCGGGGGGACACGCGTTAGTTCGAGACGGCCGGCGGGCGGCGGGTGGTCGCGTGTTAAATCTAGGCCGCGGGCGGGTGGGCGCCTGTTCCAGGCAGCGGCAGCGGGGGGACACGCGTTAGTTCGAGACGGCCGGCGGGCGGGGGGTGGTCGCGTGTTAAATCTAGGCCGGGTCCGCACAGGCGCGCATTCATTCATCCAGGCGGAGGAGCCGGCTGCTTTCGCCACCGGCTCCTCCGCCTGGATGAATGAATGCGCGCCTGTGCGGACCCGGCCTAGATTTAACACGCGACCACCCGCCGGCCGTCTCGAACTAACGCGTGTCCCCCCGCCGCCGCTGCCTGGAACAGGCGCCCACCCGCCCGCAGCCTAGATTTAACACGCGACCACCCGGCTCCCGCCGCCGCCGGCCGCCTGTACCCACGCGGCCGTCTGAAACTAACGCGCGTCCACCCGCCCCCCCAGCCGCCCGGAACAGGCGCCCACCCGCCCGCGGCCTAGATTTAACACTCGACCACCGGCCCCCCGGATCCTGCCGGCCGCCTGGACCCACACGGCCCTCCGACAGGTATTTAAAAATTTTGATTTTTACACTTCCTGGTGCCTGTCATTTCAAATGTCATTTGAAATGACAGGTACCAGCGCACCCAGGTTAATGTATAGGCGCTGTATTAAGCGCCTATACAGTAAAATGGGTTACGCGGGCATAACCCTTCCCTACCGCTTTAAAGCCGCGGCATGCATTTGCATGCGATTAGAGGAGAGTATCGGGGAGTTAGTGAAGAGAACTGTGCGTGCGGGGAGGAAGGGTGCGCCTGACACTACCTGACACTACCGCACTGTTTCTACCGCGGCCTTACTGGATCGACCTGACAGTCTGTTTCATCGCAAGGGTTTATATTAACTTTCCAATCTACATTAGAATCTAAAACATAAAAGCACAGATACTAGGCAAAACTTAAAATATTATTGATTTTAGGTTTATAGTGTTAAAATATTAGATTATATGTACAGGATACCATAATGTGTTTCATATTGCTAAAATATGTGACTTTCAGTAGTGGAATGATATAAATTGTTTGTACAGGAAACAGGTTCTAAGACACCATGATTTAAAGATGGACTTGGCACAATAATAAGATAGCCAGAATGAGTCTATATTAGTTGAATAAGAATTTGTAATTTTTTTCTATTAAAACTTAGTAATTTTATTATTTAATCTAACAAAATTTCTATACTGGATAACCAGCAAAATACAATAAAAGCAGTTTATAGCAATAATACATATAATAAAATATTATATTCAAAAAACATCAATACAAATCAGACTTGATTCTGCCACTCAACAACTCCCCTACTCCAGCAACCCACCCACTACTCTTCCTAACCAACTTCCTCAGCCATAATCTTAAATGGAAACAAATGAGCTTTAATCAGTTTCTGAAACTTTAATAAATTAACTGATTTCTCACCATACCAGGTAAACTATTCCATACTTGTGAAGCCACAGAGGTAAAAGCATGTTTGGAAAAATGACTTAGAACTAAATTTACAACCATAAAAAAAAATCCAAAATCTGCTCCTTGGGAAGCTCTACATGAATGACCAGGTTCATACCATGCTAACTCAGCTGCCATATACAGAGGGTTATTCCAACGAACCATATGAAAAACCACAGATAATAACTTAACATTCACCCTTTCCACAACTGCAAAAATGCTAAGAAAAGGATACACCCACTCCTTCCCCTTTTAAGCAGACAGCCTGGTAACCTCGCCAACAATCCATTACAATACTCTAAAATCCCAAAGACAGCACCAGAACCTTAACTGCCTCACTGTTCAAAAAAGGTTTCATTTGACAGATCTTTTCGACCTGGTGATGTGCCTTTTTACATATCTGGCCTACAAAAGCTTTATAGAAAAAAATAAGAACATAAGAACTTGCCATGCTAGGACAGACCAAAGGTCAATCAAGCCCAGCATCCTGTCTCCAACAGAGGCCAAACTAGGCCACAAGAACCTGGCAATTACCCAAACACTAAGAAGATCCCATGCTACTGAAGCAATCAATAGCAGTGGCTATTCCCCAAGTAAACTTGATCAACAGCAGTCAATGGACTTCTCCTCCAAGAAATTATCCAAACCTTTTTTGAACCCGGCTACACTAACTGCACTAACCACATCCTCTGGCAACAAATTCCAGAGCTTTATTAGGCGTTGAGTGAAAAAGAATTTTCTCCGATTAGTCTTAAATGTGCTACTTGCTAACTTCATGGAATGCCCCCTAATCCTTCTATTATTTGAAAGTGTAAATAACCGAGTCACATCTACTCATTCAAGACCTCTCATGATCTTAAAGATCTCTATCATATCCCCCCTCAGCCGTCTCTTCTCCAAGATGAACAGCCCTAACCTCTTCAGCCTTTCCTCATAGGGGAGCTGTTCCATTCCCTTTATCATTTTGGTTGCCCTTCTCTGTACCTTCTCCATCACAACTATATCTTTTTTGAGATGCGGCGACCAGAATTGTACACAGTATTCAAGGTGCGGTCTTCACCATGGAGTGATATAGAGACATTATGACATTTTCTGTTCTATTAACCATTCCCTTCCTAATAATTCCTAACCTTCTGTTTGCTTTTTTGACTGCTGCAGCACACTGAGCTGACGATTTTAAAGTATTATCCACTATGATGCCTAGATCTTTTTCCTGGGTGGTAGCTCCTAATATGGAACCTAACATCGTGTAACTACAGCAAGGGTTATTTTTCCCTATATGCAACATCTTGCACTTGTCCACATTAAATTTCATCTGCCATTTGGATGCCCAATTTTCCAGTCTTGCAAGGTCCTCCTGTAATGTATCACAGTCTGCTTGTGATTTAACTACTCTGAATAATTTTGTATCATCTGCAAATTTGATAACCTCACTCGTCGTATTCCTTTCCAGATCATTTATATATATATCTATATTGAAAAGCACCGGTCCAAGTACAGATCAGGGAGGCACTCCACTGTTTACCCTTTTCCACTGAGAAAACTGACCATTTAATCCTACTCTCTGTTTCCTGTCTTTTAACCAGTTCGTAATCCACGAAAGGACATCGCCTCCTTTCCCATGACTTTTTAGTTTTCATAGAAGCCTCTCATGAGGGACTTTGTCAAACACCTTCTGAAAATCCAAATATACTACATCTACCGGTTCACCTTTATCCACATGTTTATTAACCCCTTCAAAAAAATGAAGCAGATTTGATAGGCAAGACTTCCCTTGGGTAAATCCATGTTGACTGTGTTCCATTAAATCATGTCTTTCTATATGCTCTACGATTTTGATCTTGAGAATAGTTTCCACTATTTTTCCCGGCACTGAAGTCAGGCTCACTGGTCTATAGTTACCCGGATCACCCCTGGAGCCTTTTTTAAATATTGGGGTTACATTGGCCACCCTCCAGTCTTCAGGTACAATGGATGAGTTTAATGATAGGTTACAAATTTTAACTAATAGATCAGAAATTTCATTTTTGAGTTCCTTCAGTACCCTAGGATGCATACCATCCAGTCCAGGTGATTTGCTACTCTTTAGTGTGTCAATCTTGCCTACTACATCTTCCAGGTTCACAGTGATTTCGTTCAGTTCGTCTGACTGATCACCCCTGAAAACCATATCCGGAACTGGTATCTCCCAACATCCTCATTAGTAAACACGGAGGCAAAGAATTTATTTAGTCTTTCTGCAATGGCCTTATCTTCCCTAAGACCCCTTTAACCCCTCTGTCATCTAATGGTCCAATCAACTCCCTCACAGGTTTCTTGCTTTGGATATATTTTAAAAAGTTTTTATTATGAGTTTTTGCCTCTATGGCCAACTTCATTTCAAATTCTCTCTTCGCCTGTCTTATCAATGTTTTACACTTAACTTGAAAATGCTTATGTTTTATCCTATTTTCTTCAGATGTATCCTTCTTCCAATTTTTGAAGGATTTATTTTGGCTAAAATAGCCTCTTTCACCTCACCTTCTAACCATGATGGTAATCATTTTGCCTTCCTTCCACCTTTCTTAATGTGTGGAATACATATGGACTCCGCATCTAGAATTGTATTTTTAAACAATGTCCAAGCCTGTTGAACACTTTTAACCTTATCAGCTGCACCTTTCAGTTTTTTTCTCTTTTTTCTCATTTTATCAAAGTTTCCCTTTTGAAAATTTAGTGTTAGAGCTGCAGATTTACTTATTGTCCCCCTTCCAGTTATTAATTTAAAATTGATCATGTTATGATCACTGTTGCCAAGTGGCCCCACCATTACTTCTCTCACCAAATCCTGCGTTCCACTAAGAATTAAATCTAAAATAGCTCCCTCATGTTGGTTCCTGAGCCAATTGCTCCATGAAGCAATCATTTATTACATCCAGGAACCTTGTGTCTCTAGCAAGTCCTGATATTACATTTACCCAGTCAATATTGGAGTAATTGAAATCTCCCATTATTATTGCACTGCCAAACTGGTTTGCTTCCCTGATTTCTCTTAGCATTTCATCACCATTTTGTCCAGGTGGACGGTAGTATACTCCTATCACTATACTCTTACTCAACACACATGGGATTTCGACCCATATACATTCTACTGAGCATTTAGTCTCTTGTATGATCTTTATCCTGTTGGACTCTATACCCTCCTGGAGATAAAGTGCCACACCCCTACCAAGTTGATCCTCCCTATCATTGCGAGATTTGTACCCTGATATAGCACTGTCCCATTGGTTATCCTCCTTCCACCAAGTCTCTGTGATGCCAATTATGTCAATCTCATCATTTGCTGCCATACACTCTAACTCTCCCATCTTACTTCTTAGACTTCTGGCATTGGCATACAGACATTTCAAAGTGTGTTTTTTGTTTGTTTTAACAACCTGCTTTTCAGTTGTTTGGGATAATTCAGAAATAGTTAGCTTTGGTGATTTTTTACATATAGGTATATGGACTATGTTTGCTTTTATTGGAAGCATTCTGTTGGGATGCCCTAACTCTCCTGTTTCATTAGTATCCTTCAAGGATACATTTCTCCGAACCATGCACTGCTGAGTGACTGTCGGCTTTCCCCCTTGTTCTAGTTTAAAAGCTGCTCTATCTCCTTTTTGAAAGTTAGTGCCAGCAGCTTGGTTCCACCCTGGTTAAGGTGGAGCCCATCCTTTCGGAAAAGTCTCCCCTTTCCCCAAAAGTTTCCCCAGTTCCATACAAAGCTGAATCCCTCTTCCCTGCACCATCGTCTCATCTATGCACTGAAACTCTGGAGCTCTGCCTGCCTCTGGGGACCTGCACGTGGAACAGGAAGCATTTCAGAGAATGCCACCCTGGAGGTTCTGGATTTCAGCTTCCTACCTAAAATCCTAAATGACTCAAGAGTTACTCCAAGTCTCTTCACCTTCTCCGAAATTATTACCTCCTGATCTCCTAACATAAGTTTTCTCCAAAATGGCTGAATCCCTTCAAAAACCTTCCCTATCCCTAAAATATCAGTCTTTGATTTATTCTCCTTCAATCTAGTATCTTGTAGCCACTCAGCAACCTTACATAAACAGAAATTCAGCCAGTCAATTGTACCATCCAAATCTGTCTTCACTGGAACCAAGATTTGGATGTCATCAGTGTAAACATATCCTATGGCATTCAGCTCTCTAAATAACTGTGCCAAAGGTTGCATAAAATTGTTAAACAGTAATGGTGATAAACAGGAAACCTGAGATACCCCTTTCCAACTTGAATCATCTCCAGTTTGAATAATCTGAAATCTTTTTTTTTTTTTATAAATGATAAACGCCAATCCATCACTGTTCCATACAACCCTATTAATAAGAGCTGTTGATTTTTTTATGATTATTATATTTATGTAAACTTTATAGTTGGTGGAGAAAAGTGAACAGTGGAGTGCCTCAGGGACCTGTCGGGAACCAGTGCTTTTTAAGTTATTTATAAATGATCTGGAAAGGGGAATAATGAATAAGGTGATCAAATTTGCAAGATGACACAAAATTATTTAGAGGAGTTAAACTACCAGAGGATTGTGATAATCTGCAGGAGGACCTTGTGAGACTGGAAGACTGAGCATCCAAATGGCAGATGAAATTTAATGTGGCAAGTGCAGAGTGATGCACACAGAGAAAAGTAACCCACATTGTAATTATACAATGTTAGGTTCCATATATAGAGTTACCTCCCAGGGTGTAAACCACTGGCTCAGTGTGCTGCAGTGGTTAAAAAAAAACAAACAGAATGTTAGAAATTATTAAGAAAGGAAAGGATCGGTGAATAAAATGGAGAAGGATGAGTCCGTACCTTGAGTACTGTGTGCAATTCTGGTCACTGCACCTGAAAAAAATATATAATTGCACTGAAAAAGGTTCAGAGAAGGGAGACCAAAATGATAAAGGGGATGGAATAGTTCCCCTATGAGGAAAATTTAAAGAGGTTAGAGTTGCTCAGCTTGAAAAAAAAAGTCAAATGAAAAGGGATATGATAAAGTCTATAAAATTATGAGAAGACTACAATAGGTAAATGTGAATCTGTTATTTACTCTTTCAGGACTAGGGGGGCATGCAATGAGGTTAGCAAATAGCTTACTTAAAACAAATCAGAAAATTTATTTCACTCAATGCACAATTAAGCTCTGGGCTCTGGAATTCATTAGTGAAAAGATGTGAGGATAAATTTACAAATCCAAACCGGTAATGTTAATTTCAGATGCTTTTCCCAAGGATGAGAAACACGTTATATAGCAGAAATATCTTGTTTGTTCATTTTCAATAAAGAGGTTTGAAGATGTCCGGACGAATGTCAGTAAAGAAAAGCCATAAATAAATAATAAATAAATAAATAAATAAATATAATCACTATGTCATGTACAAACTTCAGGGATTAGGGTTCTCCGACATGGCCATATTTTGCCTATCGGCTTCTTTGGGAGGGACTAGAGATGTTAATGAGAAATTAATTAAGTTTGATAACTATTTCTTTTTACATATCAAGAACACAGCAATGACCCCCGACATTGCATATATGTGGCAGATTTTGAGTCTAACATCTACTCCTCCCCTTTTTGTTCCCTAATGATTACTAGCAGAGGATTATAGATGACACCTTCCTCATCTGGCATGGTATTGAGATCCAACTGTATGTGTTTATCAACTGGCTCAACACCCCAATCTTAAGTTCACACATTCATACAGCACCTCCCAAATTTCCTTTCTAGATGTGCTAGTCATCATTGGTCAGAACAGCTTGATCATATCGATTTTCAAAAAGAGTACAGATAAAAATACCCTTCTTGCTTATAACAGCCATCACCCACCCCATGCTCCCTCCGTTAACAGTATACTGATAGGTCAATTTTTCGCCTCTGGCGTACATGTACTTCTCAACATAATTTCATTATTCAGGCTGCACAAATGTCCCAACAATATTTTGAATGGGGTTGTCCCCATTGGATGATAAGACAGGCTTACAAACACGCCCTCTATGTTAATAGAGACTTGTGTTTCCTCCAGCGTTTGAAGGAAGGACAACCGGTCTTATAAGCATTCTCCCTTTGTCATCCCAAGTAGGCCAAATTTGTAAATTTATCTGTTCTCATTGGTCCACTTTGGCTTTGTTAAATTGTTTTGAAGATTTACCATGTTTTGCTTTTTATCGTGATTGAAACCTCAGACACACTTTGGCGGCTTCTGACTTCAATACCCGTACAACCTCTCCCCAACCATTAACAGGTCACAAACCCTGTGGTAAGTACTTAGCATGTGACTTCTCTCTGACACTTTCCATATTTCAGCAACCTTCTCAAAATGTTTCCTAAAATTTGCATTTGTCATCTGATTGTAATTCCTCTTGGGTGGTATACATTATCAAATGTCTTTGTAATTGCTATGTGTGGGGAAAACAACCCTCCCCTTAAAACTCAAATTTACAAATACTGTAGCAGTATACGAAGGCACGTTGAGAACGTACCCCTTACTAAACACTGGTATGACACTAACCATTTGATTACAGACCTCTGGGTTTTTTTTGCTATTGATATGGTACCACCACAACCATGCCAAGGGAACAGAGATTGGGTTTTATTACAAAAAGTACAGTGATGGATTTTCAGGCTACAGACTGAATCCGTTTTGCTTAAAACAGGAAACAGAATGGTCAATATTTATGTAATCTGATATCACACCCCTGATTGGACTTCTGTGATCACATGACCTTTTTGCACCAATTCTGAGTGCTTTAATCTGGTTCTCTCAACGCTGACCTCTGTACATATCACTGTTGGGTATACTAATTTAAGATGTCCCAGGTACCTGTTTGTTTAATTTTAATCTGTTACAAGATGCTATGATATATAGCTATTATTTTTCCATTCTTATTTTAAGTATCCACAATTTTGCTATAATGTTCTTCATAGTACATTTTACTTCGGTCCTATTATTTTTTTTTTTGTTATTAAAGCTCTAGTCCCTCCCAAAGACACCTGACATGAAAGAGTTCCAGTGCCAGCAACAGTATTAAAACACGGAAGGAGAAAAGTAAGGAAAAGCAGAGCCAGAAGGGGAACTAGCTGCAAACAGAACCCTCACACAGAGTTAAATTAAAATTCAAAGCTTTTCTCTCTCATGTATTTTAGCAAAAAGGGAATTGAAAAGGGAATAAGATATAGGTGTGGGAATCTAATGCTTCCCTGTTTGTGTATGCTGATTTCTGAATGTTAAAAGCTATAGTAATTTTTGAAAGAGATTTGTCTTGAAGCTACTAAGAGTTCAAAAAATAACTAAGTTCACTATTGAGTACTGAGTGTTAAACCCTGCCACGCCACTGCGTGAATGTTTGGCTACAATAATTGATTCTCTGTAAACTTTAAACTCTGGTGAAAGTTCTCTCTCTGATTAAAGGGATTAGGACAGTTTTAAGCCTCACTAGTATTTGCACTACTAAAAGATTCAGATATTTGCCCTTGTTATGCAGTCTGTTTAAATTGCAGTAAACAGTAGGTGCTATGGAGGTTAAAACTGGGAGAAATTAAGCCGTGAAAGTTAAGCCAGGAACCTTTCATAAAAATGTGTCTGTAGTTGGCAGATATTAAAGATCAGGCAAGCAAGACTGTCACCAGTTAGTTAGCCCTAACAGGCCTGGATACCAAGATGAAAAACTGAGAACAGCGGGGGGAAGGGCTCTCTAGGGAAAAGTCTATATTATAAGCACTGGTTTGAAGATAGGAAAGAAATAATTACTAGGACCAAAGAAAAATGGTGTTTTGATGTGCATTTGTTATTGTTTTAAACCCCTGGAAACTTGCTTTTTGAAATTATAAGATCTTGTATTAAACATTGGTTGTCACATTGGTTTTCTTGATCTTCTGTGTTAGAGAGTCTATCTTACACCTGTCTAAGGAGCAGGAAATCAGGGTGAGGAACTCTTGTAAGAACTATGATGAAGCTACAGATGAGGAAATAGGTCAGGTCCCTGCTCTACAGCACTCTCTTCCCTGGTGGACCCAGCCTAGTAAAGTTTTTAATTGCAGCCCCTGTGTTTTAGAAGCAGACAGAAATAGCACCACCTACTGGCCAGAGGCAGCGTCAATCACACCACCACCACCACAATACTGAGAAAGAGTACAGAAGACACTATTCTGAGCAGAGGCTGTGTATGTGTTTCATTTTTAGAAACTTCATTACCATGCAGAGACTCCACTTCAGCAATCTTTGCATAAGGAGTTTTCTTGCGAGCGTTTAAACACACATTCGCTGTGAACTGGCCAGTCCTTGAGGGTTCATTCTGAAGTCTCCACTTACAAAGCAACACAAAAATAAGTTGATTACCCTGGTAGAACACTTTTGCTTATGAAATTGCACATTTTATTTTAGGGGTTCCAGAATGCAATTTCCTTCAGAATGCTAATCACTACCAGCAAGGAAGTGTTACCACAAGAGTGATACATAACTGGCCTCTCCAATAGGGCAATCAAATACTGCTTCCTCAGTACCTCTGGTATAGCTATAGGCTGAGCCAGTCAGCAAGCTAGGAACTGAGCCTGGTTACATAAGAGACAAACAATCTGAAGTAATCCCTTCTATGTTCACGTGTGAGAGCAGTTTCATGTGATTCTTGCAACAACTAGAACATTTTGCATTAAATATGCAGTGGTGGTAACTCTGGGATGGTACTTACAAGTTAAATATTTTGAGTACCACAAAATTCATGCAGGCTGAAATGGAACAAAAGATTATTGTTCCTCCTGCATCTGTTCTGGCTGTTATTTGACATGAGAAATCCAATTGATGTCATCTGGTAAATGAAGCATTGCTTCTCCCCTAGCTGAGAGAAACAAAATGGTAAAAAAAAAAAAAAAAAAAAAGCCGACAGCTAGGGACAAAAAGCTGTTTAAGTGAAGTGTTTACTTTAAGCCCTATCAATCAGCCTTTTCAACCACTTCATATGCTCTGAAATAAACTGTTTGTCTGGTTTGTTTTACACCTCCAGTCGGAGTCATTGGCATAATAGAATGAAACCAACCAAAAAAAAAAAAAAAAAAGGTGCTGAAACAATGAACAAATCAGTTAAAAATATGAACAGAAGCAGCAGGGCCTTGTTCAAAAACCAGTTTCATTACCCATGAATCGCTGCACAAATGAACAATTTGGAACAAGAACAAACATCAGACAAATGTTGCGAGACAAACTAAAACCCATTTAAAATAAAGATCGTGAATATAACAAAGCCCCAAACATGGGTGTTAAATAGAAACTCGGCGTGAACAGCGGTTCATTTTCACCTGGAAAATGCTTCGTCCTAATGGCCTGAACGAAGAGATTGAGTCGATTCCTTCCTATAAGGTTTTTAAGCCTTTTCGGCATTCACGCACTGCCTGGGTTGCTGGCATCACTTGAGTACACGTCATACTATTCTTAAACTAAAGGCAAGTATTGGTTGCAGATAAACACATGCAATTTGGGTGAGATTATGAATATAGCATCAAGAGGTGAGTGCATTCATGTGATTTTATTTATGGGCCAGTTCGCTACAGAATTCTCTTCAAGACACTGACCATCATTCACAAATCCATATTTCAGCAATCCTCTCTCCAACTCACCATACCCCTCAAACCACACTCCTCAGCAAGACCTACCAGATCTGCATACAGAGACTCCCTCCAGGTTCCCCCTAAAAAATTCGCTATACACAATGCCATTGAAAAACGAGTGCTATCAACTGCCGGTCCGCATCACTGGAATTCTCTCCCGCCAGATCTCCGCCAGGAACATTGTCATATCACATTCAGAAAAAAATTAAAAACATGGCTGTTCGCCCAAGCATATCTTTGAAGAAGCCTCATGGTCACCCACACGGTCCTACACCCCACGGTTGCGTCCTCTTTCCGCCACACAAAGGAAATATTTTTCTGCTAACCGCGCTTTCATATAACTTGCCTAATCGACTACACTGTGTAAATTGTATATAATTCTTACCATGTAAGCAATTACTCTCTGCTTACATGCTCTGCTCTCCAGTTAAAAATTAACTATCCTTTTTTCTAACAGCCCAGTTCCACACTCCTGTTGTAATGTAACTTTCGCTTTCAATGTTAACTGGTTTACCCCCTAGTTTTATTGTAAACCGATACGATAAGACCTGGTCTTGAGCATCGGTATATTAAAAGAATTTAAATAAATAAATAAATAATCAAAAATTGAATTGAATGTTATATATGTAATGCAGTGCTCAGAAGTTAGATCTCAAAGATTCTATTTAGTCAACTTCAGGCTATATACCACTTCACAGGCTTTAATTATAATATTTTTCCTTTTATTATATAAATAAATGTCTGTCATGTTTCTAGTGGGTTGCAAAATCCTGCATGACTTTTTTGTGTAGTGATATACACGCCTGAAAAGACTTGTATGCTTAACAATAACTGTTTGTATGTTTGGTATGAAGGAGGGATGCAAGTTATATTTAAGTTATATTTCTGTATATAAGCTTGTGCGACAGATATGCAGTGCTATTTCTGTAAGTAGTCCGTGCAAATGAGTCTAGCTTGCTAATGTAGCATTGTTATATAACTGGAGTGACCAAGTTTGGGCCTAAAGTGCCACAAATTCACATATATTTCCATACAGTGGAGGCAGCAAATGCAAATCCATCTCATGTATATTAAATTGTGGATATACTGAAACCAGAACTGTTTGCAACTCTTGATAAGAGCAGCGGGCTACGACCCAGAGAAATGAGGGTTGAAATCCCACTGTCGCTCCTTGTGACCCTGGGCAAGTAACTTTACCCCCCATTGCCTCAGGTACAAACTTAGAGGTAGATTTTAAAAACATACACACGCGTGTACTTTTGTTCGCTGCGCGTATCTTATAAAATCCGGGGTCGGCGCGCGCAAGGGGGTGCACATTTGTGCAACTTGCATGCGCCAAGCCCTGCGCGTGCTGCCCGTTCCCTCCGAGGCTGCTCCGAAATTGGAGCGGCCTCGGAGGGAACTTTTTTTCTATCCCCCCCCCGCACCTTCCCTTCCCCCCCCCCCCCCGCCCTATCTAGACCCCCCCCTACCTCCGGACAGTAGTAACTAAAGCACTGTGTCGGGGCACTCGGCTACGCCTCCGGACCGCCCACACGCCCCCGGACACGCCCCCAATCCCTAACCGCGCCCCCTGGCCATGCCCCGGACAGCCCCTTTTTGCAAGCCCCGGGACTTGTGCGCGCCGCCGAGCCTATGCAAAATAGGCTCGGTGCGCGCAGGGGGGGTTTGGGGTAGGTTTTCGGGTGGTACGCACGTACCCCTTTGAAAATCTACCCCTTAGATTGTAAGCCCTGTGGGAATAGGGAAATACCTCCAGTACCTGAATGTAATCCACTTTGATGTACACTTTGAATTGCCGAAAAGCAGAATATATGAAAATAAAACACATACATAAAAAAAATAAATAAAGATGAAAATATAAATAAAATGACCAGGGTTAGAATTGTGAGTATGTGAATATATATCTAATCTTGATATTACTCCAGTTGTAGGAAACCATATTTTATGGATATCTGCTGCGTGAAGTTAGCTGAGTATGTTGGGAAGGGTTAGCAGGCACGTAAAAAGGAAATGGAATGCAAGGGAGAATCTGTGAGGTATTATTGGAATCTTTTGAAAGAAAGGGAGCAAGCCATGAAGAGAACGAAACAATGTCTAGAAAACGAGAGGAGCTTGTGCATACAGTAACAAATAATTTGAAGGCAGATTACCTGTTAAGAAGAAAAGAGAAACATTTGATCCATCTAACCTTCGGTTTTTCTGAAACAAAAAGTTCCTCAAAGTATTAAAAATGCTTCTACAAAATCTGATGGAAGCTGAGAAACTGCATTAGTGCTCCAGGCGCATGTGCTTTTGAGTGAATAAGTGTTTGTAAGAACGGCATAAAAGGCAATAATGGTGCATCTATGGTCCATCTGAATATCTACAATCGTGCACATTTGCACTTTGTTTTGCGGTAAGCACTAAGAGGGCAATTCTGAAATCCATTTATGTAGGTTAAAAAAATCCCACCCAAACACGTTTTACCTACATAAACTAGCCATCACTAAATTCCCCTCTCCTAATGTGGAACAGTCCGCAGACTTTTAGCCACACAGAGGAGTCATTCCCAGCGGTATGTTTAGGTCAGATTGCATTTTCAAACTGACGCAAATGATTTTCCTCGCACAAAAAAGCAGGTGGAACTATCCCTGGGTACTCTGCACCTGCAGAAAGTTTCAAAGCAAAGTTCTAACGTGCCTTCACTTTTAAAACTGCTGCAACGTCCATAGGTTAAAAAGTACCTGTGGGCTTTGCCCCAATGCGGACAGTTCGAAAACTGCCATTCCCTTCCAATGTAAAAACTTGTACACAAAAAAATGGAACCTAGGGTTTGAAAATAATTGCATGAGAAAATAATTCTATGAGGTTACATCATACATATAAGCAAAGTCTCACCCACAATTATTTTGTGGCCTTTCCATAATATGCTCGTGTTTGCTGCAATTGCACTCAGTTCATGTTACATTCAGTTCATGTTACATTCAGTTCATGTTACACGCATATATGAAGAGTTATATGTAAAGCATTTTTAAGCTAAGTTCTTGTTTCAATGTAAACAGATGTTATACTCACAGTGTATGTCGGTATATAAAATCACTAAATAAATAAATAAATTAAATTAAATATGCAAACAGGTTGATCTAATGAAAATGATCCTTTTTTTTTTTTTTTTTACTCCATCACTCTGTCATTCACTTTGTGGTACCAATGTTTGATTTCTATATAATTGATTTTTTTATGAGCAGCAATCAAAAATCAAATAAACAAAAATACCCATCATCATTAAATCAGGAAAGGTGGGAAAATATTTGAAAAACTGGACATTGGTCAACATTTTTCTGAGACATGAAAAATAAATCTGTTATTCCCCTTCTAGTTTTTCCTTTACTGACTTTGCTTTGCAGTTTTCTCTTTTTGTTCCTCCTCCTCTGCTTTCTGCATTCTTCCTCTAATATCTTTTCTTCTTCTTTCCTACCTCCCAACAGTTCTTCTTCCCCTTCCCTCCTCTTCTATTTGACCTTTCTGCTCCTCTGGCCTGTGGTGACTCCTCTCAGGCCTAGACCTGGTGACCCCCTTGTGGCAGGGCAGTGCCACAAGTCACATTTTAAACCAAAGTCACGTTCTAAGTGCTCAGAATTCTTCTCTCTCTATAAATCAGGATTATATTATTTATAAAACGGAGAACAACAAAATGCTTCTAACAGTAATTATTGCTCCACTGATTCATTTCAAGAAAATGGTCAAACAATCCTATTACTTGCTTTCGTAACAAACACTTTTAAAACTTCTTCACTAAAATGTTTGCTTCGTGAACAAAATGGAAAGCAAACTACCGAGTGGAAAGGGCCTCAAAGGCCTGTCATCCAATTTTTGATACGCACAGAAAATGCCAATGCTGCTATTCTGTTGTGTTATATAGTTATATACATCATAATGCCATCATGCAAAGAATGCAGTAGCAAGGCTGACAGCAGGCTAATGGAGTTCTCTCATCTGTGAGAACATCTAACAATACAGCAACTGGCTTAAAGAATGAGTAACTTATGTAACGACATTATCTGCAAAATGTTTCTGGGCACAATGTGACAAAGATACAGAGGTCCCTCCTATGAGTGAACAACTGCATCCATGTCAAGGCCAGATCTGATGAGCCAAATATTCTCAAGTTCACAAATTCTATTACTTCTGTTATTGAAGCTTTTATAATGTAAATGAAATACAGTACTGGGAATGTGGTCCTTCCTAGTTTTAATCTTTTAAAAACTTCACATATAAGACATAAAAATAAACACTCTATTTTACCTTAACAAGTATTAAAATAAATTCTCTGCTTCAACAACTGACCACGTATGTGTGATAAGAGTTTACATGCCTAGAGGTAAACACAGACAAACAGGTCAGAAAGTTAAGGACGGAAGACAGTGCCCCAGGGAAGGAAAACAAAGCAGCAGGAAGAAAGCTGGATAGGGAAAAGAAATTCTGGGAGGCGGAGAGACAAAATGCTACCCAACGCAGCCCAACTCCCTACAGGAAGTGTGAGAGAGAAACAAACAGGAAGGAAACAGATGTGTACAGATGCTTGGAATGCAGGTTGGGAGCAGAAAACAGTGGTGCGAGGCTCCAGAATCTGAAAAACGATGGCGGAGGGCACTAGGGCAGCCCCAGGGCGGAGGAGCAACACCACAGGGAAAGGAGTTTCCCAAATGGCCCCCCTTCATAGACGGAAGCCTCTGCACCAGAGCCACACAGAGGAGCAAGCAGCCTTAAAAGGGATGCTATGAGATGAAGAAGGAAATATGTAGCAGTAGGAGTGTGGGTGCTGGGACCTGAGAAAGAAGGGCCATGCATTGGCAGGATCCTTCATGGGAGATTATTGAGGAGCCTGTAAATTATACATCTAGAAATATTAGAACAAAGAACATAAAGAACCATCATGTATGTATGTGCTGTTTATCAACCCTCGCTTATTTACATATTATAAGGTCTTCTTCTTCACAAACATTCTTAACCTGTAAGTCCAGTGTAAGCTCTGATGTGTGTGTGTATATCTATCTATCTATATATATATATATATATATATATATATATATATATATATATAAAATAAAACATTTATACTCCAAGCACATGTATTAAAATCTCCTAGAAATGTCACTCAAACTTTAATAAAAGATGGAGGATTTTTGTATCTTCCATTTTAATTTACATTGATCCCCGATTCATATTTGAGATGATTATGAGGAATAGCCTAGTGGAGGGAGGAGGAGTAGCCTAGTGGTTAGCGCAGTGGGCTATGAACCAGGAGACCACTCCTTGTGATCTTGGGCAAGTCACTTCACCCTCCATTGCCTCAGGTACAAAAACTTAGATTGTAAGCCCTCTGGGGATAGAGGAATACCTACAGTACCTGAATGTAAACCAATGTGATAATCTCAGATTTATATACCAACATTCAGATTGAATAATAATAATAAATAAATAAATAAATAAATAAATATCTATTGGGCTCAGTCTTCTGACTACTTTATGCAACCAATCCAATCCTACATGTCCTACACATCCATTCATACCCTGTACATAAAAGAAGTCATCTAACTTTCTCTTTAAAATAAGCTACAGTAAGTAGCAGCTCCCCAAATCAGTTGATCCCATAATATGATCACTTCAACAATCAATCAGTTATTCTTTAGATTCAAGTAAGGTTATAAATATAAGGCTACTTAACAGCAGGAAAAAAAATTTTTTTGGAAAGACCTAATTGATATTATACCATTCCCAGATTTCACACAGGGAAGAGCATTGTTAGCCCAAGGAAGCTAATAGGCTTCAAGAAATGCTGTGAGTATTTCAAATGTTTTTGGCTGTTGCTGCATTTTTATTTATGGGGTTTTGTTTTTTTGGTTTTTTTTTCCATATTTTATTCCCAAGAGAAAATGCAATTCTCATCCATTCTGGGACTTATTCCCTGAAGAAGGCAGTTGTCACCAAGACGTTAGCGTCAGGTTTCATGTTGGATGCTTGTCACCAGTTTTCATCTTCTGGCAAACGCACATATCTGAAAGACTTCCAGCCAGGTAGCCTTGGTGCTAGTTGGACAGCCTTGGTGACTTTGCCACTGAAATCTGAACACTGTTGCCTTTATATTTTTATTTTTGAATGTGGGATGACACATATTGCACTTGTTTGATACTGAAACATTATACATTTAACACATGTTTGAGAAATATTTCACTAATGCTAAATGATTTAAGCCCATTAGTGTCCTTGGGCTAATAATGCGGTTTCCTGTGTAAGGGCTGGGAATGGGAAAGTCTTTCCAAAGACACACTTGTTCATCCATGGATTCTATCAGTTTACATATATTTAAAGAATATAAAATATTCAGGTTCCGAGGTATCCTACATATTTCAAGGTGCCAGCAGACCATGCCAATGGAAAATCCCCTGACCAATTTGTCTGAAATGTATCCTGTATTGGTAAGGCCTCAGATTTGGAGAAATTGATCTTCAAACCTGCAAAAGCCCCAAACTGCTAAATCAAACCAAGGTTTTCCCCAAAGAAAGGGATGGGTCACGCAGAAAGAAGAGCACATCATCTGCAAATAAGCCAACTTTATATTCGCTTTTACCCAAAACAAACCCAGGATTGGAGCTATCTGATCTTATCTTTTGTACCAGGGGTTCAATAATAAGGATAATATAGTAAGGGCGACAAGGGGCACTCTTGGCGTATGCCCCCCTGAAGAAAAAATTGGTCAGACGACAATCATTAATAAAATGTTGTGCTGCAGGAGAGGTATAAAGTAACGTAATCCACTGAATAAAAGAATCCAGAATCCCATACTTAGGCCAAATCCCAAACATATATTGCCATTGCACATTAACAAAGGCTTTCTCCATGTCTAAACTGAAAAGACCCTGGGGATTCTGCTGTTCTCCTGATCCAATTGCTTCTAAAAGTTTGTGAACATTTGTGACTCCATGTCTACCCTGTCTGCTCTGGGGGCCTGGAAGAGGAGGTGGGTTTGGGGGTAAGGAGAGAGAATAAATGGGGATGTGAGTGAATAAGAGAGCGTGTGTGTAGGAGAGGGAAAGAAATGAGTGTGAGTGAAAATGAGCATGGGTGACAGAGGGAGAGAAGTGAATGTGTGTGAGCATGTGTACAAGAGTGTGTGTGTGTGGGGAAGTGAGTGAGCAAGCATGTGTATGAGTGTGTATGGAAGAAAAAGAGGAATGACAGTGAGTTAAATGTGTTAGTGTGTGTATGTTAGAAAGTTTGTTCGCATGCTGCTGTGGTCCCCCCGCAACGACCTTAGGGTGACTGGAAATCAAAAGATCCCAGTTATGCCAACCTAGCTCGATTATTCTACAGGCCGCCAGATTGGCAGAGTACCCCACTGACAAGCAAACTGCCTTCAGAGCATGTGCCCAGCAATGGGGATTGTGATAGACTGGCTGTGCTGAGACATGCTTTGGGTCACACTGAAAGTGGCTCATGCAAGTAATACAGAAGAAGGAGGACACTCTTTGTGCCCCGCCTATATTTTGACCAGCTTGCTCAAACTGGTTCTTCTGCACAACACTTCCTGCTTCTGCAATAACCTTCCCAGATTTCTGGCTGGCACACTTGCTCCCATGGTATTATAGTGAAAAGACTTACGAATCTAGTCTCAAAATACGCAATGTTCTGATACCTAAGGAATATTTATTTATTTTTTTAAATAAAAAAAAAATCTTTTGACCCCCATTTATGTTTAAATCTGTTTATTAACAAGCATAACACACCCAATTTAACATCTGGGATATATCCTGCTAAGAAGGGAAATACAAATCAGGAAAATAAAAATCAGCCCATCATATTTTTCCAGAATATAAATCCTCTATGTGGGATAAACAGGCAGACCACAATGCTTTGAATTAGGTCCCAAGGTTCTTTTCAAAGACATGTGTCAGACTTAAAATCTTTTAGGAAGCAGATTAAGGCATTCTATTTTAATACTGCATGTTTTACATGAGTTTTAATTCTATGTACATTGGGTGTGGTCATAAATGTATATTGTATATTTTATTATGATGAATATTTTATGTAATCTGCATTTGACATATGGAGGATGCAGAATGAGTACTACTAAATACAAATAAATAGATTAATTAATATTCTGTTTCAGAAAATAAAATTGCTTTCCAACTTTTAGTTTTTTTTACAGTTGTATATCAGGTTTCTTTTTGCTTCTCTATGGTATCTCTGCTGTCTTTCCTTTTAATTTTCCATGTTAGTTCTGTTCTCTTCCTTGTCAATTTCCTTTAGCAACTTCTTCACTCTCTTCTCTCTCATTCTGCCTATCCCTCTCCTCCTCTTCCTTTGTTCCTCTCTCTAGCCTTTGTCCTGTGCTCTCTCACTTACCTCCTCCCCTAGCACAGCAGCAGCTCAAAATAACTAACAGTATGTCAGGTCCTGAAAGCTATACAAACAAAAAGAATCACTGGCACTTGCCTTTAAATTACTTTGCATCTATCACGTACACAAATGAATAATCCTGGACTGGCCATGCCTGCACCTCTGAAAGGTTTCTAAGAGTTTAGGGAAGGAGGTTAAGTTCCACATGCAAAGAGAATGCATGGAAAAGCTACAGCTGCTCTATAATGGATTGCTTTGCCTTCCTGTTACTACTCTGTGTGGTACCTCCAGCAGAAGCGACCTGGGAGCAGCCAGAGGGAAAAAGGAGGCAGGCTCTGACTGTTGCTTAAGTGTAGTTTATTTACAGTGAAAACAAACAAAAGTGCAGTGCAGAGCAAAACCAAACAACTTAAGCAGCTCACCTTGGCTTTAGGTATCTCACAAATCACAAAGGAGAGTGCAAAGCAAAACAATCACTTGGAGACAGCTCACCTTGACTTCAGGCAAATCCCAAACTTAAACACAGCAGGTCTTAACAATGTCAGTTTCAAACCTTAAACATAGCAGGTCTTCTCATATGATGGAACTCTGACTCTTCCCAGGCCCCACTTAACCCTTCTAGGCCCTGAGGCCTTATACCCTGAAGGGCTCCTCTCTTCACCCAGGATTCCCTGTGGGTCTCAATCTTAAGGAGGCCCAGGCAAGACAGCTGTGCCTGGTCCTTTAAGGTAGTCTGTATACTCCCTCACACTCTGCTAGCTGCAAACATGGGAAAAGGATGGATAGAGTGTCAGCAAAAGCCAGAAAGATGCTTAGGGAGACGAATGATCAGCAGAAAAGGGGAGGTGATACTGCCCTTGTACAAGTCCCTGTATAGAGCTCATTTGGAAAGCTGTGTACAATTATGGAGTCTGCACCTTCAAAAGAATGTAAACTGGTTGGAGCGGGGCTAGAGGGTGGCTACTAAAAAGGCCAATAGTCTTCGTTCTAAAGCATATAGGGACAGAAAGTTCTAAACATGTATCCCCCTAGAGCAGGGGTGGCCAACTCTGATCCTCGAGATCCACAAACAGGCGAGGATATCCTGAAAAACAGGCCTGTTTATGGTTCTCAAGGATTGAAATCGGCCACCCCTGCCCTAGAGAAAAGGCAAGATAGCGGAGATATGACAGACACAATTGAATACCCCTAACTTTTCCATGTACAGGAGTCGAGCCTCTTTCAATGGAAAGGAGCTTCTAGAACAAGGGGTTATGAGATGAGGGTGAAAGGGGGTAGACTCAGGAGTAATCTTAGGAAATATTGACTTTAGAGAAAGAGTCGTGGATGCATGGAACGGCCTCCTAGTGGAGGTAGTAGAGACAAAAACAGTATCTGAATTCAAGAAAGCAGGGGATCTCTGAGGGAGTGATAGGAATTGTAAAGTTAAGTTAGTTGGGTGGATGGGCAGACTAGATGGGCCATATGGTCTTTTGCTGCTGACACATTTATGTGTTTCATTTAACAAACTGTCTCTCCTTTTTGCTTTAATAAACCCCTGCAACTTTGTTGTTGCTGTGAGTCTCTATGTGCATTCACACTCTCCTCCTCCTACAAGAACCGGTCAACACTTGCATCCAATCAGGAATTCATTGCAGAGTAACCTTCTCCAGCAGAGAGCCAACCGACGGGGGAGGAGTGCCTAGTGGGCTGAGAACCATGGAAACCAGGAATCAAATCCCATTTCCCTAGTGACATGCCTTGTGACCTTGGGAAAGTTAATTTGTGGGCAAGTTACTTTATGGGTGCGTGCGTCCATAAACGTGCGTATTTGGCTCACGAGCAGAGATATACTGCAATTTTAAATCGTGCACACAACTTTAAATCGTGCTTACCATTTAAAATACCCCTGCCATACATAAGTGTGTGTACTCTTAAGAGATGGCTTGAGTAAATGCCCTGTGTGTATTTCTGCTAGTGCTTAAGCGACTTTTACGCGTATATGCAGGCAGATTTTAAAACATGCTCATGTGAGGTAAAAAAAACAGTTTTCCAATTAGTCCACCAGTTAATCCAGTTGATATTGAGGTCCTCAAGACTCCTCTGGTTCTCCAATCTGAAAGCCCCCCACCCCCCCCCCCCACTTGACCCCAAACTCTCACACAGTTCTGAAAGCCCTAAAACCCAAGATCGCCAGTCTTATTCCTTATCAGGGCCTGCAGTAGAGTTATTTGGATACCACACTGATGAGCGCCATGGTCAACTTTTTTAAAATTCGGAGATGTGTGTGCAAATCTTGGCCTCACCCTGGAACACCCATGACCTGTCCCTTTCTTGCCTCCTTCTTGACTCGCGCAAGGGTATGTACGCTCATACTTCGCGGCTTCTTAAAATTCATATTACTTATGCATGTCCCACATACACGCGTATGTGAATGTTTTTGCGCGAGCAATGGTTTTAAAATGTACCTCAAACTGTAAGCTCTTTGGGGGAAGGGACAATGTCTCTGAATTGTAATAATGATCTAAGCCATCTTGAACATTTGGAAAGATGGGTTAAAAAACATATTGTCCTTGAATTGTAATAATGCTGTAAGCCATACTAAACATTATTTGAAAGATGAGTTAAAAAAAAATCAAAAAGAAAATGAATAAAATGTAATATTTGCCCAGGAGACTAGGCCTGGTTCCATGTCTTAATTAACTTAGTTGCTCTTCACTGTATTTTTATTGTGGAACATTTTTATTCTTGACAGACAAATACAACATTATAAAATTTAACACAGTGTACTGGATTGTAAACACAGCCATGAGTCAACCCCCAACTAACAACAAACACAAATCAGAGCAGAAACCTCCGGATCAGTCATGTCGATCCTCCTCTCCTAGCTGATGCTGAAAATTCAACACATGCTAGAATGTTCTTGATATTTGCTGTACTTTTAAAGGCTCTGATTAGGGCTGACTGGGCCTTCTGCACTTTGTGCAGCAGTAGTACACCTGAAGCCTCACTTGGCATGGTTGGTATCGTGTTGCCACTCAAAATTCATATCCACAATCCTGTTCTGAAAAAAAGCTCTCTTACTGTGTATGGGTTACACACAGACTGAGATACTACCATCATAGTGTGTCTGTCTGCGAACGTTTACACTGCTGCTCATGCTCCATCTTCCTGCACATCCTGACAAACAGCTTCTGTTTCACATCCTCACCACTGCTGTACCAAACACTTGTTTCTATATCACCTGAAAATGCGGCAAGATATTTCTCAATTCTAAGACATTTCTGAATATAAATAGGAGTGGACCTCCCACAATTGCCCAGATAGCATAAAAAATGTATAAATCTACTCACTGAAATCCTGCTCAATTTATAACCAATCACTGTTTGCATTTATGTAACCTACCTTTAAGCCTATGAGGAAAGGCTAAAGAGGTTAGGACTGTTCAAATTGAAGAAGAAATGGTTGGGTGGGGGATATGATAGAGGTCTATAAAATAATGAGAGGATTAAAAACAGGTAAATCTGAATCAGGTATTTACTCTTTCAGATTAAGGGCTACTCCATGAAGTTAGATAGTAGCACATTTAAGACAAATCTGAGAAAATTCTCTCTCACTCAATGCACAATTGGGCTTTGGAATTTATTGCCGGAGGATATAGTTAGGGCAATTAGTGTAGCTGGGTTTAAAAAAAGAAGGTTTGGATAAGTTCCTGAAGGAAAAGTCCATTAACTGCTATTAATCAAGTTGACTTAGGGGCAGATTTTCAAAGGGATACGCGCATAACCCCCGAAAAACTGCCCCTTCCACCCCTGTTGCATAGGCTCGGCGGCGCACGCAAGCCCCGAGACGCGCATAAATCCCAGGGCTTTCCTGGGGGGGGGGAGCGTGTCGCGACCAGCGCGTCATCAGGGGCGTACCGGGGGCATGGCTGTGGCCTCTGGACCAGCCCCCGGACTGGAACATGGCGCGCAGGCAGCCGGCCCAGGCAGGCGTAACTTTTGAAATAAAGGTGGGGGGGGGGGCGGGTTAGTTAGGGGAAGGAAAGGGAAGGTGGGGGGCGCAGGAAAGAAAGTTCCCTCCGAGGCCGCTCCGATTTCGGAGCGGCCTCGGAGGGAACGGAGGCAGGCTGCGCGGCTCGGCGCGCGCAGGCTGCTGATTTTGCGCAGCCTTGCGCGTGCCGACCCCAGATTTTAAAAGATACGTGCGGCTACGCGCATATCTATTAAAATCCGGTGTACTCTTGTTTGCGCTGGGTGCGCGTACTTTTTTAAAATCTGCCCTTAGGGAATAGCCCTGCTATTACTGGCATTAGTAGCATGGGATCTACTTAATGTTTGGGTACTTGCCAGGTAATTGTAACCTGGATTGGCCACTGTTGGAAACAGAACTGGAGAAATTACTTACCTGATAATTTCATTTTCCTTAGTGTAGACGGACTCAGGACCAGTAGTTTATGCTCCCCTGCCAGCAGATGGAGACGGAGCAAGCTGAAGTCACAGTATGTATACTCCTGCAATGATCCCAGCCTGCTAGAATTCTCTTCAACAGGAACTATGGACAGACTAGCAAAAACCTTGATTAAAAACAGGCAACCATAACTGTACTCAACCAACAAGAACACTGAACTCTTAAGAACGTAGGTAACCCAATCTAAGGACTGGGTGAACACTTTGTTCCATGTAAACCGAGGTGATGTTTCGACTATCATCGGTATAGAAGACTCTTTAAATAAATAAATAAATAAATAAATAAACAAACAAACAAACAAACAAACAAACCCTTGGGTCCCGGATCCCCACAGGAGTACTATTGACACAATCATTTGGCAGCCAAGGGTGGGAAGCTGAGTCCATCTGTCTACGCTAAGGAAAACAAAATCACCAGGTAATTAATTTCTCTATTTCCTAGCGTGTAGATAGATGGACTCAAGATCAGTGTGATGTACCAAAGCTACTCCCAAACAGATTGGGAGGCTGCCTGCCTCCCACTCTGCCTGTCCAGTCAACACTGCACATGCAAAGGCTTTGTCCTCTCAGGCCTGCACATCCAGGCGATAAAACCTGGAAAAAGTATGCAAGGACGACCACATTGCAGCTTAGCAGATATCAACAAGAGACAACAATCTAACCTCCGCCCATACCACCTCCAGATACTGCATCACAAGTCTCTTTACATCCAAGGGATGCAGGAGGCATACTCCTCCAATTCCCTGACCTTATCCAGGGATGGCAAGGAAATGGACTGATTCAAATGAAATTCCGAGATCACCTTTGGCAAGAAGGATAGAACAGAATCAGCTGCAACGCCCCTGGAGTCACCCAAAGAAATGGGTCCTGGCAAGAAAAGGCCTGTAGCTTGGAAATTCAATGTGCAGAACATACAGCCACCAGGAACACTTTTCAAGATCAATAACTGCAAGGAAAGACTTCGCAAAGGTCGAAACATGGGGGCCCGCCAAGAAATTCAGCACCAAATTAAGACTCCACAATGGAACCGGTAACCTCAAGGGAGGCCCTTCAAAAAATGGGCCACATCAGGATGAGACGACAAGGAATCACCATTCACATGGGCCTCTGAAACAGGCAAGAACCACAACCTGCATCTTCGAGTAATTAAGGGCCAAACGTTTATTCAACCTATTCTGCAAAAAATCCAGAATGATCGGGATCTTAATTGAACGAGGAAGAATACCACACTCCTCACACCAGGCCTCAAATATTCTCCAAACCCGCACACAGGCTAAGGAAGTGGAGAACTTTTGCATGTGGAGTAAGGTGACAACCATCACAGAAGAATATCGCTTCAACAGGCGACCCTCTCAAGGGACAAACTGTAAGACAGAACAGAGTCTGATCCTCCTGAAGAACCGGTCCCTGCTGCAACAGATCCATGTGTGGCGGAAGACGAATGGGGGTCTCCACCTGGAATCTTCGCAGATCTGAATACCATGGATGCCTGGGCCAGTCCGGTGCCACCAAGAGTACCAGCCCTCTGTGGCCTTCGATATTGCGAATAATCCTGCCCAACAAGGACCACAGAGGAAAGGCATAAAGCAACCTGTCTTCCAGTCAGACCTGTACGAGAACATCTTTGCCCAGGGACCATGATCTCTCCTGTGACTGGAGAATCAAGGATCTTTCGTATTGCAAGAAGTCACCAGCAGGTCTAGAAGCGGAAGGCCCCAAGGATCCACTATCAGCTGAAACACTTCAGCTGACAACACCCATTCTCCTGGGTCCGGATTCTCTCTGCTGAGAGTCTGCTTTTATGTTGTCTTTTCCTGCCATATTTATTTATTTATTTATTTATTTAAATTTATTTAAAATCTTTTCTATACAGTCATTAAGATAGGTACCGTCACAACGGTTAACAATAAAGCACATAAATTAATGTTACTAAATATATTAAATTATATCCATTAAGCAAGTGCCATAAAAGTTTTGTAACAGTTTTATAAAAATTATATTTTGGTAAATGAGATGAATTATGTCCAATTCTATCTGTATCCATTTTGAATACAGTAATTGCTTAATTATTAAATCTTATCCTTTAGTGGAAAGAGAAAAAATAAAATTAATACCACACATATAGATTAAGGAGATGTGTGTGGAAGTTTTAGTGTCTGCTCCTTGTACTATCCTGGTTTCTATTTTATTTATTTATTTAAAATCTTTTCTATACCGTCATTAAGCTAGTTGCCGTTACAACGGTTCACAATAAGGCACATAATTTCAAACTTAAATGTGTTGAATTATATTAACTAAACAGGTGCCATCAAATACTGTAACAGTTTCATATTAAATATTACTTAGTGGTTGTGATAAGTCATGTCTACTTTAAGTATATCGGCTATAAGATAAATTAACACTTAAGTCTGGTCCTCTGTGTTTGCAATCTAATAGAGGTAAAGTAAAATAAAATATATACACACACACACACCATTCGAGTAAACTGATGTGTGTGTGTGAGAGTTCTTCGGACTGCATCATACAATTCCCTGGATTCCACTCTTCATTCCCTTTGTGGTATGCTTGCTTAAATAGCCATGTTTTTAAACTTTTTTTGAATGCTTTGATGTCTCTTTGTGTTATGATTTCTAAAGGCATTGTGTTCCATATTATAGGTCCTGCTAGGGATAGGGCCCTATCCCTTACTTGCGTTAGTCTGGCTGTTTTTACCGAGGGAATAGTTAGTAGGGCTTTGTTTGCTGATCTCAAGTTTCTATTAGGGACGTGTACGTGAAGGGCTGTGTTCAGCCATTCTGCCTTTTCATCGTGTATTAATTTATGTATGGTGCAAAGAGTCTTGAATTGAATTCTTTGTTCAATGGGTAGCCAGTGTAGTTCAATTAGGGTTTTGGTGATATGGTCTCTTTTACTTTTACCGGTTAAAATTATTGCAGCTGTGTTTTGTAATACCTGTAGAGGTCTTATCGTGGTGTGGGGTATTCCTAGTAGAAGGGCATTACAGTAATCAGTGCTTGAAAAAATTAATGCTTGTAGTACTGACCGGAAGTCATTTGGTGTTAGTAGTGGTTTAAGTCTTCTGAGAGTCATAAGTTTGGCGTAACCTTCTCTTACTTTTAGAGATATATGTTGTTTCATACTTAGTTCCGTATCGATAGTCACTCCAAGGTTTCGTACTTTCTCTGCTAGTTGTATTTTTTGGTTGTTATTGATTGTGATTGGGTTTTGAATGATTGTGATGTTTTTTCGTTCAAGATGTAGGAATTCTGTTTTCTCTATGTTAATAACTAATTCCATCTGGTTTAAGAGCTGTTTTATTATATCTAGATACATGTTGGCTAAGGTTAATGTTTTCTCAATTGAGTCATTAATTGGAAGTATTAATTGAATATCGTCAGCATATATGTAGTGTGAGATGCCCAGACCAGCTAGCAGGTGGCATAACGGCAGCATGCATATGTTGAATAGTGTGGCAGATAGGGCTGATCCCTGCGGAACTCCTGTTTGAAGGTTTATTCTTTCTGACATTGCTTTTTTGATTTGCACTTGGAAATATCTGTTATCTAGGTATGATTTGAACCATTTGATTGTTGTGTTGCATAGCCCTATTTCTTCTAATCTAATAGGATCTCATGGTTTACTGTGTCGAATGCCGCTGATAGGTCCAGCATTACTAAAATGTAATGTTTACCGCTGTCGAAACCTCTCATGATGTTATCAGTTAGCGTAAGTAGTAGTGTTTCAGTGCAATAGTTTTTGCGAAATCCATGTTGTGATGGGTACAGAATATTATTGTCCTCTAAGTGTTCTGCTAATTGATTTTGTATGTTTTTTTCTATTAATTTTGCAATTAGTGGTAAATTTGATACTGGTCTATAATTGCTCAGGGTGAGTGGATCGCTGTTCTTTTTTTTCAAAATTGGTTTTACTATTGCTCCTTTTAGTGAATCTGGCATGTTTCCTTCATTTAATGATTTTTGTTAAAGTCGGAGAGGTTGTGGTGGCTAGTTTTTTTATATCTGTGGTGGGTATTGTGTCATATGCATGTGGGGCAGGGTTTAGTTTTTTTTTAGCATCGATTCAACTTCTATTTCGGATATTTCACTGAATGTTTCCCATTGTTTAACATCTCTTTTTTGCATTTTGATGTTTTGTTTAGTTATTTTTGGAATCTTTGTTTTTAGGTTCGTGATTTTGTCATTAAAAAATGTAGCTATCTCATTACATCTATTTACTGGAAGGTTTTGTGAAGAGTCAGATGTATCATTTGTGAGATTTTTTACTATGGTAAACAAGGCTCTTGGGTTGTTTGCGAATTTTTCAATTTTCATGCTATAATATTGTTTCTTTGCATTGAGTATTATTTGTTTATAGTAGGCTAGTTGTTTCCTGTATTTAGTCAGGTTTTCAGTTGTTTTATTTTTTTTTCCATTCTTTTCTTTTTTTCTCAGTGTTCTTTTGACTACCTTTATCTTTTCGTTATGCCAGGGGTTTGTTTCTTTGGGATCCATGATGCTCATGTATTTAATTGGATTTATCTCATCTGCTAAGTTTTTGGTGGTTTACATCCATGCTGTTGTGGCCGAGTCACAGTTGGTGCAATCTGTTTCAGCTAATTTTTCTTCTAGTTTGTCTTTTAGGTTGTCTATATTAAAAGGTGGGCGATATTCAAATTCAATGGGTTCTCTATTTTGAGTCACTTGCTGTTCGGTATGTTTGATAACGGATTCTATTAGGAAGTGGTCTGACCACGGTATCGGTATATATTCTCAGCCTCTATGAGAGGCTGAGGTCATCCGTAGAAGTCCTTCATTGCATAAGTTGGTCTATTTCCTGTGACACTTGCCAGCTCTTGGTTCCTCCCTGGTGATTTATGTAGGCCACCATCATCGTGTTGTCCGACATTACGCGGACCGCCTGACCTTGTAGCCTGGGGCTGAACTGCAAGCATGCCAACCGGACTGCCCGGGCTTCCAGGCGATTGATGTTCCAGAGGGACTCCGGCATTCCAACATCCTTGGACCGTCAGCTCCTGCCAGTGAGTTCCCCGACCCTAGAGACTCACATCTGTCGTGAGTACCAACCAGGTCAAGGAAGACAAGGAAACTCTGTATCTCAGATAAGCCTCCTGCAACCACCACTGGAGGCGAGAGGAGATTTCTACTGGCAAGTGGAGCCGAAACAATTAGTCCTGAGACTGCAGGTTCCAATGAGACAGCAGTGAGCACTGAAGAGGACGCATATGTACTCTCATCCACAGTACCACTTCCAGGGTTTTCACCCTTAATCCAAGCACCTGTAGACAGGACCACACTGTCGGGTATATAGTGTTCACCAACTAATGCACCTGAGACAAATTCAAACTTCCAGCAGGAAAACCTTGCCTGCCCTGTGTTGAACTAAACCCCCAGATACTCAAATGACAGAGATGGCTGAAGACTGCTCTTGGCCAGTGCCAGGTTCATCACCCAACTGAGCTCCTGCAACAAGATCACTTTGTGTGTCACCAGGCGACTATCTTCCTGAGACTTGGCTCAAACCAGCCAGTTGTTCAAGAATGGGTGCACCAGGATCCCTTCTCTTCTCAACACCGCCGCTACTACCACCATAACCTTGGAAAATGTTCTGGGGGGCAGTGGCTAGATGAAAAGGCAGTGCCCAAAACTGATAATGGCGTCCCAACACCACAACGTTGGTGGATGGTAATATGAAGGTAGGCATTGGACAGATCTAGGGAGGTCAGAATTTCCCACGACTGCACAGCCACTATCACAGAGCACAAGGTTTCCATACAAAAATAAGTCACTCTCAAATGACAATTGACACTTTTGAGATCCAGGATGGGATGAAAGGAACCCTCCTTCTTGGGCACAACAAAGTAAATGAAATATCACTCCATACTTTGAGACGTGGACACAGGAATCACTGCCCTCAGCCTGAGGAGCTTTAGAAGTGTAGACTTCACTGCATGCTTCTTCTGCGGGGAGTGGCAAGGATACACCATGAATACATCCTGAGGAATACTGTGAAATTCTAGTGCATATCCTTCTCGTATCACCTCCAGGATCCACTGATCTGATGTGATCTTGACCCACCTCTGATAAAAGAGAGAGAGGTGTCCCCCCTATCTCTTGTTCCCAAAGGTAGGTTGGAAAACCTTCATTGGGAAGCTCGGGAAGATCCACCACCCGAGCCCATTCCTCTCTTGGGCTGTCTGGGACGAAAGGACTGAGATCTACCGAAAGGCTGAGTCCTCTGAAAGGTCAACCCTCTGAAGGGACAATACCACTTGGAACCCTGAAAATGACTCCTCATACCAAAGGGGCACTGCACTTACCTATTATCCTCCGGCAACCCAGGGACTGGTGATTCGCCCCACTTACTGGCCAGTTTTTCAACTCACTTCCAAACAAGAGCAAGCCTTTAAAAAGACATGTTAGAAGACAGGTCAGGCTAAAAAGCCTGAATATGACAGGCAACACAAAGAGAAAGGTGCTTAGGCTTCTTGTTCACCAGCGCCATTAGCAGAGGTGAATGTGCATCCAAACGGCTCACGCTCAAAGATTTATGCACACAAAAGTTAAGTGCCCCAAAGGTAAGCGCTGCCAAACCACATGCACAACTTTGCGTAAAGGCTAAGCATATCACCATGCTAAAAACTTGTGCGAACAAAGGAGCACCCAAAACTGAGCACAGAACCGATGCACTGCACACATCAATGTCCTGTAGAGGGCAGTAAATCACACACAGAAGCACATAAAAACACCGCTTCAGCCTAGGCCCTGGCATGCAGGCAAAAAGCGTAACTGCAGGGCCTGGGCCACAGAGCTGCTCAACCCGCCAGGCTGCCCTATTCCCTTAACACCAACAGGAGCAGAAACGTCTGGATGGCACGCCGAGCACGGAGACCGGTGGAAGTCCTATAAACCTTTCCGTCTCTGTTTTGGAAGGTAAAACTTCTTCCTTCTCTTTATTTTTTCTTTTAACTTACCTGAGCTCAGCACTGATCGGCTGAGTACAGAGACGATCTCCAGGTATGGGGGGAGAGGGCATCTGCCGTCACTGCCACGCTCAGCCTCCGGCACCTGCTGCCTTTAAGCCTTACAATCAGCTAAGTCCGGAAAGTTTTCGCCTCAGACTAGAGACGGCCCAATGACTCTTTCTTTGAATCGTTTAGGCTGGCTTATACCCCATCTTCTCCAAAGAACCTTTGAAAATTAGGCTGGTTCTCTCATCACGTCACCAAGTATGTTTGAGTGGGATTTTAGCAAGCCCAGAAAATATGTTCCTATTTATCTGCAGAAGATGGCTTACTCCTCTCTCTCAGTTATTTCATTGCCTCAGTCTTGACAGATGACATACTGCAGTGCTCATTTAATGTTATCAAATAAGTTTCAAATTAATTTACTCAAATGCTTCACAAACTTAAAACAAAATCCATTTCAAATTTGTTTGAGGTAAATGTTAACTGAAAGCTCTCTTACTTTTTCATTCACACACTTCTTCCCTCTGTGTAATATCTAGTACTTCAAAAGTAGGCAAACCCAGAGGGCCATATCCAAAGATTTATGCAGGTAACATTTTTTACCTTCATACATCTAGCATTATAAAAAAAAATAAAAAAATAAAAAAACCCTCTCTCAGAGTAGCTTTCTTTGCATAAAGTCTTTCTACAAAGTTACCTGGACAAAAAGCTGATTTAGCTGGATAATGCTATACTGTACGCTATCTGCTTAAATTTGTGTAGTCAAGTCGGTCAACACAAACAGCAGGCCTAAAGTTATCTGGATAATTTTAACTGGATTTTCAGCAGAAAATATATCTGGCTAAGTCCTTCTAAATATTGGGATAACTTGATCCAGATAACCTTCCCGCTCACCAGCTTACTGAATATGGACCTCCGAGCTGTTCTCAGACCTCCTCCCACTTAAATGATACAATTGGCTCCTACTGGCTAAGGTGATTTTCCCAACCCTGTCCCAGAAGCACACCTAACCAATCTGGTTTTCAAGGTACCTGTAATGAATATGGGTGACATATATTTTTTGTACATTGCTATAATGGTCTCCAGTCTCTCCATGTTCTCCTGACTCCTTTTGCTGGCTCCTCTTATCAGTTTACCTTCCTTTCTGTCGTGCCTAATTTAATTACATTTTTTATTTATATTCCACCTTTTGTGCCTGGTCAGCCATTTCAAAGCATATTACATTCAAGGTACAGTTGGTATTTCCCTGTCCGTAGAGGGTTTACAATCCAACTTTGTACCTGAGGCAATGGAGGGTTAAGTGACTTGCCCAAGGTCACAAAGAGTAACAACGTGATTTGAACTCTAGCCACTAGGCTCCTCCTCATTCATCCTCTCTCTTCATATTTCTGGTCTTGACGCCATATCTCTCTCCTAAATTTACACCTCTTATTTCTCATTTCTCTCCACTGCAGCTCTCCCCAAATCTTCCACTTCTCCCCTTCCTGTCCATTTCTCTCATCTCTCCTACTCTTCCATCACCAATTCTTCCCATTCTGATGCTCTTATCCACTCCTCCATTTCCCCATCTCATTTCCTTCTTTCCTACCTCATGCTCTTCATTTCTCATTTCTTGTCTCCCCCAAACCTCCTCTCTCTGTCTCTCATTGCTTCCCCATCTCTCTTTTGCTTCAGTCACTCTTTTTGCTTCTTCTACCTATCCCCTTCTCTCTTCCCTATCCTTCCACCCTATCCACATTTTTATTTGTTCTTTTCACCTCCCACTTTCCTTAAATATTCAGCCCTGGGGCAAAGTGGCAATCAGTTCCTGTTACCCTTTTCTTCTGTCCAACACCTCGGTTTTGCATGGCTTGCTCCAACCCAGCTTGTTTCCTTCCCCCATTCTTGCCCACTCACTATCAGAATCATAGCTTCTCTCAGTCCTTGTGTCTCCCCCCCCCCCCCCCCCCAATTCAGCCTCTTTTCCCTTTTAGCTCTGCCAACTCCGCATCCCCATGGCTTTCATTCTCTCTCTTCACCCGCTATACCTTTACCTTAGCTTTTCTGTCTCTCTCCACCCCTTTCCCATATGGCTCCATATCCTAGATTTAACCCACTTCAAGCTTAGAAAATGTGTACAGTAGAAGATGGGCAGCTGCCATCTTGACAAAACCCACCCCCACAGATGATGCATGATCCAGTCCCCCACATCTTGCAGCCCTGGGCAGGGAGGTTCAGTGGCTTACTGGCATCACTGGCCTTCATGGTTCAGCATAGGTAGGGGGAGAGCTGGGGATATCAGAGCAAGCAGTTCCAGCCTGGGGGGGGGGCAGAGTTGGTGATTTCCAGGCATTGAGGCCCCCTTCTTCCCCCCCCCCCCCCACTGTCCCTTCACTATGGCAGCTGCTGCATGGAGGGCAGTGTGCATGCCGGGCAGTGTGCATGCCAAGTCTACCTGCCTGTGCCTGACATCAGTGCTGACCCGGAAGAATTCAACTGGCCAGCTGCTGCAAAATTTGTGCAGCTGCAGCCTGTTCCTGTTGCATGGGTCTCACTTGCTTTCAATTTCAGGCCTCTAGGCTGCATTAAATTTAAAAAAAAAATCTACTTTAAATATGGATTGGTAATAGCAATAACTGGTCCTTTGGACAAGCAGCATGTACCCCTTTCTACGAGTGTTGACCCGTGTTCCTGCCATGGTCCCAGTAAGTACCGCTCACACTGTCCCCTTTCTCCTCTGTAAACAATGGCCCGTTGGTCAGCAACCACAGCATGGGCTTGTCATGCCCCACACCATGTTTGACTACCCCGTTAGAGCAGTAATCCCATGGGGGACCGGTGGGGGGGGGGGGAATATTAATGGGGCAGGAAGCTTGTGGGTACTATGGACGCTCAGGTGATGCTATAAATGCTCATGGGTGCTATGCATGCTCAGCTACCCCATTAGAGAGGTAACACTCACAGGAAACCGGTTGGAGGGGTAGTGGGACAGGAAGCTCATGGGCGCTACGTACACTCAGAAGGCTAGATGCTCATGGCATTGAGTTAGGACAGGGGTTGCCCCATCCCAGATCCTACAAGGGAGAGAGTGTAGGTAGGGAGAGGGAAGGTGCCATCTGGCAAGGCTGTGCCTCCACCTCTCTCACAAGCCCTTACCTTCGTGGCTCAGGGTAGATCTTGCACTTCATCCTACCCACATTTATGGGATACCATCCCAAGTTCCTTGAGCAGACGGATCAGGAGGCATCACTATATTAATATCTTCTGCTTGCTGCAAGGATGTCAGAAGCAGGGCCAGATTCGGCACAAAAGATGACAAAAAAAAAGCAGTGCTTCAAACCAGCTCAGCTTGAAGGGGTCAATTGGGTGCAGGCCTTCACTCGCCTAGCCACTGTTGGCTGCAGAGCTGATGCTTCGTACTGGTTCTCTAATTCTATTTTGATGCCATCTTGGAAGCATATAAACAATATGAAGGGTTTGCCTGGCTTAATTATGATGAGGCCCACCCTTAGGGAAAAATGGCCAGAAACCTGGAAGTCTCTTGGGGGACTCTAAGACACCAGCCTATTGGTGTACATATCCAGGTACACTCTGGATGCAAGGACCCTAGGCCTGGCATCTGCTCCTTTAAGGCTCCTGCCAGAGTTGTTGCTCAGGGCAATAGAAATGTGTAGTAGTAGTAGTAGTAGTAGTAGTATTAGTAGTAGTAGTAGTAGGACAGGGAAAACCCTGCTTCATCTAACATCTACTGGCGACATAACAGGAACAGTTGTTCCTCATCGAACTGCATATTTAACATTTGTGCTCCAGTATTTTGGTCACTACCAATCTGTAAATGCCCTAAGAAGTCAGAAGTCACTCAGGGCAAATAATGAGGCAATGTTCTTCAGAGTGCCCACCCTGGTGCGTTGGGAAGCCCTGGAAGCTTGGCTCAATGTACTCTTATACAAGTGGGCTGCCTCAATGCTGCTAGCTGGTTTCAAGATGGTTTTCGCAATTCCTTATAGCGTTCCCCACTGGGCTTCACCACGAAACTTCAGGTCTGCCTCCTTTCTTGTGACCATCATCCAAGACAAGCTGGATAAGGAAATACAACTGGGTCATGTAAGGGGCCCCTTTGCCACATGCCTCTTCCAACAGATGATCATTTCTCCATTCTCAGTTGTACCCAAGAAAGAAGTGGGGAAATTCAGGTTCATACACAACCTAATTGGTTGAAGGCTCATTGGTCGATGTCTTCATCCCTTGAGATGAATACTCCATAACCAATGTTTTCTTTGACAGTGCCTTGCTCATCTTGAGAAATTGTAGCAGAGGCTCTCTCATGGCTAAGGTGGACATTGAGTCAACCTTCCTTTTCTTGCCCGTCCCCGTGGACTGCTTCCCTATCCTGGGCTTTAAATTTGAAGGTTCCTACTATTTTGACAAGTGCATGACAATGGGCTGCTTTATCTCATGTGCATATTTCAAAATGTTCAACTCATTTGTACACTGGGTAGTGGCTTACTAAGGGGAGGCTGATAGCATAGTCCACTAGTTTGATGATTTATTGTTCATGGGTACTGGTGGTTCCCCAGTTTGCAATAGACTATTCCGGTTTTTCCAGAAAGTAGTGCATGAGTCTGGCATCCCCTTAGCCTTTGGCAAATCGCACCCTTCTTACATTCCTAGGGATGCAGCTAGATTCCGAGTGTATGGTATGCAGACTCCCTTCTGAGAAGCCAGCAGCCCAGGCAGTCCTGCTGACTGAAGCATCCAATCGCCAAAGCTCTCACTCAAGCAGATGCACTCATTAATTGGCAGCCTAGCATTCGCCACCAGGATTATCCCCATTGGCTGTGGGTTTCTCTGGGGTCTTATCCATACAACAAAGAATGTGCTGCATGATCATCAATGCATTGGGGATCACTAAGGCTATGTGTATGGTGTCACTGTTTGGCTCCCTCCTCCGATTTTCAGTGCCAATCTGAAGTTGTTTTCAGACGCTGTGGGGTCCACTGGGTTTGGGGTTTACTACCAAGGTTTTTGATGTGCCAGCAAACTGGGAATAGTGTGGTGTCACCTGGAGCATCACCTTCCTAGCACTTTTTCCTATTGTGGTAGCCCTCAATGTTTGGCACTCTGATTTATTTATTTATTTTATTTATTTACTATTTTATTTAAAGACTTTTATATAACGGTATTAGTGGGGACATCATACCGGTTTACATTCAAACATTTAAGCTTGGAAAATACATATTAACAGGGAGGAGAAACCTGGAGGGGGATCAACAAGATGCAGTATGAAAATATAGATAAACAAAAGCAAAAAAGAAACCTTAACATAAGGCATGTAATGGTCACATTGTTAGGGGCTTTTGGGCTGACAGGGGAAGATCTATTCGGGATATGCTCATTTGGATCTATTCTGGATAAGCGCGTTTAAATAACCAAGTTTTTAGGTGCTTTTTGAATTTGATCGTGCATGGTTCAAGACGTAGGATGGGCGGCAGGGAGTTCCAGAGTGTGGGACCAGCAATTGAGAAGGCACGGTCGCGTGTGGAGGAAAGATGTGCTATTTTTAGCGAGGGTACAAGTAGGATGGCCTTTGTTGGCAGTTCTGGTAGGTCAAGTGGACTGGGGAGAGTTGAAAGGAATGTCAAGCCATTTAGAGTTGTGGGCGTGAATAGATCTGTGTACTATGGTTAATGTCTTGTATTGAATGCGTGAGGGGATGGGGAGCCAATGGAGGTCTCTGAGGATTGGGGTGATGTGTTCATGTTTACGGGAATTTTCAATAAGTCTTGCTGTGGCATTTTGTAGTATTTGTAGGGGTTTTATTGTAGAGTAGGGGAGCCCGAGGAGGAGTGCATTACAGTAGTCCAGTTTGGAAATTATGGTGGCCTGGGTCACTGTGCGAAAGTCTTGGTTGTATAGTAGTGGTCTGAGCTTTTTGAGTACATTGAGTTTGAAGAAGCCTGCTCTGAGGATGGAGTTTACATAGTTTTTCATGTTTAGTTGATGATCAAGGAGGACCCCTAGGTCCCTTACCAATGGTTGTGTTGTGGGAGGTTTGGGCTTTGGGTCGATAGTTAGGGGGGTGGGGGGGGGGAGGCCTCGGAGGAGATAACCAGGAGTTCAGTTTTATTTGTGTTAAGAGCAAGATGGAGGTTGGTGAGCAGGGAATTGATGGCCGTCAAGCAGCTTTCCCAGTGCTTTAGGGCGTCAGAGATGGAGTTGTTGATGGGGATGATGATCTGGACATCATCAGAGTAGAGATAGAATTTTAGCTTAAGATCTGTGAGTAGTTGGCAGAGTGGGGTGAGTAGTTGGCAGAGTGGGGTGAGTAGTTGGCAGAATGGGGTGAGGTAGACATTAAAGAGGGTGGATTTGAGCAATAGGAGAGTTATTCATCATTGTGAAGAAAGACTGCAACAAATTATTGAAAAGGGATGTTTACAACAAATTTATGAGTTATCATCATTGTGAAAACAGAGATATTGACAGGGGGATGATCATGACGAGATTATTTGGCACAAAGATAAGTTCATTTGTACTGTTTATTTATATTAATTTTATTTTATATTAAAAAAAAAAAATCTGCAAACTTGATTAATGATTAAATGATTAAACCAATGATTAAATACAAAGCAATGAAGGTACACTTATTGATACCAGTAGTGCTTATTATGATGGAATCCTGAGTTAAAGGTAAGGGAGGAGGACTGAGGAGAGCCAGAAGTGATACCAGTCCTGGGTGCCATGGTTATTGTGTGTGATAAATAGGTCTGTGGAACCATTTTTTTTTTTTTTTTTGCTTAATAACTTGCAATCAAATCAGGATGGAATTTATGCAGAAGTATCTGTGCAATAGTACAGAGTGAGTCAACATCTATTATATATGTTCATGCTTATCCAAAATCCTGTCATGCAAATTTATTTATTTAAAGTCATACAGACCAAAAATACTGTTTACAATGAAGAGGCTTCCAGGATGTCTGTCTTATTGATACTGGCCTGAACACAGACTAATCCAAATAGTGATTCTATCTGGTAAAGCTCACAGATTAAACATCACCACCATCACCCCCCCCCTCCCCATATCCCTTCCCCCTCAAAATAAAATTACAGTGGACCCTTGACTTACGAACTCAATTCATTCCAGAGGGCTGGCTGTAACTCAAGACTATTTTTTCCATAAGAAATAATGGAAATACCCATAATGCATTCCAAACCTCCCAAAGCACCCCTTACCTTTTCATAATAAAAAAAAGATTGAACAAAGTGTCTAATTAACCAGAAACACCTATAATTTTCCTAGTGTACTCACCAAAAAGTTATAAAATGTGCCTAGCCTACCAGAAACAACAATTTCATACTGAACTCACCATGCAAGCTGACATCTTTGGCTTGCAGGAAGGGAGGAGGGGGAGGATTCCTCCCTCCCCACCCCCTCAGAGCACATCTCTGGCCCCCAAACACTCATTTCCCCCTCGCAGCATACTCATTCCTCCCATCCTAATACCTTCCTGTAGCCAGCTGAGCGCTACACTCCCTTTCTGCTGCTGCACAGAAGCTTCCTTGGTCACCAGTGATGCAGTTGCTTGCTGCAATGCCGTGCCTGGTCTGCCTACGTGCTCCTGTGAACATTTGCAGCTCTGGGTGCGCCTGAGAAGGACAGGCCTCATCGGCAGCAGAAGTAGCCAATCACTGCAACAGCAGTGCAGAAGTCCCACCCACCAAACCCAAAAAAATGCAATTGACAGGAAAAAAACGGCCGATTAGAAGCAACTGCACACAGGAGCAGATACACATGGCCTTGGCCGGTATTCAGGTTGTAACTCAAGACTTTGGTTGTAACTCAAAACTAAAATTTTGGTTGTAACCCAAGTTGTTCATATATCAAGGTGGTTGTAACTCGAGGGTCCACTGTAGCAGCATTCACCAAACTAATGTCAACAAAATAACTGCATCTATGACTTTACCCTAAAAGCAAAATGGGTCACAGATGTTCTGAATCATCAGCAAGAAAAATCTGGGACCTGACAGCCCCAGGAGAACATTAAAAATGTTAGATTTTCAGCTACAATGTTTCAAGCATTAATTCATCTCATCACGCTGAGGTCAATATTCAAAACTAAACATTTAAATGGCTAACTTGGAGTTAGACATATAACCTGGATAACATGGAGTTAGATGGAAAAACTTGTGAGTTATTCACTTAAACGCTTTGAATACTGATCTCTCTGTGTTTAACAAAATCCACTACAATAAAAAAGCTTAGATGTTCTTATGCACATATGTCCATTATGCAAAATCTATGCCCACTCTCAACAGAGAAAAAAAACCTGGATTTTGTACATTTGGTCTGGAAAACCCATTATATCCAATTCTGTTGTAAGTGAACCCAGATTCAATGAATGACAACTTCTAGGCTTTATTCTCCCTTCAATGCTGAAAATGCTGTGGTATTTTATACATTGCATATTGTTCTAAAATGGTGAAAATGATTGGTCAATAAAAACATCAGCTAATGTATGATAATATATGCAAGCACATATGGGAAACCAGATGACTTTTGCGCAGTGATATGACATGAAGTCAAGAGCCATAACACCAAAAGGGTATGCATTTGCGGTGGAATTACAAAGTATCTCTGGGAGGTTCACATCTATTGCTTCATGACAGTATACATTAGGTGCCTCATAATTACAGTCCAATGAACATCTTGCTGCATCATCTTTTTTTTTAATCCCTATTCTCTTTTCCCCTCTGATACATATCAAAGTTTAATTAGCTTTGCTTAGCAGAGCGACGTGATACTCTTTTTATCAAATGATCATCAACTTCAGCTCAAAATTGATTAAAAATGCTGCAAACTGTTTTCAGAGTCAACACATGGTAATTACAAAACTCTACATCATCCCTGGATGCCTATTTTTGTGAACAAGCAGTCATTTAGAGACAGACAGTGTAATGATCAAAACTAAATCCCGCATGACTAATTCTATATTCCACATTGCTACCTATTTGCATAGCAAGTAAACAGAAAAAGTGCAGTGCATAGAACATACTATACTGACTAAATGAATGCTAGGTGTATCCTACACTGTGATGGGATACACAGTGTATCCCAAGTAAGACATCAGGCAAAGGAAAGACAGGAGAAAAAGTAAGGAAGGTTATGAAGGGGCTGGTGTGGGTCCCTCAGGAGTAGCGAAAACAGCAGCAGAAACTTGTCTGTGCAAGTGAAAAGCAGAGAGAGCTCTGGCAGGTGGGATTTGGGTGGGCCACGATGCCAACACAGCCTCTGTTTATGACTCAAAAGAATGGGGATGGGGACAAGGCTGTTGGAAGGAGAAAGCAAGCTGTGTCACTACCTAATTTGCTTACTCCTTCCACCTTGGTTGGGGAACAGATGGAGCACTTCATGCTCCCGCTACCACTACAGCAATGATGGGAGCACTTTAAATTCTTAAATGGCTGCTAGTCTTCAGCCAAGGCACAGAAGGGGTACCCTCATTCCTGTCAGCCATTTCACAGAGTGGGGATTCCTTCTACCCTCCCCCACAGAGCAGAGTTGTTTACCTGTAACAGGTGTTCTCCAAGGACAGCAGGATGTTAGTCCTCACAAATGGGTGACATCATCAGATGGAGCCCTGACGCAAAAAAACTTACGTCGAAGTTCTAGAATTTTGACTACGCACACTGAGTATGCCCAGCAGGCCCTATACCATGCATCCACATGGGGTCACTCTCCAGTACTGTATCATAGAATTATAATTAAAATAAAAAATAGGAGAAACCCAACTCTAGGGGGTGATAGGCGAGTTTTGTGTGGGCTAACATCCTGTTTCCTCGGAAAATACCCATTACAGGTAAGCAACTCTGCTTTCTCCAATGAAAAGCAGGATGGTAGTCTTCACACTTGGGTGAATCCCTAGCTACAGACTGCTGCCCCAACACAAAAGGGAACCAATAGACACCTAACCAAGTGCCAACAGGTACAACAACAGTGCTGTTTGTTACAGAGGGGGGAGACAGCCTGAACCTAAACAAAGGGCCCTAGGCAGGGAGAGTTGGGTTCTACACCTCAAACAGGTTCCGAAGGACAGACTGGTCGAACCTACTGACACATTGGCCATCCCTATCCTGACAACAGTGAGATGTGAATGTCTGGAGAGAATTCTACTTTGTAGCTTTGCAGCTCTCCTCCACGAGAACTATTTGCAAGTGGACTACCAACATTGCCATGGCTCTGACAAAATGAGTCTTGACATGACCCCCAAGATGCAGTCCCGCTGGGTATAACAGAAGGAGATGCAATCTGCTATTCAGTTGGATAGTGTCTGTTTGGCAAGGGCAACGTCCAATCTAATCCTATCAAAAGAAATAAAAAGTTGGGTGGACTGTCTATGGGCTTCTGTCCACTCCAGATAGAATCCTAAGGCTCACTTGCAATCCATACTGTGCAGTGCTCATTCACCTTGGTGTGAATAGGGCCTGGGAATGAATGTTGGCAGGACAATGGACTGATTAAGATCCATCACCACCTTAGGGTGAGTAAGTAAGACTACCCTGCCAAGCCAAAACTTAGTGTAAGGTGGATAAGTCACAAAGGCTTGCTAACCCTGCACACAGATGCGATCGCCATCATAAATATGACCTTCCAGGTCAGGTACTTCAAGTCACAGGTGCACAGAGGCTCAAAAGGAGCTTTCATCAGCTGAGCTACCACCACATTGAGGTACCAAGATACAGCGAGAGGCCTTAGGGGAAGCTTCAATTAAAACAGAAACTGCATGAATCATACAACTATAGGCTGTACAGAGATGGGTGTAACATCTACTTCTTGGTGGTATGCACCAATTGCACTGAGATAAACTCTAACAGAGTTGGTTTTTAAGCCACTTCCAATAGGTGTAGAAGATAATAATGCAGTGTTAGTGTAGCTGGGTTTAAAAAAGGTTTGGATAAGTTCATGGAAGAGAAGTCCATTAACTGCTATTAATCAAGTTGTCTTAGAGAATAGCCACTGCTATTACTGGCATCAGTAGCATGGGATCTACTTAGTGTTTGGGTACTTGCCAGGTACTTGTAGCCTGAATTGGCTACTGTTAGAAACAGAATGCTGGGCTTGATGGACGCTTGGTCTGACCCAGTACGGCAATTTCTTATGTTATGTTCTTAGTTTTTATGTGCGGCAGGAGAATGGATCTAGGGCCTTCTGCTCACACCACACGGCACACCTCCTCCACTTCAGTCTACTGTGGAACGCTTTAAGCCCGGACGCTCCACTTTATCTCAATATTTATTTAAAAATCCATCATCCAGTCAGAAATTTATGATCAGAAGGGCAGTGTTTACTAGATATTCCAAATCGTAAAACCATCCATCTTATGACACGAGAAAAATTATCTGTTGCTGGTGCTGAGATGTGGAACAAACTACCCCTAACTTTAAGAATGCAGACATGTTCTAAGCCTTTCAAAAAAACAATTTAAGACATCTGTTCAAAATTGCTTTTTTTTAGTATATGATTTGCAGGAATATTTCTCACCCAAGTGAGCAAATGCAGGATATTTTATTATTTTAATTTGCTTTATCTTATTTTAATATTTTATTTGCATTTGTTGTATGTTAATGTAGAAATTTATGTTATCTATTAAATTATTATGCATGTTTTAATTATAAGTCGTTCAGAACTTTGGATGTTGCAGCCTATAAATCCTATAAAATAAAAAAATAAATAGAACCCACCAGGACCCAAGACACATCCTCTGAAAGATCAAGCAACTGCAGGATTAACAACTCAACAGCCAGGCTGTGAGCAACAGGGCCTAGATGTTGGAAAGCCACTGTCTGCCTTGATTTTGTGTGATGAGATCTGAGGAAGTCCTCAGACTAACCAGCCTCTGGATAGAAAACTCCCATAGGAGTTGAAACCAGACCTGAATCAGCCAATGAGGGGCTATGAGGATCATAGTTCCCCTGTCCTCGCAACACTTCAAGAGAGTCTTTTCCACTAAGGAAATCAGAGAATACATGTACAGAAGACCCTTGCCCCACAGACAGGCAAAGGCATCCAAAGATGGTTTTCTGTCTAACCTGTACAGGGAGCAGAACCGAGGCACCTTCCTGTTCTAGGGGACGTGAGCAAATCTACATCTGGGCTCCCCCAGAGGCGGAATATCTGATTTGCTACCCTCTGATCCAGGGACCACTTGTGGGGTCTAAAGGCTCGACTCAGCCTGTCCGCTACCATGTTCTCCATCCCGGCCAGGTACATGGTCCTGAGCATCATCCCATGAGACAGGGCCCTCGACCAGATCTGGACTGCTTCCTGACACAGGAAGTACAATCCTGTGCCTCCCTGCTTGTTGACATACCACATGGCTACCTGTTTTTTGGTTTAGATCAGAACTTTGTTGGACAACCAATGTCTGAAAGTCCATAATGTGTTCTTGATTGCCAGAAGCTCCAAGGAAGTTGATTTGACAAGAGCATTCCTGAGCAGATCAGAGACCCTAGTGCTGAGCCCATCTACATGAGCTCCCCATCCCAGGGTGGAAGCATCCTTGGTTAGGACAATTTGGGTAGAGAGATTTTGAAAAGAGATTCCCCATTTGTTCATTGAAAATAAGAACACTTAACGCCATTAGCTGTAGAGGAAAGTGTTTTTTATTGAAATGTTATAAAATAATATAAAACCTTATACATTAAATAATAAGGTACCTTATGGAGAGGCAGAGTGCCATGCAAGACACTAGCAGAAACTCCTTCTCAAATGATTTTACTGATAACACAGCATTATATAGAATTTCAGTTGTATATTTTCAACCTCTAAACTAGGTTATATAGTTATCAAAATTTCTATGATTGGCTTTCTATTATAATCTGAATGGCTGTATGGTTATTTGCTTTCATTCTCCAAATTAATTTATCCTCATCTCATATGTAAATGTTTTCTTGGAATTTGCTAGCATTAGCAATCTTGTGCTTGTTCTAAGAATATTTTCTATAATCTTGGATGAAATGTCAATTAGCCTCAACCTAGTTCTAGATATGCTTCTATACTCACAGATGAAATGTAAACTAACCTCATATCAGTTCAAAATGTTCTAAAGCCTTGTATTTCAGCATTTTTTATCTAACTTATGGAATATTTTGTCAAGGGAAAACAAGTGCAAGGCTGAGATTATAATGTTACTAGTAATTACAAAACTGCTTATGATCAAAAATAAAAAAACCCAGGAGTACAGGAATAATGACTTCATATGTGTCATGTCAAAAAGTGTTTCACTGAGACTAATGGCCTATGAGCACCCATATCACCTGGAGTAGAATCCCCACCCTCTTTGCCACATTGGTACAGGCTTGACTGGCCTGGCCATGAAGAGGGAGGAGAGCTCCACTAGTAGTACCTCCTAACGTGCTACTGGCCCCCAAAACAGGCACAGAGGGCAATTTGGTGGTACACCCATTAGATTCAATAGGTACCCTTGATGGACAATGTAAAGAACTCACTGGTCCTAGGTTACATTGGGCCACTGGTCCGAAAAGAACCACAGCTTCCCCCCAACCAGAGGATCCACCCTCCCAGGTTCAGGCAACTGGCCTAATCAACCTACGACCCAGTCAAAATCCCATCCCTGGCATTGACTGAGGAGTAGGCTGGGGCTTGGGGGTTCTCTGCTGCCTGGGACAGCCACAGGAGCCCCGATGGTGTGAATGGGAGTGAGGGGACGGAGCCTAGTACTTCTTTTGGCAAAAGAAACACTTCCTTGGCCTCTGTCTCACTGGCCTCCTAGAAGAGGAGAATGGGTCCGGAGTGCTGGTGGAGAACTTTTGGAAGGTTTCATGGTGGTCCCGAAGTTGGGCTACAGCATCCCCAACCTATCTCTGAAGAGATTCTCCTCAGTACATGGCACATCAGAGAGTCGTTCCTGTACCTCTTGTCAGAGATCCAAGGCCCGCAGCCATGCCATTCTGCATGCGCCAATTCCCATTGCAGAGACACTCGATGCCATCTCTAAAACATTGTAGGTTGCATGGATTTCGTTTTCCGCACTTCAGGCCCTTATGCACCAGGAACACGAAGGTGTCCTGCTGCTATTGAGGCAGCTGCTTGGCCACCTGCTTCCAGACGTCCCGTAAGTACTGGCTCTTGTAGAGCTGGTAGGCAGCAATGTGGGCAATGAGCATGGCGTCTTGAAGTACCTTCCTCCCAATAACTTCCATCATTCTATGGTCCTTCCCTGGGGGTACCAAGGTATGAGACCGAGAGTGCTTGGCACTCTTGACGGCAGATTCAACCACCACAGACTGGTGGGGCAGCTGATGCTTATCAAATCCTTCCACCTTCTGGATGAGGTAGACCCTGTCCACCTTCTTATTAATGGGAGGCACTGTAAGGGGGTGTTCCCATACCCTCAGCAACAACTCCTTAAGGATCTCGTGCATTGGGACTACTACGATCTCCTTCGGAGGCACCATGAACTGGAGGATCTCAAGCATTTTGTGCCTGGCATCCTCCTCATGTAATAACTGAAATGGAATGAATTCCGCCATCACTCTCACAAATCCCGCGAAGGTCAAGTCCTCAGATGGAGAATTCCTTCGCTCCTCTGGAAGAGAAGGGTCTGATGGGAGACCCTGGAGGACTCCAAAGCATTATTCCCCAGGGGTCATAGGGTTCTTCATATTCAGTGTAAGTAAGAGGGGATGGGTCCCCTAGGTGCTTGGACTTTGTCTAGAGGTGCAGGCAATGGTAAAACTGGATGGGGGTCAGCAGGCCTAGGCATCTCTTCTGGCCTCGGTGGAGCTTCCTCCTCGGAGGAACCAGCGACAACCACCATATTGGTAGGTGGAGTCCTCAGTGCCCTGCTGTGCACCGATGCTGTCCCGGGAACAGACACCAGCTGGGTTAGAGTTATGCATCTGGGGTATGATAATACAAAAGAGCTGTATGTGATGGAGGGTGAAGGGCTGTTGTGCATGGAACAAAAGAGAGACCTTGGGGTGATAGTGTCTAGCAATCTGAAGATGGAGAAGCAATGTGACAAGGCAATAGCAAAAGCCAGAAGAATGCTGGCCTGCATAGAGTGATGAATAACCAATAAGAAAAAGGTAGTGATAATCCCCTTGTACAGGTCCTTGGTGAGGCTTCACCTGGAGTACTGTGCTCAGTTCTGGAGGCTGTATCTCAAAAGGGACAGAGACATGATGGAGGCGGTCCAGAGAAGGGCAACCAAAATGGTGGTGGATTTCCATCAAATAACTTATGAGGAGAGGTTGAAAGTCCTAAATGTGTATACTCTGGATGAGAGGGGGTGCAGGGGAGATATGATACAATCTTCAGATAACTGAAAGGTTTGAACGATGCACAATCATCGACAAACCTTTTCAGTTTGAAAGAAATCAGCAGAATTAGGTGTCATGAATTGAAACTACAGGGAGTCTGACCAAGAACCAATGTCAAGAAAAATATTTCTTCACACAAAGAGTGGTGGATGCCTGGAATGCCCTTTCAGAGGAGATGGTGAAGACAAAAACAGTAAAAGGTTTCAAAGGGGTATGGGATAAACACTGTGGATCCCTTAAGGCTAGAGGATGGAAATGAAGAAAAGAGTGCATGATGGTAGCTTATTGGTGTGGCGGTTACTACCCTTAACCAATAAGTCTTTATGCTGTTGATGCAACTCCATCATTGTTCTCTGTTTCAATGGCAGGGAGAAAAGAGGAAAAGGGAAATTAGATTCAGACAGCAACCACCAAGGACACTGAATTGCACAGTCTGGGAAAACAAATAAGCATGTGAGGAATTTGCTGATACGGCGGTTATTACCCTTAAGCAATAAGCCTTAATGCTGTTGATGCAACTCTAACATTGCTTCAATGGCAAGAGTTAACGGGGAACTGGACTCAAACAGCAACCAACAAGGGCCCTGACTCTGACAGTCTGGGAAACTGATAATTATAAAAGGTGGCTTATATGGCCAGCAGTTACTACCATAAGCTTGCTGGGGAGACTGGATGGACCATTTGGTCCTTTTCTGCCATCATTTCTATGTTTCTATGTTAACACACTGTTCAGCACATTGAGCTTCACCAGAAGCAGAACGAGGATGGGTGGCACTGGGTCCGGTGCCTTCGGTGCCACAGGACCGAAGCTCTGCAGCACCCAGTCCACTGCTAGCTGGATTCAGCACTCTAGCTCCTCCTTAAACATTGGTGATGCCAATACCAACTGGGAGGAAGGAGGGGTGGCCAAATCCTCTTTGGGCCCTTGAGGTGATTTGGTGACTGGTATCAGGATAGGTGGAGACTGTCACGGACCCCCAGCACCGATTGAGGATTGGCACTCCTCGCCATGGGGTCACTTCAGAGGCATTGCGGTTTGAGCCGGTGCATGCCCATACTCGGCATTGTACATCAACGGGAACCAGTGCCGACGCTTCTTCGGCTTCCCTCGATACTCAGCCCAGTCCTTACCTAGTGTCAAGACTGATGACGAGGAACCTGACAACCTCGACCTGGAGGAGACGGACGGTGGTCAACCTCTGGTGCCCCTATCCGCTGATGGCATCAACAGAACAGATGTTCCTGCCGATTTTGATGGCTCGTTATCCATCGGTATGGCTCCTTGGTCCTTCAATACCATTGCCACCGATGCCAATGGTTCGGACTTCTTCGACCCGAAGAGTTGCTCCATCTTGTCGAATCGAAGCAGTCCTCCCTTCGGGGTCATCTTGGCATATAAACGGCAACCCCAGATGTCATGCGATGCCCCCAGGCAGAGGACACATATCTCATGTGGATCAGTGATGGACATGGTCCTCGAGCACTGGGTGCATCACCGAAAACCAGATGTGGCCATGTTGGCTGAAAAACAAAATGGGCACGAACCAAAAACGATGGCGGCAAGGCAACAATGGCCGGCGGGCACCAATGCACTGCCGCCATGGGGAACTGACCGCAAAAGGAATCTTACCAGAATTGCTCTAAACCCTGACTAGGAGCACTACAGGAAGGCACCGAGAGGGACCCAAAAACGCAAGAAGGAAAGGTTTTCCACATGGCCAAATAACAGCCAAAGTAAGCTCACTTACACTGCAAAGCTTATAGCTCCATGGGCAGAGAAACTGGAAAGGGACTCCACATGGAAATGTGGTATAGGGCATGCTGGGCATACTCTGTGTGCCTAGTCAAAGTTCTAAAAACTTTGACATAAGCTTTCCGCATCAGGGCTTCATCTGGTGTCACCCATGTGTGAAGACTCCCATTCCTGCTGGTCCTCAGAGAACAGCCAGCTCCACCCCATCTCCCCTCCCAGACTGTTCAGAATGCCAGTTGGCCTGGCAATGGGGCCATATGGGGAACAAGAGAGGCTGGCAACTAGAAAAGGACAGAGTAGAAAAGTAGCCTAATGATTAAAGCAGTGGGCTGTAAACCAGAGAAGCCAGGTTCAAATCCCACTCCTTGTGACATTGGGAAAGTCATTTCACCCCTTCCTCAGGAACATACTGAGATTGCAAGCCCTCTGTAAACAGAGAAATACCAACAGTACCTGCATGTAATCAGCTTTGAAATGCCTGAAAAGCAGAATATAAATCAATTAAGAAAATCTACATAACTGATCTTCTACACTGAAGAGAGGACAGTGACACTGCATAGATTACTGGTATTTTGGAGGTAGGACTGGGGGAACATTGTGGCTAGACATTATTATTTATACTAAATACTATTTATGGGATCTCTCAGAGTGCTCAATAGAAGGAGGATGTGGGATTGACTTGGCAGGTTTGCTATCATCATCAGAAGGGAATACTGATTGACAGAGTAACCTGATATTGTACAAATGTATCTCATATCTCTACTTTAGGGTGCAGAATATATATATATATTTTTTTTTAGCTTGGATTTGGAGGGGAAGACTGCGGGCACCTGAGACATCAGTGCAGATGGAGACACCTAAAGGACTGGAAAGGGCTAAAGCCACCTTGGGCAGTGCCTGTAAATCCTCATCATATGCCTACAGTACTAAAGCAGTAGTTGTCTGGTATCATACTATTCTATCAGAGTGCATTAGGATCCCTTCTGGGTGAATGGTCAGAAGTCACACAGGCAGACACTTCTGAGGTGAATAGCTTGGCAATTTTAGGCATTTGGATTGCATGACAGCAATGCTCTCACTCTCGTTCCAATTATACTTAGGAAAACAAACACAAAGAAATAAAATGACTCTACCACTTCATATAGCATCAAAGTAGAGTTAAGTGTTCAAAACACATACCCTACAGTTCTACTAGTAACTCTGTAATTAAATCACTAGATCACACAATCTTTACCAGAAGGAAGAGAAAAATGCTCATTTTTTAAAAATGGATCATAGCTCAAAGTTACAGTGGAGTATCAACATGCTCAAGGAGAACAAGGTGAACAGAATAACAAAGAGAGTTCATTTAGTAGAAATAAAAATGCTCAGAAAACAACCAAACGTTGTTAGCATAAAATGCTAAAGCTTGGGAGTTTTTGGCAATCTGTGCAGTGGTATCAGCTTCACTACAGATTTTTCTCTCAAGAATGGAGGGAGAAATAAAAGGCCGTTCAAATGGAACTGGCTGGATGTTCACAGAATGGTAGGATAATGTACTGCAATTTAAATGCGGAGGCAGTGTCGAGATTTCACTAGAAGACAAATGCCAAGGTGCTGCAAAGATGGCTATTTTCAAAGCAAAGGAGTTTTTCCCACTGGATTCACCAGGAACCAAAACAGTGGCAGAACGGCAGAACGTTAGCAAGCCTGAGACAAGCACAGAAGAAATGGGTAAGGGAAGGGGATGAAAGGACATGGAGCAGGGGTGACACAGCAGGCAGAGCAACTGGGTAGAAAGTCTGGACTAAGAAGTCCATGCTCGTTGACAACTACAATGCACTACACAGCTATTCATAAGAACATAAGGAGTTGCCAGACTGGGTCAGACTGAGGGTCCGTCAAGCCCAGCATCCTGTTTCCAACAGAGGCCAATCCAGGCTACAAGTACCTGGCAAGTACCCAAACATTAAATAGATCCCATGCTACTGATGCCAGTAATAGCAGTGGCCATTCCCAAAGTATGCTTGGTTAATTGAGGTCAATGGACTTACTCCAAGAACTTATCCAAACCTTTTTTAAACTCAGCTACACTAACTGCCCTAACCATATCCTCTGGCAACAAATTCCAGAGGTTGTGGCTTTCTACTGTAGCATGGCCGGGTGAAGCCAATGTGCATAGGGTGATGAGTGGGGCTTGCAAAGTCATCTTACTCAGATTAAGATGCAGCATACTCGTATAGCAATTTCTCATTGTAGCACTGCTTTAAACTGTATCGGGACTGGCTTTTATCGCACAGACGATCTGGCAGATTAGAAGCAATTATTTTATGAAAGGAAAACTCCATACCCTTTTACTGAAGTTATCTAAGTCAACTGGCTAACGACTCTTTTCATAGAATGGCCTGGTGGATCAGCGGAAGTGTTGCACACTTCTATGCAGAAATGAATCCAAGTTTGATTTCCAATGGAGAAATTACTTACCTGATAATTTTGTAGACAGATGGACTCAGGACCAATGGGTATAGTGTACTCCTGACAGCAGTTGGAGACGGATCAGATTTCAATCTGACGTCAGCCCCTAGTACATATATATAAGAACATAAGAAATTGCCATGCTGGGTCAGACCGAGGGTCCATCAAGCCCAGCATCCTGTTTCCAACAGAGGCCAAAACCAGGCCACAAGAACCTGGCAATTACCCAAACACTAAGAAGATCCCATGCTACTGATGCAATTAATAGCAGTGGCTATTCCCTAAGTATAATTGATTAATAGCCATTAATGGACTTCTCTTCCAAGAACTTATCCAAACCTTTTTTGAACCCAGCTACACTAACTGCACTAACCACATCCTCTGGCAACAAATTCCAGAGCTTTATTGTATGTTGAGTGAAAAAGAATTTTCTCTGATTAGTCTTAAATGTGCTACTTGCTAACTTCATGGAATGCCCCCTAGTCCTTCTATTATTCGAAAGTGTAAATAACCGATTCACATCTACTCATTCAAGACCTCTCATGATCTTAAAGACCTCTATCATATCCCCCCCTCAGCCGTCTCTTCTCCAAGCTGAACAGCCCTAACCTCTTCAGCCTTTCCTCATAGGGGAGGAAGTGCAGCTCTTCAGTATTCTCCTCGAAAAGCATTGTGGATATATGTGTGACTGACTAATTTGATTAACTTGAATAACTTCATAACGTGGTTAAACTTTATAACTTGATTAACTTGAACTGGTTGGAACGACTATAGCTGGAGACCGCCAGTGTACTCAACTGGAAAGCGTCAACACCTGGTGGGGTGGGTGCCCTAGGTGAATGAAAACATGGCTTACCCTTGAATCATTCGAAATTCCATGCGTAACGACAGCCAAGGGTGGGATGATGAGTCCATCTGTCCACACTAAGGAAAACGAAATTATCAGGTAAGTAATTTCTCCATTTCCTAGCATTTAGAAGATGGACTCAGGACCAATGGGATGTATAAAAGCTACTCCCGAACTGGGTGGGAGGCTGCCCGTGACCCACTTAGTACTGCCCTTGCAAATGCCGTGTCCTCCCGAGCCTGAACATCCAGTCGATAGAATCTGGAGAAGGTGTGGATGGAGGATCATGTCGCCGCCCTGCAAATCTCGGCGGGTGACAGCATTCTGGTTTCTGCCCAGGATACTGCCTGGGCTCTGGTAGAATGGGCCTTGACCTGTAGAGGCGGAGGCTTGCCTGCTTCTACGTAGGCTGCCTTGATGACTTCTTTGATCCAGCGGGCTATGGTTGCCTGCGAGGCCACTTCCCCTTGTTTGTTCCTGCTGTGAAGGTCGAAAAGGTGGTCCGTTTTTCGTACGGGTTCCGACATTTCCACGTCTCTGGACAGGAATCTGCCTATATTGAGGTGGCGTAGACTATGAGCTTCTTCCAAATTCTTCAAGTCATCCGGCGATGGTAGCGAGATGGTTTGATTAAGATGGAAGTGTGATACCACCTTGGGAAGAAATGAAGGGACCGTGCGTAGCTGGATGGATCCTGGGGTGAGCCTGAGGAACGGCTCACGGCAGGACAGTGCTTGTAGTTCTGAAAAGCGGCGGGCTGAGCAAACTGCCAGCAGAAAGGCTGTCTTTAAAGTTAACAGATGGAGGGACAGACCTTGGAGGGGTCTGAAGGAGGTTCATGCTAGGAAATCCAGGACCAAGTTGAGATTCCACAGAGGTACCAGCCACTTTAGTGGTGGGCGGATGTGTTTGATTCCTTTCAGGAAACATGACACGCCCGGGTGAGAAGCTATGCTGTCGCCCCCACTCTTGGGGCCGTAGCATGACAATGCGGCCATCTGTACCTTGATAGAGTTGAGGGACAGCCCCTTCTGTAGCCCGTTCTGTAAGAATTCCAGGATCATGGGAACTTTAGTTGAGTGTGGCTTGATGTCATGGTCTTCACACCAGGCTTCAAAGACTCTCCAAATCCTTGTGCACGTTAGAGATGTGGAGAACTTGCGTGCTCGGAGCAGGGTGTCGATTACAGTCCCCGAGAATCCGCTCTTTCTCAGGCGAGCCCTCTCAATGGCCAGGCCGTAAGAGAGAATTGAGCTGGATCCTCGTGGAGAATTGGTCCTTGTTGGAGCAGGTCTCCGTGTGGAGGCAGTGGTAGGGGGTTCCCTGCCAGTAGCCTTCTCATGTCAGCGTACCACGGTCTTCTTGGCCAGTCCGGGGCCACCAGAAGAACTAGTCCCCTGTGCAGCTGTATCTTGTGAATGATTGCGCCCAGCAGGGGCCACAGTGGGAAGGCATATAATAGAGTACCCTGTGGCCAGGTCTGTACCAGGGCATTGATCCCTGGGACTGAGGTTCCCGCCTGCGGCTGAAGTACATGGGTACTTGGGCATTGTTCCGGTTTGCCAGAAGGTCCATGTCTGGTGTCCCCCACCAGTTCACTATCATTTGGAACGCTGTGGACAACAGCTTCCATTCTCCTGGGTCTAGACTTTCTCTGCTGAGGTAGTCCGCCATGATGTTGTCTTTCCCGGCGATGTGGACGGCCAAGATCTGTTGGAGGTTTACTTCCGCCCATGTCATTAGGGGATCTATTTCCAGAGACACCTGTTTGCGTCTGGTTCCCCCCTGCCGGTTGATGTAGGCCACTGTTGTGGCGTTGTCTGACATTACTCTGATCACTTTGTCTCGGAGTCTGTGGGCAAAGCGTAAGCAGGCTAGTCTGACTGCCCGGGCTTCCAGGGGGTTGATGTTCCATCCCGACTCTTCTGCGTTCCACTACCCTTGGGCGGTTAATTCCTCGCAGTGAGCTCCCCATTCTTGTAGGCTGGTGTCTGTGGTGAGCAGGGTCCAGGATGGGGAGGATAGTCTTGTTCCCTGGCTCAGGTGGCTGGCCAGTGGCCACCACGTTAGCTGGGTTCGAACCCTGCCCGGAAGTGATAGACGTATGGTGTAGTTCTGAGACAGCGGATTCCATCGTGATAGAAGTGAGCGCTGCAGGGGTCTCATGTGAGCTCTCGCCCATGGTACTACTTCCAGTGTGGATGCCATCAGACAGAGCACTTGTAGGTAATCCCATGCTGTGGGGCGAGGTTCGCTCAACAGGCTTTGTAACCGGTTCCACAGTTTTGATCTCCTTGTGGGAGTCAGGCTGACCTTGTCTTCTTTGGTGTCGAATCGGACTCCTAGGTACTCTAGAGACTGTGAGGGCTGCAGACTTTTGTTTGTGTTGACCACCCATCCTAGGCTCTCCAGTAGAGTTTTGACTCTGTTGGTTGCTTGGCGGCTTTCCTCTGGGGATTTCGCCCTGATCAGCCAATCGTCTAGGTAAGGATGTACGAGGATTCCTTCCTTCCTCAATGTTGCCACCACCACCACTATGATCTTGGTGAACGTCCAGGGTGCTGTGGCTAACCCGAAGGGTAGTGCCCGGAACTGCTAGTGACAGTCCAGGATTTTGAAGTGTACCTTGTCTTCGGTGCTTCCCGGTTTCGTTTCAGGCGGTCTCTGGCTGTGGGGGGAGGGGGAATATATCTTCACTGCCGCGCTCGAGGGGGGCACCCGCTGCCTCTCAGCCGCACCCGGGATCGGGGGCTAGGTCCTCGCTGCGATTCGGCCGCTGGACCGAGGCTCACCTCCGAGGGACCACGGAAATCACCTCGGGAAATCTCAACTGGGGGAGGGACCCGAGGGTATCACCGCAGGAGAGCGGGGCTCGTCTTCAGAGGTAGGTTTCATCTTCAAATTTGGGTTTTCTTTTTGAATTGGTTCTAACGCTGCGAAAGCGTGCAGATAGTCCCTAACTGCTATAGAGACGGAAAATACTGAAGAGCTGCACTTCCTGCAGGGGTAAATGTACTAGGGGCTGACGTCAGATTGAAATCTGATCCGTCTCCAACTGCTATCAGGAGTACACTATACCATTGGTCCTGAGTCCATTTGCTACACGCTATGAAAGTCTGGATTCTGCTCCTTGGACCAACTGGGGCTTGGATGCAGGGAAAGCAGCTAACATAGCCCCCGGGAAAGGAAGATGGGAAGAATCTTTACATAACAGCGATTTCTATTGGCCAGACAGGGATTCTGGAGAGAGCCAGGATGTGTAGCCCCTGAGAGCACTGGTACAGCAATGGCTGGGCTCGAAGCAAGGACGGGAGAGGTAAAGATGGAGGAAACATTGGGCAGTTGAAAATGTGGGTGCATGGTGCAAAAGTCCAGTACAAGCTGGTTACATCCGAGCTGAAAATGCACAAAGAGCAGGAAGAAACTCTATGGACACAAAAAAACAAATAACAACAAAAAAAAAAAACCAAAAACAAAGCTACCCTTCCAAATGTTTATGAGTGGCATGGCTCTACTTTGATCAGTAGATACGAGATTACGGTAGTAATCTGGCAACGTGATTGACTGACACTGACATTTGATATAATGTTCTTTACAGATACATTTATTCGCACTGCATGAGTGATTAGCACAACATTTATTCTGTAACTGGGGATGTCATATGATCAAATAACCAGGGTTGCAATTAGCAGCACTAGAGAGAAGAAGAATTTTCAGAAAGGCTCATCTCGCAAAGATGTCATGTAAAAATGTGTGACTATGTCAAGATCAAACTCAAACTGGCAAATCTGTGAAAACTCCAAAATAGAGCTAAAAAAAATCTGAAATGTATCCAAAACAATCTCTAAAGGTGGAGCACCGATTTGCTGAAATCTGCTACGGATCTTGCTGTAAATGTGTCTTTTTCTTTAAAAAGAAAAAGAAAAAAAAAAAAGAGAAAAAGGTTCATCCAGACAGCTTGTGGGCTATTTTTTAAAAAATAAAGTCATCCTATCAGATAGGCAGAAATTGCAACACCTAAATTTCATCCTGATTTGACAAATCAATTTGGTATGCTCTTTTTTTAAATGAATCTGCAAGAAGTAATAGATTTAAAGAAAAGCATTTTGTAGGAGTCAAATATATAAACCAACGGAATTGAGGTGCTTTTAAAATTCATAGTCAACAAGTGAATATAAAGCGGCTCCTGATGTCACAAAGGCCATAGTTACACTGCAAAAAGAAATCTCATTTTTATTCCAGCTATGCGACACTCTGGACATCTGTAATACACATGAAGCTACATATACAGGCACAAATATACCTAGAAAATCTCCATCTAATTTCTTAAATTTCAATGTGCAACTTAATAAACGTGCAAATTCATTGAGCCACTTTCCTACCCATCGCCACAACCATGAAAATCACGTCTGCATTCAAACACAGTAATCTATGTTCTAAATTACGACATCCTTAGGAAGAGAAATCATTTTCTGAATCTACATGCTCTTCAAATTTCTCCACTCCAAAATAGCACTGAGCACGTAATACGCGTTTTTGTGCTACTTAAAATGGGTCTATTTAATTTCTTATTTTAAATATCAGAGTAAAATATACCCTGCCCTGGCCAAAACTCCCCTGACTAAAGCGGAAGATATCTGAAAGGTCATTAACACTTAGTAGCGGCAGGACCAGCGACGCCCGCATGCATGTTTTCACTTAAGATAAATAAAGGCTCTAGCAGTTGCTGCCTGTGGTCTAGCTGGCAGGGCGGGAAATCAATCAAGCAATACATACAGAACAGCTTTACCGGAAGAGTCTGGAATATTCTGACAAACTAGCAGGGTTGACTCCATCTCCATTTCTATTTGAAATGTAAAGACTGAGAATGTCAATTATTATAAAATTATTGATCAATAATGGGTATGTACCAACTCATTTCAAGAGGCAGAGGAAAAAATACCTATGGGATAAACATGTCAAAATCACACACCACAAAGTAATTACATGTTTTCTGTTAGTAGCTTTTTTTTTTAATTTTTAAACCTATATGGTTTCTTTCACACTAAAGTTGTTGCTAATTTTTACAGTGCACTGATAGCAATCCACTTTTTGGAAGGGTACGTTCATACTATAATCAATATGGGCTAACAAGAGATATCCATTTAATTATTAAACCATAAAACCTAAAAGCAGATCCACATTTATATTTATACTAGTAACGTTTCTTAAGTAAATGTGCAGGCAATGAGTCCAAAATAATAGCATAACGTCCTGAGGGAAAAGAAAGTGTTGAGGACTGAAAACTAATTTGTAATATCAAACTTCCTTTGCCTCTGGGCTCTGCTTCTCCATAGCTGCATTACTAAAGAATAAACCTGTTTATAGTAGGTCACGGCGACAGCTAAGTGGGTGCAATATGCAGTCAACACCACTTTCCCTTGGATGAAACTGGAAAAATAATGTTCAAGGATGTCAGACAATTTTATCTTACTATTACATATATACTACTGATATCCAAGAGAAACGTCTTTTGCCCTTTGCATAGAGTATAGACCTGATGACAGAGCATGGTAACACTTTCCATTTCTGGGTGAAATGGATCCGATTTCCTCCCAACCTCCTCTCCCACGGTCTCTTACTGATTTGTGGAAGCTCGCTAAGAGCCGTCCACTCCTCCCCCCTGGACTCTGAGGAGCACGCTGCTTGCTACCCAGGCAGCTGCTTGCTGGGGAAAGGAAATGTGGAAAGCAAAGGGGAAAAAAATAACGGCCCTCCATTACACCAAGAGGAAGAAGGCTGACCCGAGCCACCTGCAATCACAGGCAGTACAATAACACATGACGGAGGCCCAGCAAAGCAAAAACCTCCTTAGCAATGGCATTCACGTATCCGGGTGAATGCCTTAGTCACTCAATATGTAGGTTTATCTGGTTAGACAATATTAAGATGAAACAGATAAAGTTCAGTTACTTATTTAAAAAAAACAAAAAAAAACCTCCCTGCAATTACATAAATCTCAACAATTAGAAGGGGAACACATCCCAGAATGCACAACAAACCTTTATTTAAATGAGTGTACCCATCTAAACCAAGCTACAGTTCTGCAGATCTAAAAAGGGTTTCTTTCACCAGATTTCCAGGCAAGATCTTATATTATTAAAGAGCAAATTCAGTTTGCACTGCAGGGCACAAAGCGAATGGAGATAAAAATAGAAAATATGTTCACGAAAAACAGACAGGTACTAAGAAGTCTTGGATTTCTTGACCAATTTGTTGGTTTGTTGACATAAAGCAATGACATGCATGAAGGCCTTCCCCGAATAGGGGCTTTATTCTGTCCTGAAAGGTGGGTGAGATCTGTATATTTATGTTGAAAAGCTCTCTCACTATGCAAAACAAAAAGGAAGAAAGTAATATTTAAATAAATACTTCCATAATGCTAATCCCTTGCTACAAACAGGAAAGCTGCAGAGTCATACTATGGCCCTACGATCGTTGAGCAGCTGTCTTACTGTTCTCTATTTCACTGAGAAAGAGAGGAACAAGGACAAGCTCACAAGCAATAAATGTGCAGATCTGTTCTTCTTGGCCTGTTTTCCCAGCTAGAGACAGAGTATTTACTCTTCTATACCACCTCCCTCCGCTCCCGCCATGTAGTCAAACTGAAGTGGGCAGTGCTGGATTGTACTGCGATGCAACTCAAGCAACAATGGTTCCGCCCCAAACTTTGCCTAAGCCCATCTGTAGCAGGGCTTTAACCAGTAACGACTTGTGAAATAACGTGGTTTTCACCAAGAACAGTTATGTGCCCTGCTGCCACATGCCATCACGGGGCTAGATATGGGTCATGTAGCTCCTTTTTCATTTAAAAAGGTCCCAAGGAGGTATAGGGGCAGTAATCCTCTTCTTTAGGCTCTCTCAATAAGCCTCGGAGCCTGGATAAGCAATGATGTTATTTTCCATGCAGTGATAAGTTAAATAACGGTTTCTTCCAGCCGAAACCACTCAAAGACGGGGATAAATGCTCCAGCAGGTAGCGTGTATCTCATTACTTAACAGGCATCTTTTTAAAAATCTTACTATTGCTTTCTTTCTTTTCCCTCATTTCATGTAGGTTGCTGGTCCACAACAGCAATGAATCAAAGAGCTGCTTGACCCCCCTAATTACACAGATTCCAGGTGAGTGGGGGAGGGAATGCTTTTCTTTTTTTTTTTTTAATGGTTAAGTGATTAACATGTTTCAATCCAGCAAAATTCAAAAATGAGGTTTCAAAAATAAGAAAAAACCCTAATGAAAATCAGTCATCGCTGAAAACCAATCTACTCACAAAGTAAGCCTGTTATGTTTCAGGATTATTTTCAGTAGTGGAAAATGTGGCTATTCACCGAACACAGAAAAGTCAAACCTTTTTATATGATCATATTGTGTAACAACAGAATAGGGAGGGATGCACCCATGAAAGATCTTACTTACTGCGCCACTGGCTGCTCTGGGACCAGTACTGCCATCAATTTCCTCTCCATTAGCTTCACCTTGATTTTCCGTTTCATGGGTAACAAGAATTCTAAAATGTTGCTGCCTGGAGTTTTGGTCTTGTTGGATTTTAAAGGTGCAGCCTTTCCCTTGTGGAGTTCTTTCTACAGAATTGCTTTCTAATGTTTCAGGACCTTCTCCATCACTGGACTGACGTTCAGAATTCACTCCATTCATTACTGGACTCTGACATTCAAACCGCGGCTGGACTGGGTAAGATGAACTCCTTTCTAGCCTGATGCGAGGATACCTAATCAGTCGATCACCTTTGGTTCCAGTGACGCCAAAATTGTAATTGCTTCCTGGGTCTGAAGCACTTGAATGTGGTTGCTGCAGCTGGAAAACAAAACATCTTTTTCCTGGATTTCCAGACACGTCAGGCAGGTGCTGTAAAGACCAACGTCGGGGTTCCACAGAAGAGTTTTTCCGAACACGCGGTGCAGGAGGCAATAGTCTGACCTGATGGATTTCCGCAAACGAAGGGCGATGCTGAATTCTTGCACCACCGCTGTTCACACCTGAACCAATGCTACTGGCTTCCTCTTCCTCAGGAGTTGAATCCAATGTGCCATTCTGGTCATCTGAAGGAAGCATACAAACTATTTTATGGCCACTGGAGCTTGCGCCATTAGCCTGCTGTCCTTCATCCTCAGAAAGCCTAGGAGGAGAGCTCCCTGGTGTATCTTGCGTGCTACTGGGGGACGAAGAATCGCTTCTAGCAGAGAAGGTGCAGCACTCCGTAAAGTCAGGAAGCGGGCATGGAAGCGTCTCGTCGGCAGACTCTGAAGCTCCACATTCATCGGCGAATCCGTTTGCGGCTTTGCGCTGAAGGGAGATCTGCACAGACGAGCTTCTTGTTGGACGCAAATCCATGTTGTTCAGCAGCTGAGGGATAAACATGGAAGTGCTCCTTTTCAAGGAGCCCTCCTCCTGCAGCGCGCCACCGCCGCAATCCGCTCGGTGTCTAGAAAAAGGATGAGAACCATTCCTCCTTGGCAAAGTGTGGAACGCCATGAAAAAGTCGTCTTCTCTCTCTCTTTCCAGGATGTCCGATTCAGGGGCTGTGTTGCTCCGGCCAGAGCCAAAATGAAACCGCAGCCGATGGGCCATGGTTTAACGAAAGAGAGAGAGGGAGAGAAAGAAAAAAGAAGAGGGAAAAACAACAACAATCCAAGTACTGCCAGAAGCTAAAAATCAAAGACATGAACTCCCAAAAAAAAGTGTCCCATCTGTCAAACTGTTAGCACTGCAGCACTGATAGGGACAGATAGCAGAAATAGCCCAAGTGACAAGCAGCATTCCAGGCATGATTGGATAAGAGCAACCAGAGCTCCTAAAAAACTGCGACACCGGGTAGGGAGGCGAGAGTCACATGACGATCTCCCCCCCACCCCTTTTCCAGTGCTAGCTAGTGAATTCTTTTTTTTTTTTTTTTTTTTTAATACAGCAAGAGCCTGAAACAGCACCTTCACAGCTGCTCCTTTTCCATCAGAAAGCAGCAGCCCCAGCGGGAGAGCTTTCACAGCTGACCAAGGCAGCAAACACACTTGGTGCTGCCATAAATCTAAAAGCCACATCATATTTACATGGTGCTTCTCTGCTCCCAGATTATATTAAAAAAAAAAAAAAAAAAGTAAAAATCCTGCAAAGTACTTAAAATTTCAACTTTATGTACAACACCGCCCAAGCAGCACTGAATTGTTTTACATCCAAAAGGTGTTAAATTGTTTTCATCAACACACCGGCACGTAGACATTATACTACTGAATCGAGCTAAACCATAAACTGGGGTGATGTATGGAAGATAACACTTTTCAGAACTTTTAAATCTTCTAAACCTTACGAATTAAATATAATTTTATTTAAAAGAATTACAAACCTCCCCAAACACACCGCAGGCAGCATTATCTCCTAATATTGTACGTTATCAAGTTGTAATAAGGAAGGAAATGTACACTGCGCTCACACAGAGCAGCAAGCCAGGCTCTTTCAGTTTGGGGGGGGAATTCTAATAAAAATGAGTGAGACGTGCCTGTGGTTTTGTTCCAATTTAATCTGGAACACCCTACAGAAACTCTGCCTGACAGTGGCAGCATGCCAGTGAGAAAGTCTGTATTATTACCGGAGCCCAGTTGCCAGCACGGAGTATTATTATGCATACGAAGAGCCAAGAAGTCTCGCAGAAGAATACATGAGAGCATACACACAGGAGGAGTTCATAATTCCTATACATTAAAAAGTCACGGTTTTGCATTATTCTTAGGATTAGGGTCACAGCCATCCTTCTCTGCAACACATTTATTTGAAAACAAACTTGTTCCATTACCTGCTTCACAAACTGATATTGTCTATTAGGAACAAAAAAAAAATCCAGACCCCACTAGGTGGGTTGGAAGGAGAGAGCAATGAAGGGAAAAAATCCCAACCCTATCCTAGATTCATATCATGGCAACTAAGCCAGTGTTTTTTAACCCCTCCCTGGCAGCACACCTAACCAGGGGGGGTTTCAGGGTTGCCACAATGAATATTCATGTGATAGATTTACATACATTGCAGACCCTTTGGATGTAAATCTCTCTCATGCATATTCATTGTGGCAATCCTGAAACCCCAAATGGATAGGTCTGCCTCCAGGGAAGGGTTAGGAAGCACTGATCTAAGCAGAATTCTGAATATGTAGTTGAAAACCATGGGGGTGAAACACCAACAGCATCACCACACATGTAGAATGGCGCTGCCTAGCATCGTGTTCTCAAGTACAGAAAACTAACCAGTTACAAGAGAAACGAGAGCTGCTTAGTAGAACAAGGAAACTGCCAAGGACCAGTACAAATCCCCTATTGTTTCAATGGGACTGTGTGCCAAGAAGAAGAAAAAAAAAACAAAACATGAGTTTCTGCAAGCAGAGCATCAGCGCTGTGGATCGCCTGGTACAGCACAGGTGCTGGTGCTGTAAAATGAAAAGCTTTTCTCTGTCCAGTTAAGAAGAAAAATAATATCGCCCAGTTAGGTTGTTCACATAGGTACCACTTTTACTGCTAACCACTTAAAAGGAAAGGGTCATTAATTTCTCTCTCTTTGCATATATGTTTGTGTTCATGTCTCTTTCTCTCTATATATGTATATATAACACACATACATATATCGTACTATGTACATAAATTTTATTTATAATAAAGCATCCTATTTTGAGAGAAAACTACAGAGCAGGAGTGAATAAACCAAAAGTATCTTAAAATGTCAGCTTATATGAAGCCATATAAGCTGTTTTAAAATAGGACTGAAATTAAGGGAATATTTCATTATAAAAAATATAAGCTTGAAAAGATAAAAACAAGCCAATGCTTTCCAACTATTTATTTTGTGTTTATATACCGCTTATCAGTAAATCTAAACGGTGTACAAATATAAAACATGCATATCAATCAAAACAAGACAATAACAATCATGATGTTCTACAAATATCACATATCAGTGACATTTTCAGTGCTTTTATGAATACTTCATAATCCCCCAAGAGACACATTTTTTCTGGTAGTGTATATAAATACAATAAAAATAAATTATTCCTATATAAGAACATAAGATATGCTACACTGGGTCAGGCAAGGGTCTATCAAGTCCAGTATCCTGTGTCCAACAGTGGCCAATCCAAGTCGCAAGTACCCAAACATACAGGGGTAGATTTTAAAAGATGCGCCAATGTTATAAAATCTGAAATCTGCGCACACTTGCGTGCCCTATTTTGTTTCGGTGCTTGCATGTGTGCGTGGGTGGTATGTAAGGGGATGATTTTCTTAGAAAGTGTGCAGCGACACAACCAGGACATACCCAGTTCCCTAAACACCTACCTAACCTTCCTCCCTTTCCCCTCTCCTCCCCGACCTCTAAACTCTACCCATCTTCCCTCATTTTTCTTGTTAAAGAACTTACTTGCTCCTTCAGAGTAGGAGTAAGTTCTGCGTGCCGGCCGGCTTCCGGCACACGCTTCCCCGGGGCAGCACAAAATGGCTCTGTCCCAGCTGTCCCCCCCTGAGATTTAGCTACTCCTGCTTAATTTTGTGTTATCCGCAAATTTAAGCACCTCGCTCGTCGTGCCCCTTTCCAGATCATTTATAAATATATTAAAAAGCACCGGTCCTAGTACAGATCCCGGAGGCTCTCCACTGTTTACCTTTTTCCACTGTGAAAACAGAATATTTAATTCTACTCTCTGTTTCATTTTTTAAGTAATTTGCAATCCACAAAAGGACATCGCCTGCTATCCCATGACTTTTTAGTTTTCTTAGAAGCCTCTCATGAGGGAGGTCTGTTGAACACCTTCTAAAATTCCAAATACACCACATCTACCAGTTCACGTTTATCCACATTTATTCACCCTTTCATAAAAATGTGGGAGATTTGTGAGGCAAGACTTCCCCCTTGGGTAAATCCAAGCTGGCCATGTTCTATTAAACCATGTTTATCTAAATGCTCTGTGATTTTATTCTTTATAACAGTTTTCACGATTTTTCCCGGCACTGAAGTCAGGCTCATCATTCTACAGTTTCTGGGATCTCCCCTGGAGCCCTTTTTAAATTTCAGGGTTACATTGGCCACCCTCCAATCTTCAGGTTCCATGGATGATTTTAATGATAGGTTACAAATTTTTACTAATAGGTTTGAAATTTCAGTTTTGAGTTCTTTCAGAACCCTGGGATGTATACCATCCAGTCCAGGCAATTTATTACTCTTTAGTTTGTCAATCTGGCCTGCTAAATCTTCCAGATTCACCATAATTTGGTTCAGTTCATCTGAATCCTCGCCCTTGAAAACTGTCACTGGAATAGGTATCTCCCCAACTTCCTCTTCAGTAAACACCAAAGCAAAGAATTCATTTAGTCTTTCCGCAATGGCCTTATCTTCCCTAAGTGCCCCTTTAACTCCTCACTCAGCTAATGGTCCAACCGACTCCCTCACAGGCTTTCTGCTTCGGATATATTTTTTAAAATTTTTTATTATGAGTGTTTGCATGTACAGTCATCTTTTCAAATTCTCTCTTAACCTTTCTTATGAATGAATGTCTTACATTTAACTTACCAATGCTTATGCTTTATCCTATTTTCCTCTGATGGATCCTTCTTCCAATTTTTGAATGAAGATCTTTTGGCTAAAATAGCTTCTTTCACCTCCCCTTTTAACCATGCCGGTAATCGTTTGGCTTTCCTTCCACCTTTCTTAATGTGTGAAATTAGTCTGGACTGCGCTTCTAAGATGGAATTTAACAATGTCCATGCCTGTTGCACAGTCTTTACCTTTGTATCTGCATCTTTCAGTTTTTCTTTTCAAACTATTTTCCTCATTTTGTCAAAGTTTCCCTTTTAAAAGTTTAGTGCTAGAGCCATGGATTTACTTACTGTCCCCCTTCCTGTCATTAATTCAAATTTGATTATGTTATTATTACTATTGCTACACCACTGTTACTTCTCTCACTAGATCCTGGTCTCCACGGAGAATTTATCTAACATTGCTCTAGCTCATGTTGGTTCCTGAACCAATTGCTCCATGAAACTACCATTTATTCCATCCAGGAACTTTATCTCCCTAGCATGTCCTGATTTATCCAGTCAATATTAGAGCAACTGAAACCTCCCATTATTACTGAACTACCAATTTGGTTAGCTTCCCCAATTTCTCTTAGCATCTCATTGTTCATCTCATCATTTTGGCTTAAGTAGACGGTAGCATACTCCTATCGCTATACTCTTCCTCAACACACAAGGGATTTCTACCCATAAAGATTTGATTGTGCATTTAGTCTCTTGCAGGATCTTTATCCTGTTGAACGCTATACCATTATGGACATAAAGCATCACCCCGCCAGCAAGTTGTTCCTTTCTATCACTGCGATATAATTTGTACCCTGGTATAGCACTATCCCATTGGTTATTCTCTTTCCACCAGGTCTCTGAGATGCTAATTAAGTCTATGTCATTATTCACTCTAACTCTCCCATCTTACTTTTTAAACTTCTGGCATTAGCATACAAACATGTTTTTTGTTTGCATTAATATTCAGATCTTCATTTGTCAGGGATCATTTTGAATCTTTTAGCTCAGGTGATTCTTTACTTATTGGCACATGAACTACTTTTCTTATTTTTGGAACCTCTCTGTTTGGATGCCCTAATTCTTCTTTAGTATCCTTCGAGGATACCTTCCTCCAAACCATAAACTGCTGAGCAACAGCTTTCCCTTTTGATTTAGTTTACAATTTGCTCTATCTCCTTTTTAAAGGTTAGCACCAGAAGCCTGGTTCCACCTTGGTTAAGGTGGAGCCCATCCCATTGGAAAAGACTCCCCTTTCCCCAAAAGGTTCCCCAGTTCCTTACAAAACTGAATCCCTCTTCCTTGTAGTTCATCTACGTATTGAGACTCTGGAGCTCTGCCTTTGACTGGGGACCTGCACGTGGAACAGGAAGCATTTCAAACAATGTGTCCCTGGAGGTTCTGTTTCTCAGCTTTCCACCTAAGGGTCTAATTTTGGCTTCCAGAACCTCCCTCCCACATGTTCCTATGTAGTTGGTGCCCATATGTACCACAACAGCCGGCTCCTCTTCAGCACTGTCTAAAATCCTATTTAGTTGATGCATGAGGTCGCCACCTTCACACCAGGTAGGCATGTTATGAGGCGATCCTCATGCCCACCAGCCACCCAGCTATCTACATTCCTAATAATTAAATCACCAACTATAACGGCCAACCTAACCCTTCCATCCTGAGCAGTAGCCTTGGGAAACATGTCCTCAGTACAAGAGGACAATGCATCACCTAAAGAGCAGGTCTTTGCTACAGGATCATTTCCTGCCACACTAAGTTGATGCTCTCTAATGTAAAAAATAATAAAAAAAAAAAACCCCTGCATCCTTTGCAAAACCAGATCCAAGAGCATTACAGCTAGCATTAGGGGAGAGTGGCTTCTTAAATCTTAGCAATGTGTTCATGCATTTGCAACCCCTGATGCTGTCACCAAAGGCACATAGAATTAAAATAGACCCTATCTACAGCCAGTTCTCCACAGACAGGTTTTTACTTCTAAGGTCCAGGGCTCCCTGTGGATGGACACATAGTTTCAAAGCCTTTTTGCATTAACCAGTGAACATAGCCCTTTTCCAATCCCTATCACAGCACTGTTGATCTCCACAGTCTATAGCAGCAATGGTCACACTAAGAGGCAATGTTATTTCAAAATTCTTTATTGATAGTTGATAAACTGAAAGAAGATTCTTTGCAGAAAAACTCACCACTCTTCTTTACTGATCAACAATCTTCACCAAAAAGCAAGAGAAAAGCTCAAAAGTTGTTTGATTTCCAAAACAAGCAGATCAAACACTTTTGGTGTCCCTTTTGCAAATCCTTTCAGGGAAGAAAGGGAAAATACTGCTTCCTCTCTAGGTCACTACTCTCTTTCCACACTTCACAGACTGAGCTCACACCGACTGCTTTCTCACTACTTTTCATTCTGGAATATTCTAGGGGGATGATCCACTGTGGCACCCCTCATGGGTGATGCTTTATTAAATGGTTCAGTCCACTACCTTGGCTCTTACCATAAGTATGAACTTTCTACCAGGCACACATTTCTTGGTAAGGAATCTAATGGGTCCTTACATAGATACAGCCATGTTTCTGGAAAATGAGAATAATTTGGAATCGGTGATGTCCCAGGAAAAAAAAAGCAAAAAGCAAAGAAAGAGAGATAGTTGAAAAGCCAAAACATGTAAAAATGTTGGTAACTGGTTAGCAAAACAATGCAGAGGGTGTGTACCTCAGATACGTTGATACAATCACGTCTCACGAGCAATAAGGAGATTGAGCAAGACTGGACTATGATGCAAAATTCCAAATGAATATGGTCAGCAATTGTTCTAGTTCTTATAGATACAGAGACTAATTTATAGCTACAAGAAATGATTTACACATTTCCTCTGCCTGCAGTTTGTGAGAACAAAGAAATTCCTTTAAATAAAATAAACAAACAGAAGGAGACTGCTATGCCAAAGCCAGGGGGCAGGTTCATAAGTACTTCAAGGTAGGTTGTCATATTTAGGGTGTGAAAGGCACATATCTGATTATGTGTTCTGGCTGTAATACCCAGCATCAATACATGGCTTGCACAAGCAGTTAAGGGAAAGGCATCCATGGTAAGTCTCTGTGCAGTCATGGTTCAGGCTACTTCCCCATGGATTGTCAAGTGTGGTCTCCGTGGCTACAGAATTATCTTTATGAAATACCGTAGGACACCAGCTTTAAAAGCGTGCACATCTCGCTTCTGGTTATTGGAATTCTCTTTGATAATAATTCCAATTTAGGTATGCATGTCCCAGCTGTATTCCTAAGAGCTTGTGCAAGTTTTGGTAAATTTATTTAGCTGTGCACTTGTTGGTAGGATAGCACCTGGATCTGCTCAACATTACTCTTATCTGGATGATCCCCAATTTCAGATATGGAGGGGCAAATGCACAGGAATGTGTCACCATTTGGGGGACTTTTAAGTGCCAGCTGAACAATTTAGTATTCTGCTGGTGCAAGGATAATACAGATCCCCTAACTATGAATGTATTCACCCAGCATGAAGTCATGCTTTCCCGCTAGGAACTTATTTTAATTGGAAGTGACATCAGAACCAACTTGGACAGTTAAATGGCACAAGTCTATGGGTTTCATTCAAGACTGTCTTGACTTTTGCAATGGGTGGTGGTGTTTGTATGTCACATGTTCATGACCACCGCAGGAATCCGTAGCAAATTTTGTTTTTTAGTTTTACTTAGATTGCACTCTGCAAGGTTCAGGTGGTTTGCTGAACACGCTGTCAAACTGTGATTTCTGATCTATTTTGTGATCTGCTTTGAGGGAAATGTTTTTACACATGTATGCGGAATATAAACGAAACAATCGAATCAAGTATTTCATTAGGTTAGTCAAGTAATTTCAAGAAGACTTGTTGATTCTGAAAAGAGTTTTTCCTGTAATCAATGACAGGATGACTCCATTTGTTTAACCAGGGGAGCACAAATTATTCCCCGACACAAACGAAAACAGTGGTTTAGAAATCTAATACTAAAGTGAAGAAACATGGCCTCTCCCTCTCCAGGATTATGAAAATATTATTTCTTTAGCTGCATCATATATATATATATTTATTTTTTTATATATATTATACACGCACAAACCCGCATGAATACATATTTAGGGCAGTGAACACAATTCAGATCATGACTACAAGACTGTAGTGAAGGCAATAATATATATGGCAAAAGCCAATGATATTGCTGATACTCTCTTCTGTTTTAAGCAGACTATTTTTAGGTTACTCACATCATGAGCAAGAGGAGGCAGTACCCAGTACCTGGGACATTCAGAGTCTTAAATAGGAAGCATGGTAGCTGATGAGGCCTTCATATCTGAGACAATATATGAGATGATTTTAGAGATATTATTCAAAACATTGCTACTTGCTGTACTCTCCCTCAACCTGGCAGAATCCTATTAGCTATATATTAGAGCAGAAAAGTCAGAGATGCCCACAGGAAGCATGGAAAGGCTACCTGGGCTGAGGGATACTACTAGGTAAACGGTAAAAAAAAAAAAGACCCATGGTATCATGGTATGCAGAAGTTATTTCATGGGATATGCCTTTTTAAGGTTGCCAGGTCAGTGACTTTGGTTTCGAAAAGAACATAAGAAATTGCCATGCTGGGTCAGACCAAGGGTCCATCAAGCCCAGCATCCTGTTTCCAACAGAGGTCAAACCAGGCCACAAGAAACTGGCAATTATCCAAACACTAAGAAGATCCCATGCTACTGATGCAATTAATAGCAGTGGCTTTCCCTAAGTAAATTCGATTAATAGCCTTTAATGGACTTCTCCTCCAAGAACTTATCTAAACCTTTTTTGAACCCAGCTACACTAACTGCACTAACCACATCCTCTGGCAACAAATTCCAGAGCTTTATTGTGCAGTGAGTGAAAAAGAATTTTCTCCGATTAGTCTTAAATGTGCTACTTGCTAACTTCATGGAATGCACCCTAGTCCTTCTATAATTCGAAAGTGTAAATAACCGATTCACATCTACTCGTTCAAGACCTCATGATCTTAAAGACCTCTATCATATCCCCCCCTCAGCCGCTCTTCTCCAAGATGAAGAGCCCTAAGCTCTTCAGCCTTTCCTCATAAGGGAGCTGTTCCATCCCCTTTATCATTTTGGTTGCCCTTCTCTGTACCTTCTCCATCGCAACTATATCTTTTTTCAGATGCGGTGACCAGAATTGTACACAGTATTCAAGGTGCGGTCTCACCATGGAGCGATATAGAGGCATTATGACATTTTCCGTTCTATTAACCATTCCCTTCCTAATAATTCCTATTATCATAGTGGATAATATTTTAAAATCGTCGGCTCAGTGTGCTGCAGCAGACAAAAAAGCAAACAGAATGTTAGGAATTATTAGGAAGGGAATGGTTAATAAAACGGAAAATGTCATTATGCCTCTATATCGCTCCATGGTGAGACCACATCTTGAATACCTCTCCATTGAATGTAGTTACATTTGGAGAGACCAACAGGCGAAAAGGGTGCGCATCAGAATACATGACAAAAAGAATCTGAGGTTCTCCTGTTAGAAATCTGCATAGATCTCAGGCGAGGTCATGCTCTCCTCATGTGCAGGTGACAGCCCTCTCACCCCTTGTTAGGCAATCTTCAATTGCATAGGCTGCTGCAGAACGTCTTAGCAGTGGCCTAATAAGTGGCAGTCTGGATCTCAATTGTTATGAGCAAGGACAGATCACCTCAACCTTGTGCCTGTCTCTAAGTTTGAATTGCTGTAGAATTTATATTTGCCCTCGAGTTGTACTTTTCATTTCATGAAATCAAGACAGTGTACACCTGTGGTGATCCTGCAACTGGCTGTTGCGAGCTAGTTCAAGCACAGTGGTTCATCTGTCCAATGTTCTGGGAGATAGATTAATGCTAGCTTACACATGGTACAGAATGTGCCGCTGAACTATGGCCTCAGCTTTAGGGAAGAAGAGTTCAACAAGTGAGAGATCACTGCCAGAGGCAGTGGTTAAGTCAGAGGACCCAACTAGGGAGATGATGTAGATAACCTATGGGATTAGCTATGTGTCAGGTTACATTATTTCAATGAAGTGTTGTTCAAGTTCACTCATGGTGGTGGTAGAGCAGGAGCTGCCCACTCACGTGCTGCTACAGCTGAGGTGGGCCCTCCCTGCACCACTAGAATGAATACATAAATTGGAGGGAGGTCTAAGCAGAACCAGCCTCTACAGCTGGGATGGAGCCTCTTTACACTTCTAACAAAATATCACCGCCATAAAATAGGCAGGCCGCCGGAGCAGTCCATGCTCCTCACTGGACAGGATGTGGCTCCTACCTTGAGGGATGGGTGGGGAGTGGCAGTAGCAGCAGCAGCAGCGATAAATTTATATATCTAATAATAGGTTTATATAACACACGGATGAACCCAGTTTGTTATTGTGAAAAGTAATAAAGATGTGATAAAGATCAAAGCTGTGGCCATGCTATTCTGCAAATGACAGTTTCCTCATTATTTTGGCGTGAGCCAAAATTCTTGGAAGTGGGGGCGGCCACAAAAGGAATAGGGGGCATAGTTGGTTCTACGGGGTTGGCTGGGCAGAACTGTACAGCAGGACAACACAAGCCAAGGGCTGAATATCTCCAGGTATTACACAACTCAAGAATTTACTACTACTATTTAACATTTCTATAGCGCTCCTCGACATCTGCAGCACTGTATAAACACGTGTAAGAGAAAGTCCCTGCTCAATCAAGACAAAAATACAGGTCAAGAGACTTATAAAGAAATACAATGGTTAAAATGAATGAGGCCAAAAGCAGACAATCAGGCTTAAGATTTAAATGCAGCCTCAAAAAGGTGGGGTTTTCGATGGGATTTAAACAAGGCGAGAGAGGGAGCATGACGCACCAGCTCAGGAAGTCTATTCCAAGCTCATGGTGCAGGCAGGTGGAAAGCAAGGAGTTGGGAATTGGCAATAGCGGAGAAGAGTATTTTCTAGAATTCATGCCATAATATATCAAAAACTACACTGAAAATGCTCATGCCAGGCTTCAAGAACTATGCCACTGCAGAATGCATTAAAAGGATAAACAAACTATGAACAAAGCAAAAGTATAAGTTCACTCACCAGTCTATTCTCATCAAATACTTCAAAAAGCAGCCTATGATTGGTAGGATCAACCTGTAAGAAACAAACACAGTTACTGCAAGTTAATCAACACTAGTATGGATTTAATAAATGCATTACCGGTATTTATCAGACTGCTAATTCAGTACATCAACAGGAAAATTAAAAAAAAAAAAGGCACACACAATAATGGCAAATCAAAGACAACAAAATCCCCCGATCTAGCAAAAGTCCTGTGATGGCTAAGAAAGAAGTTTCAGGTTAAGTATACATGTCAATATGGTTAGATGATGCAGGGTTTACATATAGATATAGCACCCTGGATAGGAAAATGTTTCAGCCTAGACCACACCTGAAAGCACTTCTATGCTGAATCAGCCCAATGAGTACATATTAGCTCTCAATATCTATAAAACAGAAATCATTGTTTTATCACGCTTCCCCGTTGAAAACACCCCCAACAATTTCTCTTTCAATACTCCATCACTATCTCCCAAATTGTATATAACTTGGTAGTCACCATTGACCCACCCCTCTCTATACCTGCGCGACCATACAAGAACCATTACCAACTCATCTTTTCACAAACTACGCCTACTACATCACCTCAAGCCCCTTCTTGAATACTCTGAATTCCAGTCTGTCTTTCAATCTTTATTATTCTCCGGTATAGACTACTGTTAACTCTCTCTTAAAAAGGCCTTCCATTATACTCTATATGTTCACTGCAGACTATACAAAACGTAGCAGCAAAACTTCCAAATAACACTCCCATCCATGAACATTATATTCCTGTCCTCAAAACATTGTACTGGCTCCCGATTTCATACCATATGCAATACAAACTCGCCATGATCATACACTCCCCCTGGATTTCCTTGGTACTTAAAATCCATACTCCCCCTCCCAGCCCCTCAGGTCGGCAAACCTAATATTATTAGACGTCCCTTCTAAGCTTACCCACCTTACCGAAACCAGACAGCATGCTTTCTTTTCTGCTGGTCCTCACCTATGGAACAGCCTACCAAAGGAAGTTAGATGCCTCCGAGAAAGAGTATTCTTTAAAAAAAGCACTAAAATCCTACCTCTTCAAAAAAGCATTTCCAAATGTAAGTGAGAATACATAATCCCCGGCGTCTCTCTTCTTCAGTAAGACTATTGTAACCCCTATTATCAGCCTATCAAACTCTTGATGGACTAAAGCCTAGGTCTTTTTTTTTTTTTTTTACTATGTCTGTTATCTGATGTGCAACGCGCTCCGCTTTATAGAATTATGTAATGTACTATTATTTATGTTCACAATGCAGCTCGCCCTAAACGTAGGAAGGGCGGGTAATAAATGCTTTAAAATAAATAACTATATAGCAGTGCTGCGAGCTATTATCCGAGAAAGCCAGGTCTGACTCCTGACGCCTGCTTCTGCTCCTCCAGTTAGACAAGGCTGTGCAGGCAGCATTCACAGACACTGAGAAGCAAGGAGGAGAAGGCATCCCCCCCCCCCCAGTCATCACACGACAGTGCCAGCTAGTGGTCAGACCCGGGGTACATGGGTGCCAGGTTCCGGAACAGTCTTCTCTTTGTGGCCCATACCCAAGGACTATTGCTGCCATAGCAGAACTATATGCAAGAATAAGGAGGTGGTGAATCCTCCGGGTAGCTGCAAATAAAGGGTTTATAGCACCAGCACGATATTGGAGGCTAGTTCTGAATGAACGGAAGCCCAGAGTATGAGGAGGAAAGGAGAGGCGTAACAGGAGATATCTGAAGACAGCAGGATGGAAGTCCTCACATGTGGGAATATCATCCAATGGAGCTCAGCGCAGACGATTTACTCAAAAACGCCTAGAAGCTTTGGGTATGCTTGATCGACCACATGCGGTAAAGACGCATGTGACTGTGTTGCACAGGGCCACCTCAGTTCTTCCGCTATTTACCTCAAAATGTGAAGAAACAACTTCAAAGGGAGGCAAGATGGGTTTTGTAAGGACTGGGAGCGAACCTCACGTACTGTGACCTTGGCGCCTGGAAAGGGTTTCCAGAGGTACCGGATGGGTGGAAGGGTTACCATTGGGGAGGGGGAGGGAGATGGGGAGAGGAAGGGATAGGAGCGAACTTTGGAAATCTAATTTTCACCAACCAGGGAGGGGAGGAGGGGATGAGGCTGACAACTGGACCCTGAGATTTTCAAGTGCTAAAGCTTACTAGGAGGGGACTGGGGAGTAGGGGACATGGCCTAACAGAGCCCTTTTGGTATATATTGGGTGGGCATCGGGTCGTCAGGACAAAACTACACTTTATTTTGTTGTTGTTTAGAATACAGCCACTTAACCCATTACATTTCTTTCTTTATAGCTGGCAATGCCTCAAGTTATCCAGCCAGATAACTTTAGGACTGCTCTGAGGCAGTCCAGCTAAATTAGCCAAATACAGCTAAGCTAGCTAGATAATTTTCCTCTGCCACAGAATGCTCCCCAAATGCCTTTTTTTTTTTAATCTGGCTAAATTTTAGACAGATAATGAGTTAGACAACAAGTTATCTGTCTAAAATGTAGCCAGATATGTACTCCTAATGTTTAAAAGTAAACATTTAGCTGGATAACTCACAAGTATTCTGACTAAATACTTTTGCATATTGGCTCTTTTGAGTTTGCACCAGGGGCACTTATTGAAGCCACTGGACTTCTTTGCCTTCTGGGACACTGACCATAAATAAGCAATGTAAAATCAAACTGCTCCATTTTAACCAAAAAACGGCCAATGCCATGATGGCTGCTGGTTTTCCCCGATGTTGGAACAACCATAAAAAAAAAAAAAAAAAAAAAAGAGAAAGAAAACTTGAAAGCGATTGTTAAAACCTACCTAATGAAGCTAAGAGGAATCACAAAGGCCCAAGGGAGAAACATGAATTTTGAGGAACTTTTCCTCATCAAGAGAAAAAAATCACGACTATAAGGCTCTGTGGAAAAACAAAGACGGAGGTGGCCCCGTGCAACCCAGAGATGCTGATCGTACAGCACATGCTCAATTGAACACGCCAAAAGCTTCTTGAAGTTTATGAGTACATCTTCTGCACTAGGCTCTTCACCCAAATGTAAAGGCTTAGCATCCTGCCTGTCCCCAGGGAAACGGTCAATTCAAAAGAGAAAACACAAACAAAATCCCTCTGCCCCCATGCTCACCATTTCCCTCCTATAGAAGAAAAGTATTTTCTATTCATCATTGATTTTTCAGCAGTTTTTTCACAGAAACCTCCCAGGTGTCAAGTTAGAGGAAAGGAGCTACGAGAAACAATTATAGGAAGACTATGATCCCCTCCCCTATTTTATTGTTAATGGTTGATTGCTATAGGATGTTTTAACATAAATTCTTTATGTGGTTAGGTTTCATATGTTATATTAGCCTTGATGTTTCTATATATATAGAATTTGTATATATTGATTTGGTTAATGTTTGTACACTGCTTGGAGATTCATTTTAAGCATGTAAAAAAATGTACTGTTTATGGTTTACCATGATGGTAAATTCCCCTACCATGTAATACTATAAGCAAACAAGACTGAAAGGGTGTACTCAAGAGTGCAGAAAAAAAGCAGTCTTTACATTCCATCTCTCAAATGCTCCACTCTTTCTCTCTCCCACCTACATCCCATTCCATTTCTCATATGCATGCTCCCAGCAGAGCCATTCCCTTATCAGAGCAGCCCCACCTCGTCCTCTCAACTCAGCCCTTCTCTCATCCCCCTCCCCAATCTCTCTCTCCTCAACCTCCTGATACCCCAAGCCTTAGTTACCCCCTATCTCTACCTCACAGTTCCCTTCCCATTCTGACTGCCACCAACTAAGTCAGCAAAATGAGCATGGTGCTGCATTGACCCGATCCGCTAGTCTGCAGCTCAGGCCTGTGTTTTGAACCGTGTGCAATGGAAAACCGTGTCGCCAATGGAAAACGCATATCTGTTGGGAGGGTGGGGATGTGCACGGACGTGCGTAAGCATGCTCCTGTTATCAGCTCCACCTGCTATTCCCTCTCTCTTTCAGGTTTACTTCTTCGTGCGTTCAAACAGTTTACGCATGTACATTTTTTCCTCAATGCAGTTTCATGCACATACTTTCCTGCCTGCAGAATTTTATGTGCATAAACTGACCGTGCATGTACAGATGAAAAATATCAGAGACATGCATCATTGCCAGGTGCGTAAGGTTTCAATCTATTTCACTGTAAAAAGAACCTGGTACTTTCCCCTTAATCTAGTCATTGGCATGAATTAGTGGGGCCAGTACCTCAATCGCAAATCAAAAAGGAGATGTGATAGCAGACAACCCTGCCCCGTACTGCAACCAATCTGAAAAAGATTGGACAGGAGACCATTAGTTAGGACATGAGCAGTGGAATGCACATACAAGGCCCATATTTACTCTAAAAACAGTGGATCCAATTTATAACAACGTAATGTCTCAAACAAGAAAGACCACTGAAGCCTGAAAAGGCCTTTTCAGCATCCAATGACAGCAGAATATCCTGAATCCCTTGGCACTGTGCCATTGAGATAATGTGAAAGGACTTTCTGGTATTAGCCATAGACATGCGACCCTTGATGAATCCTGTTTGATCTAGGTATACCAATTGAGGCATGAGATTCTCCAATCTCAACTACAATATCTTAGCCATGACCTTGAGGCCAGCATTTAGGAGAGATATGGGATGACAGGAACCAGATTGATTTCTTCTCACCCTTTCTTGTGGATCAAAACTATGGTGGCATCCATGAGGTAGTGTAAACATTGCAGATTGTCTCAAAGGTGCTCAAACGCACCAGCCATCAAGACAGCCACATCAGGGAAGAATGTTTTGTAAAAATCAAGATGTAAACCATCAGATCCCGGACATTTACCCATAACGAGCGCAACTTCATCACTTTCTCGAGTTCCTACATTGTTATGCAAGCCCAGAGCCAAGTATTTTGCTCAGGGGTAACTTTTGGCAATCGCACATTATACAAGTAGTCCAGAAGATTAACTTGGGAACCACAGTCCACTGTCTTATACAACCCCTCATAAAACCGGAAGGTATTTATAGTTTTGAGGCTACCTGACACCCGACCATCAGCAGTTCATAGAACACGTTTTCTTTTTAAGCAGTCCAGCAAGCAACTTGCCTACTTTGTTGCCATGTTCATAAAATTTCTGTCTCGTATAGTGCATCGATTTCTCAATATGACCAGTTTGCAAAAGTTCTAAGTCGCGCCTCCACATTACTAATGGTCTCCATACTTTTTTGGAACCTCTCTACTTATGTAATCTCACCAATCGCAAAATAGTTCAGTTGATTTTAAAGCTTGCCCATTTCACAAGTAGACAAATAAGAAATGTATTAACTAGCATAAGGAGCAAAGCATAATGCACACAATACTTTGGGGGGGGGGAGGGGGGAGACACCAAAGTGATTCCTTCCTCGTGACTTCTACATCTCCAAGGATACTGGATGATGAGTAAGAGTAGAAAGCAGTGGTGTGTCTGACATTCGCCAGTGGGAATTGTCTTTCCACTTGGCTCAGAGATCTTTGAGAGTTGCCTCTTCAAGTAAAGAGCTGCCTGCCTGTCTCCTGTTCTAGGAAGGTGACTGGGGACTAAGGTTTAAATGTCTATGCCTTGGGAAATTTTGTCTTGGGTCCAAGAGTGGATTCCTGAGATATCCCGAAGATCCAAGGAAGGTGAGGAGAATCAAGCTCATACTCCTGTCTGAGAGGGGGTTTTTCTCAGGGTGCTGGAGAGAAAGAATTAATTCGTGGGGAGGCAGAGGGAAGAGTGCCTTACAAGGAGAAGGTTCCACAGAACTGCTGTCTAAAGAAGAATATCAGTGTAGGAGTTCCTGAAGTGTATCAGCAGGAGTTCCTATGGTCTACTGAGGTGGTATCTGAATCCATGTACCATTGGGGAAGTGCCCAAAGAGGTTCTCTTGTGAAGAGTACCTACTGACATGGTGTGCAGACTGACCAGTGACCTGGCCTTTTTCTTCTGGACTTTATTTTCTGCATTGATGTGTACACTTGCAATCAAGTATCAAGTAAAAGGCAGTGTGTGTGCCTGTATGCTTTTTGCTGGACTACTGCAGAAGACCTCTAGAAAAATTAATGACCTTGAAAGATCTTCCCACTTCCTCTCCCCTTGTCAGGAGAAAAACCCAGGAGCATGCACCAGAATGTGGCCCCAGCACTCCCCAGCGAGCTGGCAGGACACTTAACATAAAAGGAATGTTTCTTGGCTTGACTTCAGTCTGAAGAATACTCATGCCCAGAATGTCATTAATTCAGCACAAACCCATGTCACCATATTACAATCCTGGTTGTCTACTTATCTCTAGTTATACTGTAAAAGCAGCACAGTAACAAAACGTGTTAGACTGAGAGACTTAGACTTAGTTAAAAAGCAAGCCTGCACTCAAACACCATTTTGAAATGGAGTCATTTTATAATCTTATTCAAAACAGCTCTCTCTCTCTAAATGGACCCAGCTGGGACCAGAGGAGAAGATAACAGGAAACAGACTATTTTTCCAGAAGGTTCAATCATCTCAGTTTGGTTAGAATCCAGTTTTGTGTTAACCACTCTTCCCCATCTCCTCCTCCTCAACCCCCTCCCCCAATATCGCAAATAACCAAAAGGCCAAAAAGAGAACATCCTCCGATCATGCCCCATACCTTATGCTTGATCTTAGCCAGAAGGCCAAGAAGCAATCAGGAAACGGATGCATTAATAAAGGATCAACAAAAAACAAAACAGCTTTCTAATTAATCAAAACAAGGCAATATTCATTCTAAATTCAGGAAGATCACAATTCCTGTGTTAAAGTGATGATTTGAAGGAGCAGAACATGTAATAATTTCAACTTTCATGAGCCCCTGAAGAGTATAGCATAGCTCAGGAAGAAATGTTGCTATATTTCACCACATACTAAAAATTATTTTGGCTTGCAAATAAGCAATTTGTTTGTTTTAGAAGTATTAATGATAGTTTATGTTTCTCTAATTAGATTTCTTCCAACTGTTTCTTTGTTTAATGTATGCTTCTGGACCAGTCTGTTTTGCGGCTCAGTGTTTAGAATTTAAATGTCCTTCTCTTCTCATAGGAATTCCAGAATGAATCCTAACTACCTCTAGTATTTAATCAAAGAAATGCTTTCCGTTCAGAGCATGAATTAACTGTGATCAAACTACACTTACTTTCCATTTGCAAAGAGTTATTATTTATTACCTAACTGAACTGATAAGGAGAGGGTTAATAGTAATGTTCTTGACCTCGCCATCATAGAAGCCCTCAAACCATGCTAACCATTCTTTCTCACTTCTATTGTTTCTTTAAACATTAAGGATGCAGAAGAATGATTCTTTTGCAGGGCTCTGTTCTGCTAGCCGGCCAGGGATGGGGATGCTGTGGAGGTAGTAACCATAGCCCGTGGAAGCAAGGAGTATCCACCAATCCATGACGACAGTATCTACCAGGCATGCTCAGAATGAACCCGTACCACATTCTAGAGGAAGCTGCAGTCTGAGGCTGGGGACTAGTGCTGTAAAGGCAGGGTAACAATGGTAGGGGTTTAAAAATTATGGAAGGTGGGGGTAGATGAAACAAAGTCTCTTGGCACCATAACCCCAATCGAGGCCAGTTCCAACTGAACTGGAAGCCCAATGAGTGCAGAAAAAAATTGCTAGAGCAGCATCAAAAAACCTACAGAAATTATTTTGCTTTGATTTAATACAGTAGTGTTCTAACTGCTTTCAAAACACTTCTATGACACTTCTCCTTTAAGAATAAATATAAAATTTCATAACAGTGAATGCAACATGCCAGAAATGCATGTACAAGTACAGAATGGTTTGCAAATATCAAGTCATAATATTGGAATGGAAAAAGCTGGAGCTTGTCGCACTCAGTTTAATGTCAAGGCAATTCCTAAGGCTTCAGCATTACTCAGAGTAAACAGGTTCAATACAATTTTTTTCTTGCCAAAGTATACTATATAGTGTCCAAACAGTTTACACAGCAAACTAAAAGCTGATTCTAGAGATTAATCTCATGTAAAACATATTATTAATTTTGTAATGAGAAAAACTAAATAGATATACATTAAAGTATGTACTGTATAATCTCTCAAATTCATTGTATAATAGTTTAAAGTTTACAAGACCTTAATACTATGCACAGGCGTAGGAAACTATACTATATAAAAACTGAATGCAAGTCGCAGAGAGATCCAGTTTGCATTGCTGACTTCAGGAAGACCAGGATTGGGGGGCGGGGGGGGAGAGAGAATTTACAGCACACAAAACTGCCCAAAATAGAATTTGATGTATATAAGTTGGAAATACCAAGTGCAGCAGATAAGCAATACAGAAGCACAGAGCAGTGCCACTTGTCAATTCCTACTGGAATAATTTAAAAAGTTGTAAATTATGTTGTCATATATTCCATTATCTAAAAATGTTTTTTCTATCCTTGTTCATGTATACCATCCATCTCTTTTCAACTTTCATCTCGTCTTTCCCCAACTCATTTTCTTGGATCTACCATCTTTCCTTCATCTTTCTCCTACATGTAGCTTTGTCATTCAACTCATAGCAACACAGTATGTGATGGCAGAACAAAAACTAACTTCCCCATCCAGTCTGCTCAGCTATTCCTGTCCACACCTCAAGGATAACTTTAAGATCTCTCTCCTTATCCAGTCCAGGTTTTGTCGTCTTCCTCATTTATACTCAATCGCCCTGGGCAAATGAACATACAAGATCCCCCACTTAGGTCATAACCCAGCACCCCTCCCTTCCTCCTATGCCTATCTACAAAGTTTTGTAATAATCTAATAGCTGAAGAGGAAAAACTCATAATAAAAACCTTTTAAAACATATCCGAAGCAGGAAAACTGCGAGGGAGTTGATTGGACCGTTAGATGAGGGAGGGGCTAAAGGGGCACTTAAGGAAGATAAGGCCATTGAGAAAAGACTAAATGAATTCTTTGCTCCAGTGTTTATTGAGGAGGATGTTGGGGAAATACCCGTTCCAGAGACTGTTTGCAAAGGTGACGATTCAGATGAACGGACCTATATCATGGTAAACCTGGAAGAAGAAGTAGGCCAGACTGACAAACTGAAGAGTAACAAATCACCTGGACCAGATGGTATACATCATAAGGTTCTGACCGAGCTCCAAAATAAAATTTCAGACCTATTACAAGTAATTTGTAACCTATCATTGAAATCATCCCTCGTAGCTGATGACTGGAAGGTGGCCAGTGTAACCCTGTTATGTAAAAAGGGCTCCAGGGTTGATCCAGGAAATTATAGACTGGTGAGCCTGACTTCAATGTAGGGAAAAATCGTGGAAACTATTATAAAGAATAAAAACACAGAACATATAGGGCCTGATTTACCCCAGGATTCATCATTCCACTATAATTATGAATCACAAAAAAAAGGGGCGGGGGGGCAATAATGTGCAGCCAGCCACATCGTAGTGGTGTGTTTAGCCACGCCACACATTATCGCCCCCATAGCACCACTGGACAAGGTGGTATTTCCAGCGCTACTACCGGCGATAACGTCAAAAACATTATCGCCCACAACGCTACCAAAATCAAAATTTTTCTAACCCTGCCCAAACCCCATCCTAACCCCTCCCCTTTCCCTAATTTACCTGTTTAAGTTACGATGCGGCAATTATGTGCATTAGGGTATCGCGTGCAATAATCCCATAATGCATGCAATAAGGCCACGTCACGTTTTGATGAATGACCCCCTTTAGTAAGGCTTTTCTCCCATTCTGTGTCTATAGGAAAATGAGTCCCATAGACTAGAAATGGTCTAATGGGACACAGCCAGCAAGGATTTACCCAAGGGAAGTCTTGCCTCACAAATCCGTTACATTTTTTTTGAAGGGGCGAATAAGCATTCAACAAAGTCCCTCATGAGAAGCTTCTAAGAAAAATAGAGAGTCATAGAGATGTGCTTTTATGGGTTGCACCTGGTTAAAAGACAGGAATCAGTGAGTAGGATTAAATGTTCAGTTTTCACAATGGAAAAAGGTAAACAGTGGAGTGCCTCAGGGATCTGTACTTGGACCGGTGCTTTTTAATAAATTTATAAATGATCTGGAAAGGGTTATGAAGAGTGAGGTAATCAAATTTGCAGAGGACACAAAATTAGAGTAGTTAAATTACAAGCAGATTGTGATAAATTACAGGAGGACCTTGTGAGACTAGAAGACTGAACATTCAAATGACAGATGTAATTTAATGTGGACAAGTGCAAGGTGATGCATACAGGGAAAAATAACCCTTTCTGTAGTTACACGATGTTAGGTTCCATAATAGGAGCTACCACCCAGGAAAGAGATCTAGGTGTCATGGTGGATAATACATTGAAATCATTGGCTCAGTGTGCTGCAGCAGTCAAAAAGCAAATAAAATGTTAGGAATTATTAGGAAGGGAATGGTGAATAAAACGGAAAATGTCATAATGCCTCTGTATCGCTCCATGGTGAGACCGCACCTTGAATACTGTGTACAATTCGGTCGCCACATCTTAAAAATATAGTTGTGATGGAGAAGGTACAGAGAAGGGAAACCAAAATGATAAGGGGAATGGAACAGCTCCCCTATGAGGAAAGACTAAAGAGGTTAGGACTGTTCAGCTTGGAGAAGAGATGGCTGAGGGGGGATATGATAGAAGTGTTTAAAATCATGAGAGGTCTAGAACAGGTAAATGTGAATCAGTTATTTACTCTTTCAGATAATAGAAGGACTAAGGGACACTCTAATCGGAGAAAGTTCTTTTTCACTCAACACACAATTAAACTCTATAATTTGTTGCCAGGGAATGTGGTTAGTGTAGTTAGTGTAGTTGGGTTTAAAAAAAGGATTGGATAAGTTCTTGGAGAAGTCCATTACCTGCTATTAATCAAGTTGACTTAAAAAATAGCCACTGCTATTACTAGCATCAGTTTGCATGGGATAGACTTAGTTTTTGGGTACTTGCCAGGTACTTATAAGCCTAGCTTGGCCACTCTTGGAAATAGGATGCTGGGATTGATAAACCCTTGGTCTGACCCAGTATGGCATATTCTTATGTTCTTATGAATTATTAGGAAAGAAATGGCAAATAAAATGGTGGAAGACATAACGTCTCTGTATCGCTCCTTGAATACTGTGTGTAATACTGGTTGTCGCATCTCAAAAAAGATATAGTTGCAATGGAGAAAATACAGAAAAGGGAAACCAAAATGATAAAGGGCATGGAACGGTTCCCCTATGAGGAAAGGCAAAATAAGTTAGGGCTGTTCAGCTTGGAGAAGCGATGGCTTGGGGGGGGGGGGGGATATGCTAGAGGTCTTATGAAAGGACTTGAACGGGTAAATGTGAAACGGGTAAATGTGAATCGGTTATTTACTCTTTCAGATAATAGAAAGACTATTAGCAAAGAAAGAAGAAAGAAAGAAGTTAGCAAGTAGCACATTTAAAACAAATCTGAGAAAATTATTTTTCACTCAATGCACAATTAAGCTCTGGAATTCATTGCCAGAGGATTTGGTTAAGACAGTTAATTTAGATGGGTTTAAAAAAGTTTTGAATAAGTTCCTGGAGGAGAAGTCCATAACATCCTATTAATCAATAAGGAATAGCCACTGCTTGCTATCAGCAATAGTAATTTGGGATCTATTTAATGTCTGGGTATTTCCAGGTACTTGTGACTTGGATTGGCCAATATTGGAAATAGGATACAAGGCTTGATGGACCCTTGGTCTGACCCAGTGTGGCATATCTTATGTTCTTACCACTACCAGTGCGGCCATTGCCCAAACATCCATGCTATTAAGTTCCCTGTGTAGCCTGCCAAACCGGCCCAGTTAAGTGAGTGCCTGCATTTCTGCTTGGTATTTCTGTACTTGTAGCCTGCCAGACTAGTTACTAATATAATTCTATTACTGCGGATTAATCCAAATAGTGACCAAAACTAGCATGGCTGTTGCCTGAACATCCATCTTATGCCAGCCTTCACTGCCTGCCAGATAGATCCAGCTACAGTAGATCTGTGTTTTCATTAGCAATTCAAGTGAATACTGTACTTGCATCCTGCCTGCTTTTCCACTAGTACTTCTAATGTTTCATAATACCCACCTTACCATTGCAAATTCAGTTTTTTACCTTACTTACTGACATAGTTAACTCATTTTGTCAATTTAGTCTTCGACTTTTTGCTTTCTCTACTCGCTGTACTTTCTTCCAACACTACCGCTACAAGTCTCTTATCTCTTCCTCACCCACCAACCTTGCTACCTATAGTTCTTTTTTTCTCTCTCCCTTTCCTACCCCTCCTTTTCTTCATCATGTCTGCTAACCCTAAAAATGGGACCAGACTATGGCACTGCCATGGGGGATTAAATACAAATAAAACTGAGGGCAAGACAAGTGGCTTTAGGCAAGCCTCTGCCACCACTTTAACAGCTAAGGGGGAGGTTGCCTCAGAAGGGGGTACAACAAAATAAAGAGTCCCCCTGGGGAATGAATACAAGCACTATGGTTCCAGTTCTCACTCTCTCGCAGCTTATTTGAATATTTATGTGGAAGGCTGTTGTGGCACGAGAGCAGCCTCATGGTCACCTATCTAAGGCAGCAAAGGGCAGAGGGACACCAGGAGAACACATTGGTTCCATTTTGGATTTTAAGGACATTTTATTCTTTTAAAATAAAACCAATTAATTGGCTGTACGCTGGGAAGAGTATCCAGCATATTGAAATGAATCTTTTTGGGACTATCAGGAGATTTTACAAGAGGGACCCTCATGTAGTGCAACCTGTGGGGCTCAAGAGCTAGACAGGATTTCACTGACTATTCCAACCATTATAAGCTTATTCTCAGTCACTGAGAGCAGGGAATGTCCCAGCCCTGGATTGGGTATAATTAGAAGACAGCAAAACAAACAAACAAAAAAAAAAAGGCCCATCCGATCCTATGCACACAAGGATGTATCTCATCTACCAGCTGGAGAACTTGACCACTTGTAGGCTTTCATTTCTTAAGCACATCAGGTTTTAATTTTCTAAGAAGAGGCCAAGATCCTATGTGCATGATTCAGATCATACATTGATATGAGTTTAAATTAGATGAGGTGTGCAAGTAATGGAAGCTGATTGAACTGGGATGCCACGCCAACAAATACGGTTAGTGGAGGAAGCAAAAGGAACAAACTGAGGTGTAGGTATGAGAATATATGAAAGGAAGACCAGGGAAGACAAGAGAAGAAGAAATCTTTGGAAATCTATAAGCCTAAATGTTATATGGTCAAAATAATAAAATTTCAGACTTAAAAACTCTAATGGCAGAGGCAGATCTGGATATTGCTGCTGTCATAGAGACATGGTTCAGTGAGTCCCATGACTGAAATACTGGGCTAAATTTGTTCAGTAACACTACAGTAGGCAGAAATGGCAGAGCAGCAGCACTTTAATACTGGGGGGAGGGGGGGGAGTTAAAGGAAAAGAGAAGAGGCTGTCAGTTGTCTTACAAAGGGGAAAGAGCATTTCCATCTACACCACTCTAAGTAACAGACTTCCAGCCAAGGTAGAAGGGCTGTACGGAAATCTATTTGAAGAGATATATAACACCACAACGAAAGAAGAGGTGGAGGGAGATTTTCATCTGTCAGAGATTAATGGGGCACATCCCATTAACCTAAGTTAGAAGTAGAGAGGTCCTGACCTCCCTTCAAGGAGCACTCTTCAGGCAGCTGGTAACAGAACCTACAATGAAGGGTGATAATACCAGACCTGACGCTTACAAACATCAGATGATGTAGTTTAATGTAACAGTAAAGGCAGAGATGGGGCAAGCAAATGGGGGAGACCCTTAACGAGTGGCAGGGCAAGATAGAAAAATATTTGTGAAACAGAATAGTGGGCTAAACCAAAAGGAACCAGCAAAGGGCGATAATCTGTGGTAGGAAAGAAAATAAAAGTAAGAGGAATATGAGACTGGTACCGCTTCCACAGAAGATAGCTGAAAAAGTAAGGACATAAAGATTGGTAGTCAAAAGAACGTGGAAGCCAGGGAAGAATATCTGTAAAAGTTGAGGGAAGCAAAGGTGTGAGCTAAGGCAGTCAAAGTGACAAGACTTTTGCTCAGCAATGTCAGTGAAAGGAGGAAGTGTAGAAATGGGAATTATAAGACCGAGAAGAAAAAAAAGGAGGCATACGTGGTGGGTAAGAAGGAAAAAGCTGAAACACTAAACAAATAGTTACGTTTGGTATTCACCAAAGAAGGGACTGGCGAAGGTCTACTGATAGTTGGCGGGGATACATATGCTAGTGGGATAGATGTCAAACTAAAAGTCGCTGGTTCCAAGGGGATACACATCCTGGGATATTAAGGGACTTCAGAGATCTTTGTGGATGACAGTGATTCCGTAACACTGGAAGATGATGTCCCTTTTCATAAAACTGGTATAGGGAGGAGGCTTGAAATGACAAGCCCATTAGTCTGACATAGGTGGTAAGAAAATTATGGAGACCCTAGTAAAGGAATGGTTTCTAAAGGATCTTGAGACCAGTGTGTTGCAGGATGCATGGAGGAATAGTTTTATCAGAGAGAAACCCTGTCAAACAAATCAGACCAATTTCTTTGATTGTATGATCAGAGAACTAGACCGGGGGTGAGCACTGGGATGTGAATACCTGGATTTCAGCTTCTGGCAATGGTCCACATACAAGGTTCAGAAATTAACCTAGCAGCCAAGAGGTGAACCCCAGAGTAAATTACTGGGATAGATACTGGCTGTGGGTACTGATAAAGGACATTCAATTTCAGGACACAGAAGGGTGGGTGCTAGCTCTGTTCAGTATCTTTGTAAATGATATTGAAGAGTTTAGTAAGAAAAGATTGCCTTTTCTGCAGATGACTTGAAGACCTGCAATAGACTGGTCATCTCGGAGGGAGAAGATATGATGAAATAAGGCTCGAGTAATGCTTGAAAGATTGGCAGCTATATGTCAGTTAGAAAAGCACAAAGGTACACATTTGGAGAAGGAATGTTCGAGTAGTTAAAGCAATGGGCTGAGATCAAGAGGAATCACTTCCCCGTGGCACTATGCCCTGTGATGGTAGATAAGTCTCTCTCTCTCTCTCCTGTTGTCTCAGGTATGCACTTGGAGCAAGGAATTACTGTACCTGAATTACTAATAACTGTAAGCTGCCAAGAACATTCTTTGGCAAGGCAGGCTAAAAATCCAAAAATAATTCAACTAAAATTAATTTTGGGGGTAACAAAAATCAATGGCGGCAGGAAGAGCAAGAGAGCGGTGCATGTGGTTTGTCTCCCCAGCATATACGATGTTTGATATATCCCCTCCTTCCCACAAATGTGACTGCCAGTCTGATGCAACGTGGGCTGAAGGGGAGCCTGCCACTCTTTTGTTAAACCAGCATCACATATTTATTTGTTTTATAAGATATAAATCTTATAAAACAACCTTCTACCTAACATGTCTGAAGTGGATCACAAAGGAACATACATAGTTAAAATACATGAAAACAAAGAATGAATTGTACAGAAAAATTAATGCCTGCTCAATTCCTTCACTTAACTTAAATAATTTAATTCTTAAAAGAAATAAGTCTTTACGTTTTTTTTAAACTTATAGACAGAAGTTGCTCAGGCAAAGTGTTCCGAGTTTGTGGTCCAACAAGAGAAAATGCTCTCTCTTTAGTGCTCTCAAGATGTGCTAATTTTGAAGATGGAACTTCTGGTAGATTTTTATTCACAGCTGCTTACCTGTAACAGGTTTTGTCCTGGGACAGCAGGATGTTAGTCCACACGTGGGTGACATCATCCAAAGGAGCCCAGCACGGAAAACTTTAGTCAAAGTTTCTAGAAGCTTTGACCAGCACACTGAGCATGCCCAGCATGCCACTATCCGCACATCCATGCAAGGTCTCGTAATATACAGAAACAAGTACAAGCGAAAAAAAATAAAACAAACTGGAAGGAGAACCCAACTCTGCAGGGTGGCGGGCGGGATTCCTGAGGTCTAACATCCTGCTGGCCTAGGAGAATACCTGTTACAGGTAAGCAACTACGCTTTCTCCTAGGACAAGCAGGATGGTAGTCCTCACACATGGGTGAATACCAAGCTCCAGGCTGTCTCCATTAACAAGTGAGTCCAACAGGTGCCGAACAAAATGCCAATGGGCACAACAATAACTGCAGCTCTGTTTGTTGGCAGGGGACTACCTGGCTCGCACCAGGTGTACTAGGCAGGAAGAGTTGGGTTCAGGTCTGGAAAAGATTGTGCAGGACGGATTGACCAAAGGCACTGACCTGCCTCCCATCTTTGTCCAAGCACTAGTGAGTCGCAAACATGTGAAGAGAACTCCACGTTGCAGCACGGCAAATTTCAATGACAGGGACTGCTCGCAGATGAGCCACTGATGTCGCCATGGCCGCACAGAGTGAGCTTTGATTCAACCGGCCAGCTTTTGCATAGCAGAAGGCAATGCAACCTGCCAGCCAATCTGTTTACCCACCGCCACTCCCAGTCTATTGGTATCGAAAGACAGAAAGAGCTGAGTGGACTGCCTGTGATCAGTTGTGCGATCTAAATAGAAAGCAAGGCCCTCTTGCAGTCCAAAGTGTGAAGAGCCCGTTGCCCTGGATGGGAATGAGGCCTGGGAAAGAAGGTGGGTAAAACAATGGACTGATTAATGTGGAAATCAGTCACTACCTTTGGCAGGAACTTAGGGTGGGTACGCAAGACCACATGATCATGAAAGAACCTCGTGTATGGCGGGTACGTGACCAAGGCCTGAAGCTCACTGATTCTACGAGCCGAAATACGCCACTAGGAATACAATTTTCCAGGTGAGGAACTTCGGGTTGCAGGAAATGCAGTGGCTCAAAGGGAGGTCACATGAACCACACCAGGGCAATGTTGAGGTCCCAGGATGCAACAGGAGGCTGAAGAGGGGGCTTCAGGTGAAGCAGGCCCCTCAAAGTGACCTATTAAGAGCTGCACCAATATGGGCGGGCCAGCCACACCTCAATGGTATACACTAACAGCAAAAAGATGAACCCTGACTGAGCTGGACTGAAGCCCAGGCTCGGAAAGGTGCCACAAATAGTCCAATAGCTGGTGAATGGATCCAAGCTATGCCCCGCACACCAGACGGAGAATCTTCTCCACTTCAAACTGTAAGACTTTCTGGTGGAAGGTTTTCTAGAAGTCACCAGCACCTGGGAGACAAGGTCCGAGAGGGCCAAGGGCTGAAGGATTAAGCGCTCAATATCCACGCCATTAGGGCCAATGCCTGCAGGTTCAGATGATGCAAGGTGCCATGGTGCTGAGTGATCAGATCAGGCACAGTCCCCAGCCGGATGGGGGCCCTGACTGACAGGTCTCGCAGGAGAGGGAACCAGACCTGTCAGGGCCAAAAGGGCACCACGAGGATCATGGTCCCTCTCTCCTGTTGAAGCTTCAGCGGGGTCTTCAAGAGGAGCGGGAGGGTACGCATACAGCAGACCTGTCTCCCCCGTGCAGGGAGAAGGCATCGCAGGCCAGCTGCTCACACCCTGGCGACAGGGAGCAAAAGCTGCTCACCTTGTAATTGCATGAGGAGGCAAAGAAGTCCACATCCTGGGTACCCCACCAATTAAACAGTTGGGCCGCTACCTCCGGATTAGGGACCATTCGTGTGGCTGAAAGGAGTGACTCAGCTGGTCCACCAGCACTTTCAGAGTCCCAGGCAGGTACGTCGCATGCAACAGCATCCTTTGCGACAGGGCCCAGTTCCACACTTGCACCGCCTCGTGACAAAGGAGGAACAATCCCGAGCCTCCCTGTTTGCTGACATACCACATTGTCACTTGGTTATCCATCTGGATCAGGACTTCCTTGTGCGAAAAACAGTCTCTGAACACCCATATGACATAACGGATTGCCCGCAGCTCCAGAAAATGTATTTGACAGCGGACTTCGTGAGCGGTCCAGAGACCCTGCATGTGGATGCCATCCATATGGGCTCCCCAGCCCTGAGGAGAATTGTCGGTGGTTAGGACCACTTGAGTCAGAAGTCTGGAAGGGAATCCCCTGCTCCAAATTGGAGAGGTTTTCCCCACCAGGACAAAGATGCCTGCAAAGGTTCTATGAATGCAAGGCAAGTCTTGAGGTCCTGAGAGGTCTGTTGCCACTGTGACCATAAGGTCTATTGTGCCCTCTGCATGCACAAGCAGGCGAGACGGGTAACATGGACAGAGGCCACCATGTGGCCCAACAAACGGAGCAGAAGGCGGGTAGTCTCATGCCAACTGCTGCGTACGAAGGCCGCCAGCAAGCTGAGGGCAAGAGCCCAATCACGGGGCAAAACCGCTTTGGCCTGTGCCATGTCTAGTCTGGCTCCTACGAAGTCCAGCTGAGGAGATGGACAAAGGTGAGACTTTGGGTAGTTGATCATGAACCCTAAGGATTGTAGAGTCCGCACTGTCAGGGGTAAAGCTCTCAGCACCCCTGAGCTGGAATCACTCTTGATCAACCAGTCGTCTAGGTACAGGAAGACTTGCACCGCACAACGCCTGAGATATGCAGCCACCATCGCTAGACATTTGGTGAAGATGTGAGGGGCTGAGGCCAATCCAAAAGGCAGCACCTTGTACTGGTAGTGAGCCTTTCCCACCACAAAGTGGAGGTATTTCTTGTGGCCAGGGAAGATTGTTATGGAAAAGTATGCTTCCTGGAGACTGAGGGTGCAGAGCCAGTCTCCTCTTTTGAGGAGGGGAATCAGTGTGCCCAGAAAGACCATCTTGAACTTTTCTCTTAAGAGAAATTTGTTCAATGCCCTGAGGTCAAGGAAGGGGCGTAAGCCGCCATTCCTCTTCGGAATTAGGAAATACCTCAAATAGAACCTCGGCCCTGCTGGGGGCAAGGAACCAGTTGTACTGCACCTGCTATGAGAAGGGCGGAGAATTCTATTTGAAGTATGATCTGCTGGGCGGACAAACCCCACGATGGACAAGGGGAGAGGTCCCTGGGAAATGACATCCTCCCAGCGATGGGTGAAGCCAATGAGCCTGCCTCCCACTGGAGGGTCCGGCATCAGGGGTGCGCTCGGCTGACTCATGCTCCCTCACTGCCAATCAAAAGCCCTGGGTGATCACTGCTGGCAAGGGCAGCCCCTGGAAACTAGTGTGTGGCATGCGAGCACGAGGGGCCAGAGGATAATACTTCCTCTGCCTATAGAAGGACTGCCGGGAACCTGGCCTGGAAGATTTCCTGGCCAATAATGGGGCGTTGGAAGCGCCAGCAGAAAGCTGCTAAAGAGTGTCTTGGTGGTCCTTCATTGGTGCCACCACATCCCAGATCTTATCCCCAAAGAGGCTGTTACCTATGCAGGGGAGGTCAGCTAGGCTTTTCTTGAATCTCTGAACGGAGGTCAGAAGCTCTGAGCCAGGCCATCCTACGGGTGCAGCAGTTTCAAATATATCATAGATGGATCTCACCTCATGTGTGCCAGCCTCTAAAACCCAGCAGGATGATAGCCAAAAGTGCTTCCTGTTGCTGTTGAGGCAGGCCCTCCATGAGGTCCTGGACTCACTTCCATAGGTTCGGTGGTACTGGTTCATGTACAACTGGTAGGCGGCAATATGGGCGATAAGCATAGTGCTCTGGAAGACCTTTCCCCCAAGGCATAGAGCTCCTTATGTTACTGCCCCGGGGGGGGGGGGGGGCGCAGAAGCATGGGTATGGGAGCACCTGGCTTTTTTGGGGGGAGGTACAGCTTCTCGAACCCCACAGCTTGCTGTACCAAATAAGTAGCATCCACGTTCCTATTAACAGAGGATATGGAGATCGTGTGTTCCCACATCCGGAGGAGGTCCTTAAAGATGTCGTGGATGGGAACAGCCACAATTAGATCATCAACAAACTGAAGCACTTCCAGCATCTTATATCGCGCATCCTCTTCCACACGGAGCTGGAAGGGAATAGCCTCAGCCATGGCCCTGACAAACCCCACAAAGGAAAGATCCTCAGGCAGAGACCAACGCCTTTCCTCTGGTGGGGAAGGAGAGGGGGTTGTCCAAATATTCAGATGAAGATTCTGAGGAATCATCCTCCCATGGGTCATAAGGGCCTTCCTCTTCAATAAGGCCAGCACGGCACGGGTGAGGCCCGTGTGGTATTTCAGCCCTGGGCTCAGATGGCTTTGGAGGCATTGAGTGCACTGTGGGAATCCACAGCTCCCCCAGCATCTTGGGAAACGAGGGCCGTGGGAGGCCGGAGGGCTTGGGTAAAGGCTCAGGAAACCGAGCCTTTACCCAAGCTCGAGGAGGGCATCAGTGGCCGCTGGGGAACTGAAGTTCCCTCAGGCACCCGTTGCATTGGTAGGGCACTTAACAGGACGTCCAAACGCTTAAGCAAAGGTGCCAAAATAGATGGCGGAGGCTCCAGCACCGGCATGGGGACTGGTGGTGCGGATGGCTTGATGCTCCAAAGAGCTCTGAGCACCACGGTCTGCACCCTGCAGTCCAAATCCTCCTGAAAGTCCTGTGAGGCCAGGACTGAAGGAGGGGGACAAGGCATCACCGGCTCTTCCTCGGTCCTTCAAGGTGGCCTCATGCCTGGCACAGATATCGGTGGGGGAATACCTGGGACTCCCAGATACATTGGAGGATGGGACCATCTTTGGTGATGGTATGGCAGCCACCAGTACCGCACCAGAACTGGAGCTGCGCGTCAACGGTGACTGGTATCTATACTTGCAGAACCTCCCATGGTGCTCAGCCCAGTCTTTCCCCGGTGCTGAGGAGGCTCCCAATGTCCTGGAAATCGGTGAGATCATGGAGGATCGGTCACCATTTCTGAAATCCTTTGAAGAAGCAGAAAGAGAAGTGGCGAGAGGGAGCGTATCAAGGGACTCCTCTCGACCCCCCCGGCGTCGATGACTCAGACGCGGGCGTGGATGGAACTGACTTTTTAGAACTGAAAAGTTTCTAAGTCTTGTTAAGGATTGCACGACGGCCTGGGGGTCATCTGGTCACCGACACCCTCAGAAGTCATGCGAAGCCCCCAGGCAGAGGATGCAAGCATCATGCGGATCAGTGATGGACATGGTTCACGGGCTATGGGGGCACCGACAAAAGCCAGATGACACCACAGAAAAGTACCCAATGTGCCGTCGATGATTGGCAGTCATCGAGAGGCGAGATGCTGGGAATCGACCGCAAAGAAGCAGAAAAACAGAAGCCCATACCTATCGCACTAAGAAGACACCGACCGCGAAGGGGTACCAGACGATGGAATTAGAAAAAAAGGCTTTTCTCACAAGAAAATAAGAAAAAGCAGAGCTTCACGAACCGCGAGGCAACTACACCGTGGAAAAAGAGACTGAAGTGGGACCTCACCTGGACGCGTGGATAGTGGCATGCTCAGTGTGCTGGTCAAAGCTTCTAGAAACTTTGACAAAAGTTTTCCGTGCTGGACTCTATCGGATGATGTCACCCACACGTGAGGACTACCATCCTGCTTGTCCTAGGAGAAATTTAATTTTTAAAAGCGCACTCCCCACTTGCATTTAATAATCCTTCTGAATCCGTATGAGAACATAAAATGTGATTCTTGTTCTCTTTACTCTCCATAACTGATCCCCTGAAGTCTCACAGTCTACATTTGCAATTCATTATTTCATGTCATGTAGGATCAGTTTTCAAGATCTTGAGAAATGATAAAGCTATTCACTCCTATGCTATCAGGTAGCATTGTAAATACATTTGGTTATTTGCTACTGTTACTAGTCTAACAATGCAGAGAAAAGGAAAAGCATGTCATAAATAATGTGCTTTAATAAAGCGCATACGCGCTCAAAGTCCTCTCCAGATCCTCTCAGAATTGAAGCAGACAATACTGAAACACCCCCCCCCCCCAATTCTCTGCATAGCACCAGATTTGCCCCAACTCATATGCTATCCTTCATTTAAAAAAAAAAAAAAAAAAAAGCTTATTAGAGGTCACTGATTCAGTCAAATCAATTTAGCAGAGAAAATACGATATAACAATATCTTTTGCCCCAATTTGTCTTTTGCCAGCACTCTCTCCCCCTTTTTATGGCACCCCCCCCCGCCCCGCCCCCAAAGATCAGAGCCAATCTGAGTCTATAAGTTATAACCTGCTGCTATAAAGAAAGAAAAAATACTTACCCGGAAATAAAATTCTTCATTCCATTTTGGATTCAGGGTCTGCAAAACAATTTTTATAGTTAGAACATTTCTAGAATTTTCCAGTACATTTCCAATCAGAATATTTCCATTTCCTGTTTACTGAAACTGCATAAATAAACTTCAAGAACAATGTACTACAGCAAGAATAAAAAAAATAGATTGTGATCAATTGATTGAAAATCCATCTACTCTGTGACCTCTGCATGTGTGAAATAGCATTTGAGTGTAATCCAAGAACAGATATTGTGCTAAAAATAGAAATCTAATCGCCAGAAGTCAGATCATCCGAAACCTCTACAAGAGAACTGAAGAGTCTAGAACATTTCATTATAACATTTTAGCTGAGCAGAAATAGCAGACTGATTCTGTTACCACAAAGCTGACCATAGTTTTTTTTTATAGTTTAAAAGTATTAACAGGCTCAATGGCCTATCTTAAGAAACCAAAATACAGACAGACTGCAAAAGTTGAACGTTTCATTTATTTAAACCTTTTATGTAACTGTATACCCAGAATATGTTCACCAGAAACCCAATACCAATGCTTTAAGTAGATCAAAATTTCATACGCCTCAACTGCAACCTATAAACCAATTAGCTAAGGTCACATGACTTCCCATAATTCCTGTTCAATGTAACACAAGTCCATATTTTCCTGAACACCAAACTAGCAGATGCTGATACTAATTGTCCCTTATTCCCCACTTAATACCTTTCCCTCCTTCTTGTTTAAATATGTGCAAGTTGGGCATTTCGATTATAAGTCTGAACCCATGACTCCTGGGATTATAAAAGTGACCTCAGGAGGATAATAATGGATGATGCAAACATAATAATGTTTTCATTTATTATGATAAAGCTCCTGGTTACTAACATGCCCATACTTCACCCATGAGTGATGGACACCATTCCCTTCATTTCTGGTAAGTAAAAAGAAATTAGTTAATAAATATCTATTACGTAATTTCTATTTATGCCATACATGTGGAATCATATTCATCACATAAATCCTTTTGAGTAATCATTAAACTTCCTGTAACAATTAAAATGATTTCCTTAATCAATTCCAAATACTGCTCTAAATATAAAATGCAAAGATCATAGAAGGTAGAAATATCTGAAAAAGCAAAGAGAAACAGGATAGATAGGAGAAAAAAAAAAAGACAGAGGAGAAAACAGGCAGAACAGTAAAACAAGATAAGCCTTTTTTTTTTTTTAAAGATATGTTAGCAGGGTGAGATGGGAGGGAGAAATGTGTAAATGGGACCATGAAAAAACCCAAATATAAAATGCATACTTTAGTGCAGCATGCACAGAAGAAAGGCTGGTGAGAGACTGAAAATAAGCAGCCAGAATATACTAGTGGAAGAGTGGTAATCCCCACTTCATTTACGCAACAGAGAATACACAGGAACTGGTAAAACTGAAAACAGACCTGGGAGTGCGATGAGACTGGAGACGCTCTCCGATAAGAAGGGAGCCTCGCTAATTCTGACAGTTCCACTAACAACCTTGTTAAATCCCTGGCTAGAGACAGAAGTGGGTCTACAGAACCAGATGCTGGCAATAATAGGCCAGCTAGCCTGCCCTCGGTGGTGGAAATTCAGTGGCAGTCCTACTTAAGAAAAGGATTGTAGAAGAAAAAATATATTCAAGGGGATTACCGGACAGGAGGCAACATGGGTTCACCAGGACAGAAAAGTGCACTGGCTATGGTTTACCCAGATTTCAGTAAAGCTCTTTGACAGTGTCCCATTCAGAAGACAATCACATTGAACAGTCAGGGCATGGGTGTTAAGGTGACAACCTGAATTAGAAACCAGTTGAACAATAAGCAATGGAGTTATAGGATTCAATCCCAGGAAAGGAGCATCAACAGTTGCATGCAATAGGGATAAGTCCTCTGTTCAGTTAGACTCAATGTTTCCATAAGCAATAGTGCAGGAGAGATGAGGAAGAAAGATGTATTACTTTATAGATAACACAAAGACCAGTAACCGAGCTGACACTCCAATGGGAAAACAGAAAGCTCAAGGCATGGTAATGAGTAGGGCAACAGGGATGTAAGTGCAAAATAATTCAGTATAAGCTGAAGACAAGGCACCAATGACTAAAAAAAGAGGTGAGAGATCTGGGTGTGATCCTATTTGATGAAATCAAGGTTTTGCCAAGTGTAGCTAGACAGTGGGAGGGCACCAGTGGAATGTTATAGTACACAGGGAGAGCTAGATACACCAAACCAAAAGAGTTATACAAATCATTGAGCACCAGGAAGATTGTGTCCCACTCTGATAGCAACATTTCTAAACGAATAGCAACCGAATACAGGCAACCAAAAATGGGGCAGTGTCAGCGTCGTAAGGCATATTTCAAGTGAGGTTCACGAACCTAAATATTTACACCTATAAGAGGGATAAAGACATAACAGAGAAATTCAAATACTTCAAAATTGTATGCAATGCACTGGAGGCATGCATTTATCAGAGGAAATGATATTCTGAAACAAAGCATTCTGATATGAGACTGGAAAAGGAAAGGAGGGGGGATGATGGAGGGATGAAATAGCCTCCTATTGAAAATGAGGGTGAAAATAGCATCAGAATTGAAGAAGATATGGAAGCACAGAGGACCTTTAACAGTGAAAAAGTAACTAGGTAACAAAATGGCATACCATATTGAACTTTTGAAAACTAAGACATTTTCCAATGGCAGCCAAAAACTAGAAGAGCTGCAATTTTAACAGAACTATAGAGTTTAAACACTTCAACTACCATCAACTTTAAAGGCCTGATTAGCAAAGCTTCTTGCTCAAAGGTATAGAATAATATAATTCAGGCTCTTTTACCTGGGCAAATTCTCTCATATTGTGTTTAAATCTACATACTGAAATTAGGCAGTAAGAACAATATAGTTCCTCCTCCATCCATCAGGTCAACCATTTCATAGATGGCAGCATACATGGTACCTTTATGGTCCAATATGATGATTGTAATGGAGGGATGTAATTAAGGGTGTTGCATTTTTTTTTTTTTTTGTATAAATTCATATTTATATGCCAGAGAATAAATAACTAGCTAGCAATCAGATACCACAATAAACACAGCAGGAAGCCAGCAGAAACAGTATCTCACCTTCCTAACCAAGACACTGTATTACAGCAAAGAGAGTAAGGAGATGAAACAATGCTCAATCCTCCAGTCTTCATGGCTATCTATAAATACCCTTTTTTTTTATACATATATGAAGGCAGATGTCTGCATAATATAGCCACTGAATAAAATGCTTACTCACATTCAGACCCGCCTTCCCTCTTGCAGCACACACGTAGGGAGGAAGACCTTCTTTTGATAGTCAGAACCTCACCATTTGAAATGAATCTGCAAATATTAGCTAGAAAACTGGAAGCAAACTATACCAGAGACAAACTAGACAGCAGAAGGAATGCTAAGGGTATTTTATAGTAGACGATCAAAAAAAGGCCTTGACACCTTCCTTCATAAGCCTAAGAGAAGTCAAACTGAAAAAGAGACAAAAGAACTAAAGTGAACATATCACCCGGCCTGCATTCCTGCATGCCTGGCAGCCTGATTGGAAGAGCAGAAAGGACAGTGAATATCAACAATGACTGGAAAACTGTTGGCCAATTGCAACACTTTCTACTGTTTTAAAAACAAATGCAATGACAAGCTATTCTTTTTATTAATTCATATAAACATGAAATTCTAGCTCCTGTAAGAATCAATTAAGTCAGACTTGATATCTAAAACAATGCTTATGTGCTTACAGCAAACACCTAAACACAAGCTTTCATGTGCTTTGTTTAGTAAGTTGGCCATGCCTATGGCTAAATTCAAAGCTATTTTTATAACACAAGTGACATAGCCCAGATTTTTCCTGACTCATAATGCTCCTTTATGCAGGTGGTATATAACAGCAGGTAAGATCTGAACTTGATCCAACATGGCCAATCTAAAGTTTTCCCTATATTGAGATCACAGACTTAACCATTACCATCTACAAATACCTAAGGACCAAATGGTCATCTCACACATTTAATGGTCAACCACAACAGTTAAGCACTATGACCCACAGTCACTTATTAACTGACCTAAATCCTAACTTATCTCTCCTTTCTGAAGGAAGAATTAACCATAGTCATCATTAACAGCACCAACTAAACAAGAGAAATGTGCTCAGCTACGGTGGTTAACACATTTCCTGTTTTACTCTTGCAGTACAGGGCCACAGTTCCTCTCTTTACAAGGGAGATATGGCAGTGCAACACATTTCACCTTGACAGACAGGAGGAGAGGAAGCATGGCACAATCCTAGAGCCAACAGGAGAGAAGTAAGTGGACTAGTACGGTAAATGGAGAAAGAGAAAAAAAAGGAAGGGGATAAAGATAGGGATGGAAAGGCAGGGAGAAGAAAGAAGGAAGAAGAAACTCAAGTTAGGAAGGGGAAGATAGAACAAGAGTGTATCAGGAAAGGTAAGAGAAAAATTACGAGAAGATGAAGAGGGGAAGCTTAGATACTGAAACAAAGCAAGTAGGAGACAGAGACTGAAAGTTGGCTTAAGAGACATGGAAAGGTATAGCTAGACTATGAATATGACAGTTTTACAAACAAAAAAGCTCCAGATCAAAGAGCAGAGGCAGACTCCACCTACTGATCGACACTTAAGTGACATTGTCATCGAAAGCATAGTCTTCAAAAGTTTCAAATCATTCCTGTACAACATAAATCAATCAGTTGCAGGGGCCAACAAACCATCCAAACCCAGAGATTTCACTTGTGGGGTGTCTCAGGGCTTGGCCCTGTCCCCATCCTTTTTAATATTTCCATCCAATCTATCTGTGACCTTGGTTAATCAACAGTGAATGCCACCTATTTGCTGATGACTTTCATCTGTGCATCAAAATGGTGCTTGACCAAACTGACCACTGCCAACCTTAACAACTATTTTATAGTAATAGCCCACAAACTTAAGTTAAACCTCTCCAAATCTGAACTCCTTTGGCTCTGGCTGGCAGGGTCACCTCCTATGATCACTACTTTCTCTGTCAGGTACCCTGGTACACCCTAAGGAATCAGTATATAGCCTAGGGGTCCAGGTCAAACAAAACCTCACCAATAAATCTCACATCACTAAAGTGGCAAGGATCTGCTATATGTATCTGCATCAGATCCGCTATCTGTGCAACTATCTTGATAAACACAACCACTGTAATCCATGTGACAATCATCAACACACTAATGGCATTACACAATAATGAAGCACCTCCATCTCCTACAAAATACTGCGGCTAGAATTTTAGTAGGAGCCAGAGCAACAGAGCACATAAAACCAATATTACAAAATACTGCATGGGCTCCCATCCAAAATCAGCATAACATTCAAACTTTCTACTATATTTACAAATGCGTGAATAAACAGTCACCTAAATACCTGACCCAGCTCTTCTGCTCCTACACACCCACTCTGGTCCTCCAAAATGGCCCTTTCCTCTACTCTTCTGGCCTCTGCTGAACTGTCCTCTGTATGACAGACCGGATGTCTAATTTCAGGAAACAGGGCGTATAAAGTGCCGTGCCCCAAGATCCCCAGAGGGAGAATATGGAAAGGTTCCCACAGAGCATCTGATGGACTACACTGCTTGTACTCAAAAAAATATATAGATACACACACCTTCTTCCTAAAAATGAAAAGCTCACATGCATCACAGCAGCAAAAGATTTACAAAAGTGTGTGCTTTATTTTCACTCTCAGGTTAAGACTCTGAGGAAACTAAAGATGCTATACACAATGGGGTAGATTTTCAAAGGGTTACGCGCGTAACCCCCGAAAACCTACCCCAAACCCCCCCCCCCCCCCCCCCCCCCCCCGCGTGCGCCGAGCCCATCTTGCATAGGCTCGGCGGCGTGCGCAAGCCCCGGGATGCGCTTAAGTCCCAGGGCTTTCCTGGGTGGCGTGTCGCGGCTGGCACATTATCGGGGGCATGTCGCATCATCGGGGGCGTGCCGCGGCCGGCGCATCATCATTTCAGTATCTAAGCTTCGCCTTGGGCAGGCGTAACTTTCGTGATAAAGGTGGGGGAGGGGAATTAGTTAGGGCTGGGAGGCAGGTTAGTTAGGAGAAGGGAGGGGAAGGTGCGGGGGGGGGGGGGGGGGTGGAAGGAAAGTTCCCTCCGAGGCCGCTCCGATTTCGGAGCGGCCTCGGAAGGAACGGAGGCAGTCTGCGCGGCTCGGCGCGAGCAGGCTGCCGATTTTGCGTGGCCTTGTACACGCCGACCCCGGATTTTAAAAGATACGCGCGGCTATGCGCATATCTATTAAAAACCGGCGTACTTTTGTTTGCACCTGGTGCACGAACAAAAGTACGCACGGGCATACTTTTATAAAATCTACCCCAATGGGAGAACAATGATAGGGACAATCCAAAACAATTCATGTTCCCTGTTGTTACAAACTCCCATTTTGAGCTTTCTAGCAATAAGTATAGGGATATATGTAAGAAATTGCTAAAATATGGGGTAAAATAAGTATCACAATTTACTTAAAAAAATAAAAAAAGTAAGATGGTTATTAGCTGCTCTCATGTCCTTACAGCTTTGCAATCATGATCCAGATCCTGAACTAGAAGCTTCTGCAACAGGTCCACCACAGAGCATTACAGTGTTTTAGTTTTGGGATACAACAGATGATACTGCAAGTGAAACTCTCTATGTAAGGGCCCGGTGGCACTCACTGCACACTGTAGCACATCATTTGAAGATTTTGAAGGGAAAACATGAGCAAGAATATACATCTTTAGTGCTTTTCAAATTACATAAACATTATCTGCCGAATGCCAGTCCAAATGACGGTATATAAAAATCTAATAAATAAATAAAATGGCTCAATATCTTCCATGAAAATTCATCAATCAGGTTCACAGTTGAGGGTAAGGTGCAACACTGGTTTGGCATCAATTGAATTGAAAACAACCTTGATCCAATAAGGGTGAAGTCATTTTCAAAAGGGTGGTGGATGCACAAAATGGGAGTTCCAGGGGAAGTGGTGGTGGCAATCAATCATGGGATAAGCACAGAAGGGAAAGGAAAGTCAGAGGTTAACTGCAACAAAGTAAAAACTGGCAAGACTGTATTACGGCTTCCCAAACCTCTCCTGGTGACCCCACAGCCAGCTGGAATTTCAGGAAAGCCACAACAAATATGCATGAGATCAATTCAAACACATGGGAAAGTTAGTATATGCACATTTAGTCCATGCACTGTGCTTATCTGCAAGTCCCGACTGACTATGGAGTCACAGGGTCAGGCTTTGGAAGCCCCCATCTGCCATATTCTACATTTCTACGAAAAGCACACAACAAAATCCATGCATAAGCAGAGTTTTCACTTCTTAGTGTTTCAAATATACTTTCTACTGAATTAAAACATAAAAGTATTTGCTGAAATTAGTGTGCAATTTTGAAAAAAACCCTGAAAATTAGATTTTCTAATTCAGTTTCATGCTTTAAAAACGTCCTTTCCTGAAATGTTCACTTTTTTTCCCAGCAGCAGCTCCTTTGAAATTCCAATGCCAAACAAAAACATCTTGTTATAAGAAGAGCAAGCAAACATCCTTAATCTCACACTATACAACAAAATTATTTTGAATATGGTACCTTTAATTTAGCTTTTTAGAGCCTTCACTGGTACCCTTATAATCACCACATTTTTAATCTTCACAGAAAAAGGAGCATATTCCTAAATTTTAAGGTTAAAAAGAAATCATGAAATGCTGAAGACTTGGAATCCATCCATATTCAGGGCATATGTGATAGTGCATACGTGCTCAACAAGGAAAACAGGCCAGTCAGTCAGCCAAAACAGGAAACAGCCCCAGAAATGAACCGAAAAATAAAGGAATGAAAAAGAGAACAAACAATGACCCCAGGGTGAAGCTCTGGGAGAGGAACAGCGACCCCAAATAGGAGGGGCAAAGAGACAGGAAGATTTCACCAAGTAGATAGCTAGACTTTGGAGAATTGGCAAGTAAGGACTGAGTGGCTGGAGTTGCTATGCGGCAGATCCTCTAGGACTAAGGTGAAAGATTTAGGATGTGGCTCCTGAAAGGAAGAGCAGCGAATACTCCGGCAGTGCCTCTCACCCGATGACATCACACTTGCAAATAAGCCACTCATAAGAGGCCCGAGGCTGAGGGTAGAGGACCACCTAAAAGCACATCACAGGGTATGCTTCATTGGTGGCAACAGGGGAGGGCAGGAGAAGGGCGTTATCCTGTTCATGCCTACTCCGATTCTGGTTGCATCCAATGGAAAAGTGTGTGTATGCCTCCTTGAGAGATGGGGATTGGGAAGAGGAAGAATTGGGGGCGGGGGAAGGGAGGGAGAGCTGGGTTTGATGATGTTTTATTAATTTGGATATTATGTCTTATTTTATTGAATATATTCTATATTTTATACTTGCATTTTTTTTTATCATGTTGTAAGCTGCTTTGAGTTCTTATGAAGGAAAACAACATATAAATCAAAGAATAATATAGAATAGACTGAGAACTGGGAGGATGAAGAGAGAGACAGTCAAGCCAGCTGTCCCTGAAACCAGTCCCTCTTCTCCCCTGAGCTTGGATGAAGCTTAAGAAACTGATCTGGACAGAGAACACAGCCTTCCTGCCACAAACAGCAAGGAAAAGCAACAATTCGGAAGTAGCTTGCTATTGTACAGGCCAAGAAGGAGAAAGATGAAACTAGCATTACAGAACAAAACTTGAGTAGAATAGTCCTAAAGTAACTAAAATTAATTTTAAATATATGTTTTTCACAATTCTGAGATAAGTGCCTCCCTATTATAAATTTACACTGCACTTCATCATTATATTTGGACCTAAACTATTCTAGCCCATCAGAAAGCAAACTTTCAAAGCTCTTTTTAGTAGCTTCTTAGGATCAGTCAACAGAATTTAAATTTCAGGAAGAAATCACAATGCATGACATTGGAATGTTATTTCTCAAATTTAACAGTTCATACTGTTACACAGAGTACAAATTTGGTTTTCTGATTAGCTAAGTTACCCCCTAACTCATATGCATATCTTTAGGATCTAGTTAATGTTCATCACCGTCCTTTGCATCTACACATCTGATAAAACAACAGACTATTTATTAAACAAGTTCTCAGTAAAATGACCAAACTTTCCTCATGGTACTTTCAATTTTCAGTCACCAGCATCTTACACAAGCAGATGCCAATAGGATAAAGATCCTGCAGGAGTTTAAATAGTGGAAACCCCATGTGTGATGGGGAACAGTATAGTGGTAAGGATAAATTATCATTCGTCTGGCCAAAATGAACACAGATGGATGATGAAATGATAAGAGAAATCAGGCAAGCTACCAAATTTGGTTGCACAGTAATAATTAGACTTCAATTACCCAAATATTGACTGGGTCAATGTAACACCAAGACAGGATAGGGAGGTAACATTTTTAGACAGAATAAATGAATGCTTCATGGAGCAGTTGGTTCAGAAACCTTCAGTGCAGAGTGGACATTAAGGAAAATAGTTAGAAAAATTAAAAGTTGCAGCTCTAAATGTTAAAAATGTACATCAGGCATAGATATTGCTTAAAAATACTATCATAGATGTTGTATTTGGCAGTCCTCAGGCTGCTCCTGCAGATCGCCGACTCATCCTCCTGGCCGGGCCGTTGGACCCTGATAATCCTGGGACACTCCAGATACTTCCCACGGAGGATTGCTGCCGCCTGACCTCACGTGGCAGCATTCTGCCAACTACAACCACTGACATTTTTCTTAGGGGCACACATACCTGACGCTTCCCGATTTAAAAGGCCCATGGTGGGAAAAGCCCCATGGTACTGCTGGATAACATCAGACGCTAAGGCCTATAGAAGGATTGCTGGCTCGACTTCAATGCCTCAGCAACATCTATTCCAGAATCCTATCTTCAACTCCAGCCTTGCCTTCAGTCTTCATCACCTTCTTCGTTACCCACCTGTTCTTCTCCTTGCCTGCCTGGATACCTGGTGTGACTTCGGTCTGACTCAGATATGCCTGATTGCTGCCTGCCTCTTATCATTGGCTGGACCTTGGACTTGTCTGTCCTCCGCCTGCCTATGACCCAAGCTCTTCAAGGACCACCCACTTATGCCATCAGCTGAGACCCCACCTGCCAGCCCCGGCACCCAAAGGCTCAACCTGAGGAGAACAAGGGCTGGTATAGGCGAAGGTCCTGCCAGGTCACTGTTTTGCCTGGGCCCACCCGCCGATTGTGGGAACTTGCAGTTTGCACCAATCCTGCCTCAGCCCAAGGGACCAGAGACGCAACAATGGAAGCCCAGACCAGAAGTTTTCTACACATTGCAAAAGGTGGAAAGAAGGCCAAACAACTGTTGGCACAGTTAAAAAGCAAGTCGAACGAGGCTATTTCAGCAAAAAAACTTTTCAAAAATTGGAAAAACCATAAGCATTGGCAAGTTAGATGCAAAACATTGATAAGGAGGGCTAAGAAAGAATTTGAAATGAAGCTAGCCATAGAGGAAAAAGCGCATAATAAAAATGTTCACTGTTGGTAACCATAGCACTCAAGACTGGAACAATTACCTAATGGTTAGAGAAGCAGGATGAGAACAATGGAAGCCAAGGTTCAAATCCTGCTCCTCCCGCTGATACTCCTTGTGACCTTAGGCAAGCCACTATACCCTCCATTGCCTCAAGCACAATCTGTAAGGTCTTTGGTGCAGGGAAATACCTACTGTTCTTGGGTTAAGTCGCCTAGAGATTGGATTTGGAAAGGCAAGCAAACAAATCTAAATCCAAACTGTGAAGCTGTGTTAGACCTGGCCAGAACTTGAGAGCCTCCAAGGAATATTAGCTTTTTTACATGGTGATGCTGGTGGCTATCTGAATAACTACTGAACCAATGTCGGGTGGCTCTGCTATGTTAATAACTGCCATCTTTTGCATAATTTATTAAACCAAGGCTTTTCTCTATGTTATGGACATTAAAGTTCCCATGACACTTTTCATGACAAAATTTCCAGTACCATGACTAGATTCCAGCACGGATCATGCAATCTCTTTTGCTGACATTTCCCCTGAAGGAAAAATCTGATTCATCTATTGTATGTATCTCCTATTGATTCAAGTGGCACTTTAGAGAACAGCCACTATAAAAATCAAATAATGTAGAATAATAATAATAATAATGGTTACTAAGCCCAGACAAAAATCACACTCTCTCAAGAAATGGTGCTTTTGCAAACTAATAAATTGTATCATGCAAAGTGGACTGTCCAATGATAAGACATTCTCTTCCTCTGAGGAAGAAGCTGAGGCTGTTATCTGTGCATTTTCAGGTGAGCCCATTCCTGGAAAGGACTTTTGCTGATAGCCCCACCCCTGTGCTGGCGACTCGCAAGCCCCGCCCTCCATAAACTCAACTGAGCTATTTAAACATCATCCCAATGCCGAAGGCAGCGCGCTGTGAAAGGATGCAGCAAAGGGGAATGCTCCTTTGCATGCCCCTTCAAGAGCCATCATCACGCTCACAGAGAGAAGGCTCTTTAATATTCTGTCTTCAGAGGTTCCCAACTTTTCACTGTTACAACTGACCTGTTTCAATTTGCAAGCAAGTCCATAAAACCTGAACGCAGGTTTTAGTCTGTTTTAATCTTGTTTGTTAAAATGCTAATTTTTTGGCTTGGTGTAATGTTGTAAGCTCGTGCTTATTATAGTTGTTGTAGGTCAGGGTAGATTTGCTCTAAATTGTTACCCCGAAAAACACATTTGACAGAGCTCAAGGCTCTTACCTACTTGCAATGCTACTTCACAAGATTGCAGTTGAAGATCAGTTCATTGAGACTTGGATTCGGGTAAATGATAAGGTCACTAAAAGAATTATGTCTGTTTGGATATGCCTTTTATCCAATTCATAATCAAATAGGAAGGGGGCGGGGATTTCAATAATGTCTGTAAAGGACACTTTAAATACTATGGAACTACTGCTACTATCGATCAAAGGAACAGAGCATTTTTTTTTCTTCAGTTGGCAATCCGCAAAACCTATTTGCCTATGTACAAAGCACCACATGATGCTCGATCAGTAACTGCAAAACTATTACAATTGTTTACAGAATTATGCTTAGATCATTAAGACATGCTTTTATAAGGCAACTTTAACCTACACATGGAAGATAGCTCAGATAGGAATGCTACTGACTTCTTAAATTGCTTGGCTGATCTTGAGTATTAACCTCTACACATGTGAGAGGTCATAGATCGGACCTAGGTGTATTTTTTTTTTTTTTTATGATCAATGGATAATCCATCTTTCAGTAAAAGGTAATTGTCTACTCCCTCATATGCCCTTTTTTTTCCTCTTTAAACTGTTCAAAGGCTGAGTTAATTCCAAGATTGTTGGATAAATTAGCGCAGACTCCGTCCCCTTCTTTAACTAGCTCTATAGAAGAGAATCTTATGATTTGGGATAATCATATGCTAAAAATGATCAATATTGTTGCCCTAAAAAAGCAGAGCATTGAAACCAATAAAAAGGCAGTCCTAGCCACAGAAGAGCTGAAAGGTTCGAGGTTTATAATCAGGAAATGTGAAAACCCATGGCAGAAGCATCCATCAATCACTAGCTGGTTTAGGTATAAGCAATACATTTAGGTGTACAACAATAAGCTACGGGAGTTTTTAAAAAGGCCCATTATTCAGCCCAGCCCTCTCTTCACTGCATAGGCCTCATGGTCTGTTTCGCATCATTAAAAGTCTGAGAGTTTCCTCACTTCTTTACTCACGCTCTTTTCTGGGCTATGCCAACGATGAGGCATTCACCAAAAATATAGCAAGTTTGTTGTAATTTCAAAATAAAGCTATCAAAAACTATTTTTTAAATACAACTGGCAACAGCCAACTAAATTGCATAAATGTGACTGAAAATACTGCTAGAGGAGCTTCCAGTAATGCAGAGTTTCCAATCCTAGACAGGCTCTATCCCCTCACTCTGAAGAGCGTTCAGGAGTGGTTTAGGTCCACTAAGCCTGGCGGCTCCCCGTTAGCTGTACTTCCAGCAGCCGTCAAAGGAACAGCCCAAGCACTGATTTCTCAGTTGTCGTTATTAACAGAACTTTAGAGGAAAAGCATTGAAGAAAGATTATTCAGACTTTTAACAATTCTCTTGGCTCTAGCCCATCTCCCACATTCCTGATGGAGAAAAGTTAATTGCACAGGCAGTGAAACAGCAGCTCTCTGATTTTATAGAGGACTAGAGAAAATGCCCAGCATTCCTTGGGTAATCTGGTCTATAACTGTCTGTGCGTGCACACCTGTGTATGCATGTGATTAACCCAGTGGGTGTGGGGCTTATGCTTGTATGTGTGTGTCTACCTTTATATGAATGCACCTGTGTGTATATGGGTGCCTGTGGCTCGCAGAGGCACCCACACAGAGCGTATGCATATACGACCCAGTGTGTGTGAGTATGTGAACTTGTGTGCACTTCTGCGAGCTTCTGCAAGCCAGTGTGTGCATGTGAGCAACATTGTTTGCACTCCAGCAAGCTCATTTGTGTTCGTGAGCATTTGTGTAAGCTCATGCATGCCTGTGTGCACTTATGGGTGCCTGTGTGTGTGCCAATGCCAGCCTGTCCCTGTGTGTGGGGGAACACAAAGCATATTAGCAAACATTACTCAGTGTTTGGGGTGTCCGGTCAATAACATCTTGTGTGTTTGTGTGCACTACTGTGCCTATGTATGTGGGTGCCTGTACTTGTGTGTGCGCTTGTGTTTGTGGAGCCTTATGAGTGTGTGTGCACCTGTGTATTTGTGCGACAGGACTTTACAGACAGAGCAAACTGTCTTTGTAAAATGCACTTTCCACTGTTCCAAGTTCCATCTGGTGGCCACAGACAAAAACAAGTGTGACTGAGCGACCGACACAAGCCTTATTTGTCTCGAGAGAGAGAGGGAGAGACAGAGAGATTATATATACATATATGCGCCAGAAAAAAACATAAGATTTGGCATACTGGGTCAGACCAAAGGTCCATCAAATCCAGTATCCTGTTTCCTAATAATTCACAGCACAGAGACTGCATTTTTATATTTTACTAATGATCTTAGGAGAAATATGGACCTAGGGAAAGAACATGCCTTGATTTCCCTTGATCTCTTGTGGTCTTTGACACTATAGACCTTAAAATAATGCTTAGCAGACGTGAAGATATTGGTATCAGGGGCAAAGCACTTGCCTGGTTGGCCTTCTTTTTACTATTAAAAACCAAACAGATGTGCTGGATAAATAGTTATTCTCAGGTAAGGGACTTGATATCTGGGCTTCATCAAGGATCCATACTTCCTCTGATATTGTTTAATATTTATGTGACTCCCCCTATTGCTTTGACTGACTCTTGGGGCCTTTCATATATTATATGTATGCGGAAATACAAATGTATTGGTCACTGGACACTACATGTGCTATAGATTTGATTAGAGGCCATCCTGACAACTTGCCTGTCTTCAATTTCAGACTGGTTTATAATTTCATTTTCTCGTCCCAAAATGAAAGGTCTGGGAATGTGGCTGGACTTCACAGTGATAGTGAGGAAACATATTAGTTTAGTAGTAAAAACTATTTTTCATTTGTGAAATATCTTCGCCTATCATTGGGCCAGGCTGATCTTCGTACCTTCTCACAATGCATACTGACTATTGCAATTCTTTGCTGATTGGTCTCCTGAAATACCAAATTCATGGGCTTCAACTGATTCAAAGCACCACTGCTCATTTAATTGCTAATGTCAAAATCTATGCACATATACAGCCAGTTCATAAAGTACACCATTGGTTACCTACTGCCTGCAGAATAGTATGTAAATTCTGTGTAATATTTTGCATTCTTCACAACTCTGCTCCACCACATTTGTCCAAGACTATCTTGTGTTGTCAGATTAGTTGAGTCTTGTGTTCTTCATAACAAGCACGACTCACTTCCCTATAGTCAGACCAGTTTAAATGAAGCAACCAGCTTTTTCTTGCATTGGTCCAACATTATGGAATGCCTTGCCACTAAAATTTAGGCATTTGGATGATTTATTCTGCATTCCGTCAACAAAGCAAAGCCTGGCTTCTTCTGAAGGCTTATACATAGCCCCATCGTGTGTTCTTTCACTGTAACTGTTATATGAATAGTGTTTATATTTTATCTGTTTACCTCTTTATAGCCCCGTGGGAAGTGCTGGTTGATAAATCTAATAAATAAAGAGATAATTACATATCTAAGTGACAATCTCACCTTAAGAAATTGTCACAATCATAACAGAACGACACATCACAGAGAGCGAAGTAAACAAGCTGAATTACCAGTACCTTTTTTCCCTATGGAGTCCTGGTTCCCAAAGATATGTTTAATGTCAAGGAAGGTTGCAAATGTCAAATTGTAGTTCAAAATGTTGTCCAAAATATATATATTTTTTTTTATAAATTTACTGTCTCTAGGGGAAAAACACTTAGAAAATCAAGGCCTAACTTTGTATCTAAGGCAATGAAGGGTGAAATGAATTGCCAGAGGTCACAAGGAGCAACAGTGGGAGAAACAGGATTTGAACCCTGGTTTCTTGATTCATAGCCTAGTGCTCTAGGCTACTCCTCCACTGGAAGAAAGTTACCAGTAGGTTGCTATCATTTGTCCATGCTATGAAGTAGCTGCACTGACTCCTGCTTATATTTTCCTTTGCCTCGTGCTGGCCTCCTGCCCCCGGTTCCAAAAGCCCACCCCCAATACCACCTGCCCAGACCCCATACTGGAGATCTGTGTCAGAGGGTCCACAGAGAGCAGGATCATTGGCAGGGGTTGCAATGGAGGCTGTAGGGGAGACCTGGATTCTGGGTGGTCATTGGGCTGAGCAGAAAGTCCCTAAACTGGAGATGCTGGAGCAACTCTGCCAGGACCTCATGGCCGGACCACTGAGCCCCTGCAAGTGTACAACTCCTACTGTACTTCATGCAGACCTCTCGCTCTCCTCCTCTACTCTCCACATGACCCAGGTGCAGTCCTTTCCTCCATCACCTTTCTTCATATTCAATCTCAATACCCATTCACTTTCCCCAGCTCTCTTTACCGCAATCTACCCCTCTCTCTCCCCAGTGGCCACAGCTCCCTTTGTCTTCTTAGCCTTGATGGAGGCTGATTGCTACTTTTGGGAACCAGTTGGGTCATTCTGCCTTCTCCTCCTCTAGGGGCCCCTAACTGAGGCAAAGACTCAGTCTGTTCTTCTGAATCCCTAATAAGGCCAGAGACTCTACCTCTTCTATCCTGTGCAACTGCAGCTATCAGGGTTATGTTTCAACTTAAGTGAGCAATGGAAATGTATGTATGTAACTTATGCACGGCGTGTGCTGTTGAAAAATGACTCAGCCAGCCACGGCCAGGAATAATATAATGCATTTTACAATATACATAGTGCAAATAATTCCTAAAACATACAATTTAAATATATTATGAGGGGAATAGCACTTCTTGTTTGTGTAGTCAGTTACACACATACTTTGTGGATGCTTCACTGAAGGAAGGTTCTCACCTGACTGTGATCATCACTGGCTGGCCTGGGAGATCTTGGCTCGGGGGGGGGAGGGGGGGGAAGGCGTCTGACATCATCTGGAGGCATCATTTAGCCATACAAGCCAGCATGCTGAGGCGCACAGCCAACGCCATGCACCTAAAGCACACCCCTTAAGCATGTGTTCCCCTTCAAATTGGCAAGTCTTGTGGGGGTCAGCGCTTTCTTAGTTCTCCTCCTTGGTTATGGAGAAAAAGAGGAAGAGTCCCATCAGGCCCTCCTCATCTAGACCAATGGTCTCATCCTTCCTTGACACAACCACTGATTGAGACTCATAACAGTGAATTCAAATCCTGGGGTCCTTTCTGGCTCAAATCAGCTTGGAACTCCCGGAGCCACATTAAAGGAGCCCAAATTTAACTGAGCTTTTGCAAACGTCTGTCTGAGGCTGACTCTAGATCTACTTTACTAATGACTTATGTTCTTAAACTGGATAACTGGATTATGCAATAGGTTTTTAAATGAAAAAATAATATTGTCCTTGGGCATAGAATTGTTCTGTTTTCCAGATTTTGCCAGAGCTACCCAGCTGCGATGTAAGGCTCTTTTGCTTTAAAACAAGGGTACTGGCTATAGATGCCTCATTTCTTCTTCAATTTTCAGAGCAATTAGAAGGGTTTTTGCCGAAGAGAGTTGCCTCAGAAGTTTCTGTTAATCAATGTGCAACCTAAGTCATCTTGCACAGTAAACTGTTTTTTTTTTTTACCTGTTTTGAATTCACAATTTCTTTTCTATCTTTAGTAACTTGATAGCCCCCTTATTTTGGTTTAAGATGGATGGCATTTTTTTTTCTTTATATGAACATCCAACTGTTTTATTTCTTTTCCTTACTTCCTGCTATATTTTTGTAATCAAGTGTTCTTGATATTATAATTTTTCAAATGTGGAAAAATAAAGTTTAAAACACTCACCTTCCACAAAGTAGGCAATATCTTACAGACTGCAGCTTAAATCTGCAGATGGGCAAAGAGATTTTCTTCACGGGTTCTGCCCCTGAGGCACACTTTGCTGATTGCATGTTAATAACTTTTGCCACCTCAAGGCTCTCACACCACACTATCTTTCCTGTCCTTGAGCTAAAAACCCCATATAGCAAGAGTGACCTCAACTGGGAAAAGGTCTAGGATGGACATATTCCTGGTAATCCTCTCTAACTCTCAAGCATTAGGTCAAGCTGCAGCCTACTATGCACCCCCTCAGCTGTCTTAATCTCTTTAGCCTTTCTTCATAGGGGAATTGTTCCATCCCCTTGTAAACTGTTACGATGGCTCTACTGAATGACGGTATATAAAACTCAACAAATAAATAAATAAATAAATAAATAAATGTACTTAATTGGGTCCTTAACCCAACTAACCACATTATAAGGGATCACCTTATTCTTGCCAGATACCTCCACCCTCTTCTTTCCTTTGCTGCTCTCACTCTCCTTGAATATGCCTTCTTAATTGTTTAAAAAATAAATAAAATAAATACATACATAAATAAATAAATAAATAAATAAATAAATAAAAAGCTAAATGTTCTGTGACTTTCTGGCTGGACTAATGTAGGGCATGTGCTTAACACACTACCAATTAGCCACATCCTCATCAACTCCTCGCAGGTCTCCCACTGAACCTTCTCTCTCCACTACAATTAAAAATTCATCTACGTGACTTCTCTTCCGCCAGTGTAGCTACCCCCATATTCGATTATGTATATCGAGAAGGTTGGTATATAAAAACTCTAAATAAATAAATAAATAAATAAATATAACCCCTCTTCCCTATCTGTTCCTGTATTCCAAGCTCCCCTTACTCACCTACCAGGTGCATTCATTCTGCAGCACCACACTACTTCTGCTCCCTTCTCTCTCCCTAGACCCCTTGTGAAGTCACTTATCTTCGCCCTTCTCTTCCATCGCCAACTCCAGATTCTACACTTTCCACCTTACTGCTAACACATGCCTGAAAAAAGATTTCATGAGTCAGTATGCCTCTCTAAATCCTTTTTCGAGATTGCTTTTAAATCATAATCCCTAGTTCTCCTGTTCATACCCTTGTTGGTTTCAACCATGTTCCATAATATATGAAACTTTTATTTGCCCTGTTTGTCTGTCTCAAATTGTAAGCTCTACATTGCAGGCACTGCCTCTTATATGTATCTGCATAGTGCTGTGAATATCCAGTAGCACTACAGCTATTATAAAGAGCAGTAGCAGTAGTACTAGTACTACTAGTAGTAGTAGAAATCTCTATCTGGATGGTATAATGAGCTGAGAGGTCCCTGCCATGTACAGAGCTGGTGGCCATGTGGGAAAATGGACCAGTAGCATGGAAAGAGTGCACCTAAGAATAATCAGGCAGTCTGAAGTTGTATTGGGAATAACAGGAATAATGGGATTATGCACTTCTTCCCCCCCCCCCCCCCCAAATATACTCCAGGAAAAGGCAGCCTAATTGGTTTAGCCGTGACTCACCTAAAGCCCCATAACCTGGCATTTCTACCATGTGGGTCTGCTGTCTTCAAGGCCCCCATCATAGGCCCTGCTCCATTTCACCCCACTGATCAAGTCAGGTATTGTTCTAGAAGGCAAGGACTGCCTGTGTCTCTCCCACTGTTTTCACCGATGTGGGGACAAGCTGGGGAATTGGGCACTTTGCTAAGTGGCAGGCACGTGAAGGCCGCATCCATACTATGGGTTGGGCATTCAGTGGGGACAGACTGTACCCACTGCTGCTCCTGGGCAACTTTGGAGACTCCACATAAAAACTGACTGGAATAAACTGGGGATGGTGTTCCACAGGCCACCTGCTGCTACATCAGATCTAGCTCCCCTGTGTGGCTACCTCTAATCCAAGGATCTAAAATAAGATTTCCTCCCTCCTCCGTATGCTCCTGAGCAATCCCGTTACTTATACTGAGCTCTTCAGTCGGATTTGAGGAGGACCTCTGCTCCCTAGCTGGTATGATCTATGTTAGAGTCCAGAAGAACAGCAACTGAGCTAGAAAATGAGCGAGAACTTGTGTGGCATGCCAAAGTCAGGTTCGGCAGTGTGGCCGCTGAGAGTATCAAAGGCCAGCCCCAGTTCAGCCTCTATCTCCATTATCTCACTGCTGACTCAAATTCACAGCTCATTTAAGAGGGTGAGCTGGGGCAGTGGATTGGAAGCACTTAGTTATGTTGAGGCAAAGCTCTTGGGCAGTCCATTTCAGAACCTTTTGCTTTTCACAGAAAGGGTCATGGATGAACAGAACTGAATTCAAATGGAGATGCCAAGGGTGAAAAATGGTATCAGAATTCAAAAATGCATGAGAAAAGCACAGAAGGTCTTAGCACAGGAAAAGCATGGGTCAGGTCTGAGATGAAGTAAGGCCTACATTACAGCCATACACGCCGATACAGTAAGGAGCGGTAGGAAGAGCTGCGTTAGTGCCGGGTGCACCCGCGGTTGCCGCACACACAGTCCGGCTCACCTACCACTCAATACTGTATTTAAATTGCTTGCAAATGCAAGCCGCGTCCAAGAAGCGTCCGTGAAGCATTAGGCCCGCGCAACCCATTTTACTGTATAGAGCGCTATACAGTATCCTGGGTGCGCTGGCCTAACGCTTCACGGACACGCTGGTATCTGTCATTTCAAATGTCATTTGAAATGACAGGTACCAGGAAGTGGACGGTTCTCCTTCGCTCGAGATTGCCAGTCCTCTCTCCCCTCCTCCCGAAGCAAGGTGCAAAAAGCATCCTTGCTTCGGGAGGAGAGGAGAGAGGACTGGCAGTGTAAATCGAAAAAGCCAAAAAAAAAAAAGTAGCAACGAAGTGGACGGTTCTCCTATGCTCGGGATTGCCAGTCCTCTCTCCCCTCCTCCCGAAGCAAGGCTGCTTTACGCGAAGATGGATGCCTGCATGGGCGAAAGCGGCTCCTGAGTGTGCAATTGGGCCGCTCAAGACGTGACGTCACATGTTGTGACGCCAAACATCGTGACGTCACGCCTTGAGAGGCCCAATTGCATGCACAGGGGCCGCTTTCGCCCGTGCAGGCAACCATCTTTGCCGGGAGGCAGGGGAGCCGCAGTTCGTCTCCACCGATGTCCGTCTCCGGAGGAGGGCTGCGAAAAAAGTAAGTCGTTGCTTTACACTGCCAGTCCTCTCTCCCCTCCTCCCGAAGCAAGGCTGCTTTACGCGCCTTGCTTTGGGAGGAAGGGAGAGAGGACTGGCAATCCCGAGTGTAGGAGAACCGTCCACTTTGTTGCTACTTTTTTTTTTTTTTGGCTTTTTCGATTTTTTCCACTTTCGTTGCTTCGGGAGGAGGGGGGAGAGGACTGGGGCTGCCCCGGAGACCAGCACCCATTGACGCGGCCAGGGCAGGTGAGCGGGGGCTGGGGGTAAGTTTGCCGCCTACCCTTACCCCTGCCTCTAATGCAGGGGTAAGGGGTAGGCGGTAAGTTAGCAGTTAAACGCGCGGCAAAACGGCAGGGTAAAAAAGCGATAGTCGGGGCGCGCGTTACTGTATGGGAGGGAATAGCTAATTCAATCGTTTACATCTAATATACATGCCGCAGGCGGAAGGGGTTACCCGGTGATTTAAAGAGGAGGTAAGAATCGGTTAAAGGAGATTGTGTATCGCAGGAAGGGCTAACGCGGCCAGAAAGTGAGTAGAAAGCGGGTTAGGAGTGGGGTAACCGCGGCTGCACTTTACTGTATTGACCTGACAATTAGGAAAAAGCAGCAGAGTAGCTACGTTTTGAGATCTTTTAGCCACCATTACATTCTTTGAAAGAACAGCAGACATGCTACACATTATTATGGAGCTGCCGTGTAGTTGGTAAGGGGAAGTTATCTCTGGTTTCTTTATGCATGTTCATGGCATGTGTGATAGTTTATGCACAATGATGATTAATGGCCAGAAACGGGGGGGGGGGGGGGGGGGGAGAATAAGAAGAAACATTAGCATAAGGCATTCAACTTCACTTTATTGTCTCTGTGCATACAAATTAGTTAGTAGTAGCTCGAGTCGGCCAATATACCTTCTAGTCTCAGAAATAGTCCATAAGTGTAACCGTATGCTGCAGTGCATACAGAACGGGGCTGCAAGGATCCTAACCAACACTACCATTAGACATCACCAGTTCTCTGGGAACTTCACTGAATACAAAAGCCAGTTAGGATACAATTTGAAATTATATCTTTCATTTTTAAATGTATTCAGGATATAGCCACTTCTTATTAAACCTCTACCAACCCTCACAGCAGTTGAGACCATCCCGGGAAATGTCCCCGAGTATCTCATTCATGTCCAAGGGGAGACTTGTAGAAAAAAAAAAAAAAGAGTGTTTTTCATTAGTTCCTCCCCCCGTCTATGGGATGCATTCTTTAAAGGATACAGAATTGTCAGGATTTTATGTGCTTCAAAAATGGGTCTAAATATTTGGCTCTTTAAGAAAGCATTTATATATTTATTTAATTTTTTTTTATACCGAGGTATGGCTAGATGCCTTCACCCCGGTTTACATATACAACAACCAATTACATTTAACAGTAGTGTGTTTAACCATAAATGAGTCATACAAAAAACTTATTACAATTAATCGTAACATTTCAACAGAGTATGTTAATTGGGTCAACCATGTAACAGGGACATTTGACTTTGGTAAACTAGGATCTGCTATTGTTATAGATCTGAAGTATTTTGTTTGTGAATAAAATGTTATCATGGGTATATGTTTTCATTGATGCATCTTGTCTTAGGCACTGATTTTTGTTGATGGAATGATAAATAAATGTCAAAATAAATATATATAAATGCAGAAATTATAATAGATTTAATCAATTATTTTTTGCATCAACATATATATGTCGATGCAAAAATAAATTGACTCGAGTTAAGGATGTTCTAGAAATTTATTCCAGAATGTAATCACAATTACAATTCAGAGTCTGGCAAACTGAATTGTAGACTGACCAGGGGATATGAAAATCCTGCTGGCTTCACTGGCCCCAGATTTAGCCAGCTAAGAAGTTAGCTGGCTAAAAGCTTAGGTGGACAGGTCAGGGGTGGTTCAGGGCTGTTTCGGGGAAGGGAAAACTTAAGCAGCTAAGTTAGTCTGACAAGTTTAGAACTACCCAAGGGCAATCCTAAAAATAGCAAGATAAACTTATTTGGCTTATTTTCAGATAGATGGGTATATTTAGCAGCAAACCAGAGCCACTGACTATCATAGTATAAGTCAGCCTGCTAACTTTATCCAGCTAACTCAGATGGGCATTCCATGGTTGAATACAGATTCTTCATCCACTGGTGCTACGAAACAAAATTTGCCACCAGTGGCACCTAAGTTCCTGAGATGCTATATGAATGCAGCAGTCTGTCGGACAGCACGATATGGCGCATGAAGAAAAATGTTATTTTGAATTAGAGAAGACGACTCTTCCTAGTAAGGTTCTGGACTTGGTATTCCAAGCTGCTCCCCTTAGCAAATGTGATAGGGCAAGTAGCAGAATCAAGCATGATCAGAAGATGAAGAAACGCCTGGTGGTGAATTTTGTGTCACATCACCAACCCAGAACCTTTTGGCATCAGCGGGCTAAAGAGAAGGAAGTGGCATCAGTGGCCGGCATGGGACAAGGGAGGAGGAAACGCTCATCAGTGACTCATGCAGGCCAAAGAGAAGGTGTCATCTGTCTTCCTCATCGGTCAAGCCCTGGGGAGGAGGAGAACTGTTACTGCCTGCTCTTGACGTGCCTGGACACAGTCAGAGAGAGAGGCTGCAGGGCACAAGGGAAGGGGGGGGGGGGGGTGCGGGTTTGAGTTCTGTGTTCCACCTTTTTAGAAAATCACCCCTGGAAATGCCTTGAATCAGCCTGAATTACTAGACCATATTGCTACTCTCTCTCCCCCCCTTCCTGGGAAAAAAATGAATAATAAAATATGCACTTGCGGCAAAATGAAGCAATGCTTTCTAAACAGAAAACCTGCAGAGGGCCAGAATAATTTACCGATTCATATCTGAGAAAATGCGCTCTTGAAGATTGTAATAGAATCATCCAGGCTGCATTCCACAGTGAGCAGACACCGAAAGAGGCAAAGCTTAGTATGTTTAAACTTTAAAGAGTGCCAATGGTAACTTAGCGCCCCCTGATCTGAGCTATAAGCACAACAGAACAGCCTATTATACCAACAACTGCATCAACATGCTATGCTGTGCTTCTTTCAGTGTCTGTGCGGATTAAGGGCATTTAGTGACTTTCTAAAATAAAAATAGGTACCAGGGCGAGGGGGGATGGAGAAAGGTGCACCGAGATCAATCCCCCCAACCCCACCCCCCCTATACCTGGCAGCCTCTCTCTTTCTGTGGTTGTTTTCAGTGAAAACTGGAGAGTTACCAGAGTAAATTAACAGAGAATGGTAGGAAAAACTCAATTTCAGCTCCTTCTGCAAAAATGGATAGCTCCCCCATTGCCTGTTTACCTGCAGCATGACTTCACACCAGAACCCCTGCATACTATGCAGAACTCTAGGGTTATCTGATCATAAGCTGGTTTTTTGTTTTTTTTTTTTGTTTTGTTTTTTTAAATCTAGACAAATTGCAGGGATTTTTATAAAGAATGAAGCTCTCCCACAAATATTATTTCAGTCCTATATGGATATTAATAACGAACAGCCATGATCTAATGACCTGATGCTGAATGTGGCAAAGGTCACTGTATTACGGGTAGGTTGAAAGGCAGAGGGGCAAATATCACAATCTTTAGATTATGTTGGGGTATGTATTCCAATGTGCTCAGAAGCAGGGAATTTGGGCACAGCATTGGATTCTGAATTAACTATCAAGCCACAGTTGTCTTGCCTGCTTCAGAGTTTTTTTCAAAATGAAGGTGCTTGGGCTATTTAGTGGAGTCTTCCTACTGAAATGTTTCGATCTGTATTAAAGACCATACTTGCATACTGCAATGGGTTATTGTAGGATTGCCTTTGACTCATACAAAGCTGCTTCAGGTTTTACGACACACAGCAGCACAAATTTGGTTGGGAATAGGGAACATACAACTTCTGCACTGGCTACCAATTCAATCAAGAAGTCAGTTCAAAATGCTAGTTATATCCTGGTATTGCCGAAGGCTCCTTTCCTTCTGTAACTAAACTTTATTACTTGTCTTTTAAGAAAAGGAGTTTGAGAGGGGAATCCGGTGGAACAGAACCATCTGACAAACCTTTTGGAACAATCTACTGAAGTTATCGATGATCATGCTACCTTGCTGGTTACGTGCACATCGGAGGTGGAAAAAATAAAACTGATCCTGCGGTTATTTTTTTGCACTAGACATTTGTTATTCATGGGGAACAATGTCTGGCTCTTTCCAGCCCCAGGAGCGGAGGAAGCCTTTCCTCTAGTTTAGATCTGCTGTTACTGGGTTACCTTTTCTTTAAGATACCCCGCTAAGCATGAAATGCATTATTCTGGAAATATGCATGCTTATTTTGAACCCTCTTAGTTGAAAGCTTTTATTACAAATAGATCTTCTCAGGTCTTTACCTCGCCCCCTGCCCCTTTGTGAGTGAAAGCGATATTGTATGATAATGTTCCTTACAAACAATGCACTTTTACTGGTTTGTATTCTTCTTATTCTTTTTTGTCTCTTTCTCCCCTCTCCTCCCATTTGAGGTCAATTTTATTTTTTGTTTGGGGGGGGGGGGGCATTAGAATGATTCATTGTACTTGCTATTTCTTTTTTTGTGTACATTTCCTGAGATAATAGCCCTTATTTCCTGGAAAGCATTTTGTGTGTTTATAGTAATTCCTGAAAATTGTAAATAAATAAAAAGTTGAACAAAAAAAAAAAAAATTCTAGTTATGGTCCACAAATTATTGTTTGTTGAGCGGCCTTGTACGTTAAAGAAAGTAATAAAGGAATATGTGACAGCTAGGATGTTGAGGATACAGGATTGCTTATGGTTCCTTCACTAAAGAATTATAGATGACAAGTCACACGCTCCCGGGCTTTTTCCTCCGCAGTTCCTATTTTATGGAATTCTGAAGGGAACCTGCGGCGGGCGGGTTTCATGAGGGACTAGCATCCTGCTGTCCTGTGAGAACACCTGTTACAGGTAAGCAACATTTGCAAGAGTTTAGTGTAAGGCAGATAAGTAACTAGGGCCTGTAACTCACTAACCCTGCGAGCTGAGGTGATAGCCAGAGATGCTTATATATAAATTTCTATAATTATTTTCTTTTTTGTATTGTTCTGTAAGTATTGAGTTTTATGAATACTTTATTTTAACCCACACTGAACATGACTGAGAAGTCGTAGGCTAGGAAAACTGTTAAATAAATATTCAGTTCTCTAACTGCTCAGTTCCTTCTGGCTCAAACTGCAGATGTTCACATTAGTTACTAGAGATGTGCTTCGGGTTGCGTTATCGTGTTGGGCTTCATTTTGGGGCCCCCCTGTGGAAATTTCGTTTTCCCCCTGGTTCGGGGTTTTTTTTTCTCCAGAGGCCCCGATTTTCGGGTTAGCGCGCACTAACTCTGCCACGTTAATGCGTGCTAACCCGAAAATGAATTTTTTTCTGAAATTTCAGAAAAAATTCAATCATTTTTCATTCCCCCGAATCATTCCGAATTAGGCAATTTCGTTGAAATTGCCTAATTCGGGAAAAACGATTGCACATCCCTAATAGTTGCATTTAAAAAAAAATGTATTCTGAAACAGAGCTTAACAGCCTTAACCTGCTTTTCAAACTGAGATTTGTTTAACAAAAACAGTAGCTTCTAATATTTTGGTACAACAGGTAAAGTATTTGCTGATACAGTGTTTCTTAATACCCTGCTCAGGATTTAGCCCATTACTAGCTTAAAGCCATAGATACTACTGTCATGAATGAGGCCACGGCAACTTCCTACATAAACATTACAAAACAACATAAATGGAACTGATAAGAAATAGGACGCTAAAAACCAAAGATTACTGAAGTCATAAAACTCCTTTCCCCGAAGAAAGATGATCTCTTAATAAGAATAGCATCAAAGGGAAAATCAAAGGGTAAGCAACAGGTGATACGAAGTTGTGTCACCTTTTCAGATCCCCCCCAAAAGCCTGGGCGAATAACCAAGCTTTAAAACTGAATCTTGAACCATTCTGGGTTAGAAATAAAACAAATGTCCTTGAGTAACGCATTCCACATTACTGCAGCATGGCAAGAAAAAGTGAAAGGAGTCATTTTCACTAAGGATACCCCCAGAAGAGCCACTGATGCTGCACTATAATAATTCAGAGGGTTGCATCTGACCAGGCGAGAAGCAAGACGACTAGGGGCCAGATTGTTTAGTGATCTGAATACCACTATGTGTACTTTAAACTGGATTCTATACACCAGTGGAAATCAGTAGAGATACTTTAGCACTGGTCAGATATGATATCTTCTCAGTTGCTTCAGTTATCTGTATGGCTGAATTTTGTATCACCTGCAGGATGAAGTTCAATTTCATAGGAAGACCTATTACGACAGTTGATGCGAGATGTTACGAGTGCATGGATTACTGTTCTTAAGGCCATGCTTGTAGAAAAAGGAGCACAATTAACGGACAGAGCAAAGAGTAAAGAAAAGGGTCTTGGAGGTCTGAGATACGAATGCTGTCACTGATAACTTCTCATCCAACAGCACACTTGAACTGATCCATATTCAAAAGCATTTAGCCAGCTAAGACTTGTTGGGCCAAAGACCTGTCCTAAAATTAACCACTATACAGGCCGATACAGTAAGGTACGGTAGAAAGATGTGCGTTAGGAAACACTCTTACTTGAAACCCATAAAAGGTGGATTGATGTTTTCGAAAGGATAATCTCAATATATTTTCTTTATCCGAAAGCAAAGAGAAAGTTACAAACAAAGTTGCTCTCACTTCAATTTTAGCCTCATAGGATTTCTCCAGGAAATCTGTAAGATTGTCAAATGCTGTATTATCCCGATCTTCTTGCTGTTTTGTAACTTCTTTCCCAGGAAGGTAATAGATTTTTGAGAAAGAACGCAAGAAAAAAGGAAGTTATTCCTGCAAATGAAAAATGAAGTCCTCTCTCGAGGAGCTAAATATTTCCTGCGATTTCCCTCTAGATGTCTTTTGATTCATCAAAATGACAGATATATTTTTTCGGATCCTCAACAGCTACGTTTATACCTGGACTCACACTCTTAAGGTCTCCATGCGGACCTAGGGCATGGAAGGAAAGTAAAATGTTGTGCTAGATAAAACTGCCATTTCCTATAATTTTTCTTTCTTATGAACCGCTTTTATATGGTTCCCCATTTATTCCTATAAATAACAATGTTTATTTCTTAATATTTAGAGTTGGAAGGAATATCACTCCAGTAATATTTGATTTGGTTTAATTTAGTTCTTTGTATAGCTAGACCGGAGATGTATATACCTCCTGTACTGATGTTACACTTTCTGTTTTTCTTTCAAAGTTGTTGTCATTATATGATAATGAAAATTCAAATAAAAATAAAATTTAAAAAAAAAAAAAAAAGATGTGCGTTAGGGCCGGGCGCACCCGCGTTTGCCGCACGCACAGTTCGGATCACATACCGCTCGATACTCTATTTAAATGGCATGCAAATGTAAGCCGCGTCCAACGCACGTCCATGAAGCGCAATCCATTTTACTGTATAGGCGCTATTCAGTATCCTGGGTGCGCTGGTACCTGTCATTTGAAATGACAGGTACCAGGAAGTGGATCCCAACTTTAACCAAAAGAAAACCTAAAAACCTAAAATCCCCTCCTCCCGAAGCAAGGCGCAGGGCGAAAAGCGACTTGACATGTAAAGTATTGTGAATAAGTGTAACCAAAGTAAACTTACTTTTTCTTCCTTTCAGCCCTCTCTGCCCTCCTCCGGAGGCAAGCACTGCAGCTCCCCTGCCTCCCGGGGGCAGCCGGCGGCGAAAGCGGCTTCCAGCGGCCCCCGCCGGCGAAGATGGACGAACGCACGCCCGTAGTGCACGGGCGCTCAAGCCAGCGAAAGCACAAACGGGCGTGCATGACGTCATGGCGTACGTTCATATGCTTCGCTGGCTTGAGCGCCCAAATTAACGGGCCCCCAAGTCAGCGAAAGTGTATGAACGGGCGTGTGTGACGTCACGGCGTATGTTCATACGCTTTCGCTGACTTGGGGGCCCGTCAATTTGGGCACTCAAGCCAGCAAAGCGTATGACATCACGGCGTACATTCATACGCTTCGCTGGCTTGGGGGCCCGTCAATTTGGGCACTCAAGCCAGCGAAGCATATGAACGTACGCCGTGACGTCATGCACGCCCGTTTGTGCTTTCGCTAGCTTGAGCGCCCATGCACTACAGGCGTGCGTTCATCCATCTTCGCCGGCAGGGGCCGCTGGAAGCCGCTTTCACTGCCGGCTGCCCCCGGGAGGCAGGGGAGCTGCGGTGCGCGCCTCCGGAAGAAGGCAGAGAGGGCTGAAAGAAAGAAAAAGTAAGTTTACTTTGGTTACACTTATTCACAATACTTTACATGTCGAGTCACTTTTTGCGCCTTGCTTCGGGAGGAGGGGATTTTAGGTTTTCTTTTGTGGGCTTCATTGAGCCCACCCTTAACCGCGGCATCACCCCCTCCTCAGGCGATGGACGGAGTGGAGAAAGGGGAGGAGGGGAGAGAGGACTGGGGCTGCCCCTGGAGACTGGCACCCATGGACGCGGCCAGGGCAGGTGAGTGGAGGTTGGGGGAAAGTTTGCCGCCTACCCTTACCCCTTACCCCTGCCTCTAACGGTAAATTAGCAGGTTAAACGCGCGGCAAAACTGCAGGTTTAAAAAGCGATAATCGGGGCGCGCGTTACTGTATGAGAGGGAATAGCTAATCCGATCGTTTACATCTCATATACATGCCGCGGGCGGAAAGGGTTACCCGTTGATTTAAAGAAGCGGTAAGGATGGGTTAAAAGGGATAGTGAATCGCAGGTTGGACTAATTCGGCCAAATTGTGAATAGAAAGCGGGTTAGAAGCAGGGTAACCGCGGCCGCATTTTACTGTATTGGCCTGATAGTTAGCTGCATAACTTTAAGATAGCCGGCTATATTTAATAGTGCTGCAAGGTAAGTTTATCTGGTTAAATTTACTATCCAGACTGTGTCTGAATATGGCCCTCCTGGTTTACAAGTTAACAACGCCATCCAGCACATGAGAGACAGAAGCCTGTATCCCTACCATAAGAATCTCTGTTCCTTGGACATGATTTTCCAAGAAACCCTTTCTAAGGCATCTGATGTATAATAAACCTCCAAGTCAAGGAACACCACTTCCTGCAGCAACTAAAGTTTCTTGATATATGGTCTGTCACTAAAGCATTAGCCAAGCCATAATCTGCTTAGCTTCTTGTTTCTCATTGGACCAGAGCCTGAGATGGTAAGGCTACATATACATAATCAACCTAATAAATGAAGGTTGACCGACGTGCCGCAAATGCGCAGTAGAGAGCAACTCTACTGCGCATGTGCGAGCACATCGGTCAAGCAGAGCGTCAGCTGCTTGATAACATGGCGGCTGCAGCAGCGGCGGCATCGGCGAGGGGCAGCGGCGGCATCGGCGAGGGGCAGCGGCGGCGGCCGCATTGGCATCGGTGAGAGGAAGTAGAGGCGGCGGCATCAGCAAGATGCAGTGGCGGCGGCGATATCGGCGAGGGGCAGCGGCGGCATCAGCGAGGGGCAGTAAGAGGTGGCGGCGAGCAGTAGCAGCGACGGCGAGAAGCAGCGAACCCGGTGGTGAATGAGGAGAGAGTGAGGGGGAGGGGAGAGTGAGAGTGAGGGTGGAGGGTCGATTAGAGTGAGGGGGGGGAGATGGAGAGGGAGAGTGAGGGGAGGGGAGAGGGGGAGGAGAGAGAGTGAGGGGAGTGGGAGCGGGAGGGAGAGTGAAGGGAGGGGAGCGGAGGGACGAGTGAGGGAGGGGGGGGGAGGGAGGAGAGTGAGTGGGAGGGGTGAGAGGGGGAGGGAGGGAGAGTGGGGGGGAGGGAGAGTGAGGGGAGGGGTGAGAGGGAGAGGGGGGGAGGGTTGCCCGTTTTAACGGGCTTTAACAGCTTGTCTATTAGATAAATGAGGCTTGTCTGACGTGCCGCAAATGCGCAGTAGAGAGCAGCTCTACTGCGCATGTGCGGGCTAACACGTCGGTCAGAGCAGAGTGTCAGCTCTTTGAAAACATGGTGGCGGTGAGGAGCGGTGGTGGCGGCGGCGAGGAGCGGTAGCGGCGGCGCGCGCGAAGGAGGGAGGGACCTCCCCCGGAGATTCTTCCGTTGTGCCATCGAAGGGTTGTGAATGAGCTGAGATGAGGGGGAGTGACAGAGGGAGGGAGGGGAGAGAGAGGGGAGGGAGTGACTGATGGGGGGACTGAGGGATGAGAGGGAGCGGAGTTAGAGTGACGGGAGGAAGGGGGGGAGGGAGGAGGAGTGACTGAGTTGAGGGAGGAGGATGAGAGGGAGGGGAGGGGGGAGGTTGGAGGAGAGAGAGAATAGAGGGTTGAGGGAGAGGGAGGGAGAATGAGGGGGGGGGGGAAGGAAATGGACTGAAATTTTTTTTTTAAATGTAGCCAGTTGTTACGGGCTTAAAGGCTAGTATGGATATAAAATGTGTTTTGTCTTTATACCAATAAAACAATCACACCAAAGGTATCGTACAGTTGAATGTTAGAACAAAAAAATTCTTGCACTCCCACCAAGCAATCTACAAGAATCAATATACAGCAGAGATTGTACATCCCAGGAGCTGAAGGCTGTATGGGCCTTATCTACTAGATAAAGGAGCCCTGACCGACGTGCCGCAAATGCACAGTAGAGAGCAGCTCTGCCGCGCATGCGCGGGCGAACACGTCGGTCAGAGCTTGTCTGTTACCAAAAATGGCGTTGGGAGGAGTAGTAGTGGCGGCGGCGAGGACCAGTAGCGGCAGCGCGCAAGGGAGGGAGGGACTTGAGAGACGGGAGGGAGGAGAGCGTGAGGTGACCGTGAGAGGGAGTGGGAGGGAGCATAGAGGTGGAAGGGAGGGGGAGGGGAGGTGGAAGGGAGAATGAGGGGGAAGGGAGAATGAGGGGGATGGAGAATGAGGGGGATGGAGGGAGAGGGAGAAGGAAATGGACCAAAAAAAAAAATTTAATGTAGCTCGTTGTTACGGGCTTAACGGCTAGTAGGAATAGATTACACATATAAAACTGCTACAATAGGCCTCCAGGCATACTTAACAGCATCAAGAGACCCAAATACTCAAAAAGTGCTGAAGTAGGAAAGTGAACAGCCAAAATCAATCTCCATCCTTAAACTTGGAGAAGTATTCTGACAAGTGGTAGGAATGATTACGAATCTACCATCACATCTACAGAAACAGAAGTTGCAAAGCAAGAAAAAAAATAATTTAAGTCCAACAAACAAGGAAAAATGATTGGCTAAAAGCAAGAACAGAATATTACTTTAGCAAACAAGTAGCTCAAAACATCCAGGAATGGCTAAAGAAAGGAGAACTTAACCCTAAAGATGAGAGGCTGAGCACAGGACAGAAGACTACAGACCAGATGGTTCACAGAAAGCATAGAAAAAAAAATGGTAGAACATGGTAAAAATAGTAATCCTTTGTCAGGGGGATGGGGGATGCAGCTGCAGTTTCCCCCTAAGGCCATAAAATTATTTATTCTTCGGGGCTATTCTAGCCCTTCTCTCTGCAGATCCCAGGTAGGGAGTTCTTGCTGTGGAGGTAAAGGAAATCCTTGGCCCATGTGATGAAGTGTTTCTCCTTAAGGGGCCGAGGCAATAAAAACATGCTGAAAGCACCCCCAGGCACCCCTCCTGGGGGTGCCATGCAATATTTAAATTAGGGGTTGCGTTCTCAAGGAGCCCATGAGTGGTCAGCAGTCCGCCGGTTTAGAAAACGGAAGCTGAATTTATCGGCGTATAGCCAGGGGTTCGGGAAAAGGACGCTTAGCTAAGCATCCTTTTCCCGAATCTGACAACAGGCACTACTATTTTTTTTTTTTTAACTTTTTCAAAGTTTTCCTTCCTCCTATTTAATATCACAATGTTATTAAGTAGGAGGACGGAGAGAAAAACAGTATTTTCTGCTTTTCTGTACAACTTTTGAGTATGCTCAGCGATTAGCATCTGCTCTAGGAAAGCATTCATTTTTTAGTGTAAAAATGTGCGTTTTAGATGCACTTTTTTTTTTTTGCTTTGAGGGTGAGTCCCTAATAGTCTCATCAACACGCATTCGCATGTGATGAGTGCTATTAGTTTCGCCGCGAGTTGAACGCGCATTTTGGAGGTGCTAATCTTTTCCCATACCAACCAAGTTGGATTAGTGGGCCCAACTCAGCAGGGTGAAAGGAAAAATAGCTCCTTACTCTTCAAGAGCGAAATCAAAATGACCACACGCTCTATAGCTTGAGCTCCACATCTTGCCCGTGGGCTAACCAGTCACAGTCAGCACACTGGAAAGACTGAAAAGGAATGGAAAATCCCACTAAGCTATTATTAGTCCTGATGGTAAGGGACCTAGGGCCATCTAGTGACTAACCGAAGGGTCGGCCACACAGATAAAAGCAGGTGCTGCAAAACCATCCCTGGAAACAGATACATATCTCATCACTGGATGTGACATGCTAATGTCAGAAGGGCTGTATTCAGAAAGGCACGAGAAGGTAGCAAACCTCATCCTTTGGAAATCATGCAAACTTCATAATATTACTCTACCAGAAAAATACTGGGATCACAACCCTGACAGAACTATAGAGAATGAAGACACTATCATCACATGGGACATCCCCATTCCAACTGATTAAAAAAAAAAAACACCTGACACAAGAAAACTGTACATTGTAGTGAAAGAGTAAAATGTAAGAAATGCATCGTTAATCGAAGCGTCAGTAACAAGTGATTTCTTGGCACACCGTATGGGAAAAGAAAAGATTTTAAGTACCAAGAAATGCGATGAGAGACTTAGAAAATGGGGCAGAAAGATGCAGAAATCTTACAGTTCCATCTGAATTGGGAGCTACTAGCCTGATGAAAAATAACTTCCAAGTACACCTTGTACATAACAGAACTTGTTTTGCTGAACCAGCTTTTCTACAAACATTTTTGGCAAAGTTTACATCTTATTTTTCTTCTCAAATAAATTACTCAAAGACAGAAAATGTGTGTAGAACACAAACCATGTCTTTAAGCATTATTACATATTGTATAGCGAGCATATCGCTTTGCACAACATGAGTATCTAGGTGAGTTGATCGTATCTGCTATTAAGGCAGATGTTTTGGTAGTGTTGTTCTGTATATAATAAAATTAATCTACATGTGCAAAAATACTGTAACATTTCAACTCCTGAGGGAAAACTGGATTTGCCAAAATATTGCAATAGTTTATGTAAATAAGTATTTATGCCTTCCATTGGGATGAGTGTGGAAGATCCTATGGGATGATTTTCACTTAATACAGCAAATCATCCTCAGTTATGGAGTGCCAATTTGTCCTTTTGTTTTCACATGTCATACTTTTTTTTTCTCATACATAGTATCTGAAAGTTAAAAATATTTGTGATGTGACCTTCTCATATCTCAACAGAATACCTTCAAAAATAGTAAGCTTGTATAATCTACTTCAAAAATACAGGCGAGTCAAACAATTCCACTTGTTGCATATTAAAAAAAAAAAAAATCAAAGTCGGTAAGACCGAATAACTTGTACTTGCAGGTTCATGCTTGGGAACCTGAATTTTACAGGTGCATATAATGTCTGTACAGATCATTTCTTTTTGTTATTTCACACACTTGGTGATACAGGCCGCCATTCTGCTCCAAGACCTGCAGCCAGACGGCCAACGATCCGCTCCGGCTGGAAACCTGTTCAAGTGAGCTCCAAGGTGCCACTAAGCCAGATAATCTCAGCATCCAAGGGACTGTAAATCATCCACATGCAATCGCTTAGTGTAATGTCGAGTGCCACACCTTGTCCATTATGTATGTACTATATTAGACTTGGTGAGAAACATAACCTACCTTCTTAATAGTTTTCGTCTGCACCAGGGCCAGCTCTCGGTTCTCGTCCGCCACATACAAAGAGAGTTTCACATACGGGTCACTGCAAAAAGAGAGCATGGGTAAACAGACAGGCTTTTCACCTGCTGCACTGCGCAGCGCACCTTTTGCCAATTCCAGTTTAAGGCGACTGCTTATTCTGCGCAACCGGTGAAGAGAGACAACGTCGCACAAACAGCGGTAGGGGCAGGTGCAATTTTTTTCTGTAACTTGCAAACGCCTTTTTTCGTTTTTTGCCAGTTCTAAACAATAGCTTGCCCTTCCCACATTCCAAATCGCAGCCAGGACTGCATCCAAACGGCTCTTAGCTTTCACCCTCCCATGCCCCTTCTCAGATTCCAAGACAAATATTTTCGGTTTTCAGCACCCCCCCCCCCGTTTTGCACAAGGCATTGCTGCTCAATCTTCCTTAATGAAGGGCTTAGGGCTGCAGAACCCGCCGACACCGCTCAGAAAGAGGTCGCCTAGCGCGATTAATACTCCACACCCTTTCTTATCTTTCAGAGTCAATTACTTAACATTCTTCCAAAACGGCACTTCAGGACATCATTTTCTTACACACTCTGGGAAGGAATCTTATGACAGGAGAAAGAATAGAGGCACTGATGTGTGCTTAGTATTGCGTTGCGCGTATCATGAAGTTTTATGTTGCTTGCTTGAAGGTAAAAGTTTAACTTGGCAGCACTAATTTTCCTGCTTCCGCAGCGAGAGGTGCAGCTACCCCTGGTGGCCCCATTCTGCACTACTTATTCAAGCACAAAATAGTCAGGGGCGCTAAAGGTTAATCTGAAATCTACACCACCCGATTTTATCAGCAGTATCTGCAGCTGGAAAATACATTCAACTCGTGCATTTAAATCAATAAATAAAACTGATTAACCGTTATTGCATGACAATATCGCTAGACTGAAAATAAAACATTTGCCGAGGTTAAGTAAAAGGTCAATTGATGAAAAGTCTATTGCGGGAAACGAAGCCACAGATTCAGCAAGATTGTTCAGACTTGCACAAACTTGAAAAATCTATATATAGTATAAATAATTATTTTTTTAAAAATATTTACACTATAACTAAAAACAGATTTTACCATATACAAACATAAGCAATCACATGGCAATACATGGTATAAACGTTTAACTGAGAAAAGTCACATTTGGAACTGAAATACACTACAAGCTTTCTTTTTTTATGTTTTCTTGAGAAGCCTCTGTCATCTTTCCCAGTATGAGCTTATGTATGCTGAAGCTGTGCTCAGCATCAGCAGGCTGGTAAATTAAATTAATGCCCATCTCTGCCAGCTGTGGGCAGGAACAGCAGCAGACTTCCAAAAGATTATCTAGTGCTTTGTCAGCTGATGGAAGGTTGGCTACATATGCAGGTGCACGAACTTCGGAATAAAGATTACATTCTTCTAAAGTGACATTACTCCATCCAGGAGTTATCTCAAAATTGTCCTTTGTTTGACTTAAGAAATCTTTCAGGGATCAAACATTTTGCGCCTGCTTGCTCTATTCACACCAACCTCATCCTCTCCCCTCCTGTTTCCTTCAGGCCAGAAGAGGACGCGCTAAAGTAGGTGGCAGAGGCTCTTCTCAGACTGCTTCATCTTTTTCCTCATCCCAGACTTTCCTGTTCCCTTCTTGTTAGAAGGGGGGAGGAAAGAGGTTGGAGCAACAAGGGGAGAGTTTGAGTGAGAAGGCTGGTTGAATCAGCCCTGCCAGCAGTATGTAGCTTCCTTCAAATGACTGAATTACCAGGTAGGGGAGCTTCAGGTTTCTTGATTGTGCAGCAGGTTAAAATGTGGCAGCAACAGGCTAATTATGCAGTTTCTCCTGCACCACGTGGGAACCTACATTTTACCGTGCAAGAAATCCAGATCCAGGTCCTTACTACCGAGGTTATCCAGTATGTGTTGTGTGTGTGGTGACGGGGGTGGCGTGCAGAAGCAACACACCCACACACTAAAAACAGGATGCTTCTGCTAGCCAGCCACAGAGCATTGTTAAATGAGTTCCTGAGGGAACTGTATCCGTCCTCTCAACCTCCGGAGATGCAAGCTGGGTAAAATCTTATGCATCAGGGGTTCTCTCAAGCACAATCCCCAAAGGCCACAAACCAGCCTGGTTTTCAGGATAGCCACAAGAGATTCATTTAAATACATATAGTCTAAGAAACCAGTTATTTTGTATAATCGAGTTATCCTGAAAACCAGATCAGCTTGTGGCACCACAAATAATGAAACTATGGAAAAGTTACTTTAAGTTACCTGTCTCTAGACAAAGGCTATCATGGGATTGGTGGGTACCAGAACCAGACAGAGAAAGAACAAATATCTTAGAAATATCGCTGATTAGACTATAAAAAGGAAAATAGGAAGGGAAAAAGTGGTAGCACAATACAGAAAATTAAACAATGACACAGCCACAACAAAAAAACCCTTCAATTCAATGTACATAAGATTTAGGGATTTTAATTAAAGATTACAAAGGCCACTGATACAGATAACTAGAAAGAATGGGGACTGGCATGGAAACTGTACAAGAATTAACAGGGTTGTTCTTTTCTGATTCCTGCTGTAATGGCCATAGGTCTGATTTCAAGATTGCAGCCTTAATACAGTATAAGAAGATGGAATAAATGCTTCCCTCCCCACTGATAAGGTCAATTTTTCAAAAGGTTAATATACTTCAGTTTTCATTCAGTTTGTGTACTGAGACTCAGAGGTCAATATTCGGCACTAGCCGTTTAAGTAACGTAGCCAGATATGACTTATCCACCTAAATTACAATGAATAATATCTGCAGTCAAGGCACTATTTAGCCGGATAAGTTAAATCCGGCTAAGTTAGATCAGCTCTACATGGAAGGATGGTATATAAAATGTCTAAATAATTAAATCTAGCTTATCCGATTAACAAGCAGATAAGAATGAATCTCACTACTTATCCGGTTATAAGAAGAGCCACCCACATCCTCCCATTATCTGCCCACAAATTGGCCAGCTAAAAGATAGCCAGATAAGTGACTTATCAGCCCTAAATACACTTTCAATATGGGACCCTCAGAGTAGTTCATGGCACAAAATTAGAATACAGAATACATCAAAAAGTACCATCAAAGTTTAAAGTTCAAAATCATAGGAATAGTTCCCTTTTAAGAAAAAATAAATAAAAAAGACATTTGCATGTACTAACATTTAGGGGGTTATTTTCTAAAGCTATCGCATGCATGCGCTAGCTACATCGGGGCGGAGTCAGCCAAGGAAGAGGAGGAGTCGGGGCAGCACCGGGGCCAACTCTGCGAAACGGTAAGGTTCCGAATCGCTGCCTATTTCGCGCCGAATAACTACACCTTTTATGGTGTAGTTATTCGGCGCGACGCCGGCAGCGATCGTACCGCGGAGGTGCGATCGCTGCCGGCTAGTGCAGGACTGTCCCCCGCTTCACCCCCCCCCCTCCCCCACCGTTACCGCCGGGATTCACTATGCCTTGCAGCATTAGTGAATAAAGGCCTTAATTAGCGACCAGACGAAGAAGAGGATCGGTAAACCCAAGGAATTTATTAATATATCTCGTAATAAAAAGCCCGACTCAGGCCGAGTTTTGCTCTATTTCGAGCTGCTTCAGGGGCTGTTGAAAAATGATAGTGGTGTTTGCCTGTATGCAGCACCTCATGTGGATACAAAGTCCTTACATTCCATATATTGTGCTGTTTAAGCAGGTTTTAGAAAAAAGCCAGAGGTTGTCCATTAACAGATGTCCATATGGATTTCTTGCTGTGAGACATATTCCTGTGAACAAAGCGTCTTGTAACAACTGCAAGCCAACCAGATATGTATCCGCATGAGGTGCTGCATACAGGCAAACACCGCTAACATTTTTCAACAGCCCCTGAAGCAGCTCGAAATAGAGCAAAACTCGGCCTGAGTCGGGCTTTTTATTACGAGATATATTAATAAATTCCTTGGTCTTTACCGATCCTCTTCTTAGTCAGGTCGCTACTTGCAACATTGGATCGGTTTCCGGTTTGTTTCTTTGGACCTAAAATTTAATTAACCACACTATTCTTCCAGTTAATTTGAGCCATATTTAAATAACAATATATCAATGAATAAGGGTTTAGCAGAGTTGCTTACCTGTAACAGGTCTCCTCCTTGGACAGCAGGATGTTAGTCCTCACAGATGGTTGACATCATCAGATAGAGCTTGGCATGTAAAGCTTGTCAAAATTTCTTGAATTTTGACTGAGCATACTGAGCATGCCCAGCATGCCCTAATCCATATCAGTCCCTCTTCAGTCTCATAACATAGAACTATGACAAAAATAAATAAAAATAGGAGAACCCCAACTCTGCAGGATGACGGGCGGGATTCGTGAGGACTACCATCCTGCTGTCCTAGGAGAAAACCTGTTACAGGTAAGCAACTCTTTCTTCCAGGACAAGCAGAATGATAGTCCTCACACATGGGTGAATCCCGAGCTACAAGCTGCTCCCCAACACAAAAGGGGACAAACCAGCACTAACCAGGTGCCAAGGGGCACAACAACCAAGGTGCTGTTGGTAACAGAGGGGGAGACAGTCTGAACCCAAACAACGGGCCCTAGGCAGGGAGAGTTTTGTTCTACAGCTCAAACAGATTCTGAAGGAGAGACTGGCTGAACCTACTGTCATCCCTACCTATCCAGACAGTAGCAAGATGCGATGTGTGGAGAGAAATCCACATCACAGCCCTGCAGATCTCCACGGGAACTGCTTGCAAGAGGTCCACCTACATTGCCATGGCTCTGACCGAATGAGCCTTGACATAACTTTCAACATGCAGTCCCACTTGGGCATAACAGAAGGAGATGCAGTCTGCTAGCCAATTGGATAATGTCTGTATGGCAATGGCAACTCCCAATCTTTCCTATCAAAGGAAATGAAAAACTGAGAGGACTGTCTATGGACTACTGTCTGCTCCAGGAAGAAGTCTAAGGCTCTCTTGCAATCCAAACTGTGCAGGGCTTGTTCGCCTTGGTGCAAATGGGGCCTAGGAAAGAATGTTAGCAGAACGATTGTCTGGTTAAAGTGGAAATCTGTCAGCACCTTAGGCAGGATCTTAGGATGCCTGCACAAGACCACCCTGCCATGATAAAATTTAGCATAAGGTGGATAAGTCACTAAGGCCTGGAGCTTGCTGACCCTGTGTGCTGAAGTGACCGCCACTAAAATTATGACCTTCCAGGACAGGTACTTCAGGTCACAGGAGTATAGCAGCTCTAAAGGAGCTTTCATCAGCTGAACTAGTATCATGTTGAGGTCCAAAGACACAGTGGGGAGGCTTCAATTGAAGCAGGTCCACATAAATCGTACAACTATAGGCTGTACAGATGGGCATACCATCTACACCTTAGTGGTATACATTGAGATGAACTCTAACAGAGTTGGTTTTCAAGCCATTCTCTAATAGGTATAGAAGGTAGTCAAGCAGTTTTTGTGAGACGCAGGAGAACGGATCTAGGGCCTTCTACTCACACCACGCAGAAAACCTCCATCATTTCAGTCCGTAGGACTTTCTAGTGGAAGGCTTTCTAGAAGCCAACAGGACCCGAGAAACATCTTCAGAAAGATCAAGCGGTTGCAGGATCAACTTCTCAACATCCAGGCTGTGAGCAACAGAGGCTGGAGATTGGGATGCCGCAACCTGCCCTAATTTTGTGTAATGAGGTCTGGGGAACGCCCCAGACTGATGGGTTTCCGGATGAACAAATCCTGAATTAGTGGAAACCAAATCTGTCTCGGCCAATGAGGGTCTATGAAGATCATAGTCCCTTGGTCCTCACAAAGCTTCAACAGAGTCTTCATAACTAGAGGAATCAGAGGATACATGTACAGAAGACCCTTGCCCCAATGGCGGGCAAAGGCATCCAAGGCTGGATTCCCGTCTGACCAGTACAGGGAGCAGAAATGGGCTATCTTCCTTTTGCAGGGGGACATGAACAAGCCCACCACCAGGTTCCCCCAGAGGTGGTAAATCCAGTTCGCTACCCGCTGGTCCAGAGAACACTTATGGGGTCTGAAAGCACAACTCAGTCAGTCCGCTACCACGTTCTCCATTCCGGCCAAGTACATGGCCCTCAGAACCATACCGAGGGACAGGCCCCAGGTCCAAATTTGGACTGCTTCCCGAAACAGGAAGTATGATCCTGTGCCTCCCCCTGCTTGATGACATACCACATCGCAACTTGGTTGTCTGTCTGAATCATGACAATTTTTTGGACAGCTGATCTCTGAAAGCCGATCGGGCGATTAGGTATGCACTGAGTTCCAGGAAATTGATCTGACTCTTTGCTTCTTGGGCGGACCACAGGCCCTGGGTGTGCAGCCCCTCTACCTGAGCTCCCCACCCCAAGGTGGATGCATCTGTGGTAAGGACAATTTGGGTGGAGGGATTTTGGAAGGATATGCCCCGCTCCAAATTTGAGAGAACCTGCCACGAGGACAAAGAGTCCTGGAGAGATGTAATGACTCAGATGAGAGCCTGGAGGCTCTGTGTGGCCTGGTGCCACTGCCCAGAGCCCAGTGGCACCAGGCCACACAGAGTGCCAGTGCCACAGAGCCCAGTGGACCTCAAAGTCCACTGGGCTCTGTGAACATGCAAATGTGCCAAGGGAGTAACAGGGAAAGTTGCAGCCATATAGCCCAACAGCTTCAACATGTGGAGAGTTGATACCTGCTGGTTCTGTTGGATCACCTCCGCTATGGATCTAAGGTGAACCCTTTGGATCGTGATAGGAAGGCTTTTTCCATGTCTAGCAGGGCTCCAATAAAGTCCAATTGAGGTGATGAACTGAGATGGGACTTTGGGTAGTTGATGATGAACCCTAATGACTCCAACTCCCGGATGGTCATGTGCATGGATCGAGTGGGCCCAGCCTGAGATGCGCTTTTGACTAGCCAATTGTCAGGTTAAGGGAAAGCATGCACTCCCAGTCTGCAGAGGTGTGTCCCCACCATGGCCAGACATTTTGTAAAGACATGTGGGGCCAACACTAGCCTGAATGGCAACACTCTGTACTGGAAGTGCTGTTTTCCCACTACAAATCTGAGATACTTCTTGTGACTGGGGAAGATCTCGATGTGGGTGTATGCATCCTTTAAATCGAGGGAGCATAGCCAGTCCCCTTTTTGCAGGAGAGGAATCAGAGTGCCTAGGGAAACCATCTTGAACTTTTCTTTTTCATTAGAAACTTGCTCAAGGCCCTCAGGTCTATGATGGGATGGAGTCCCCGTGTTCTCTTTGGGATCAGGAAGTACTGGGAGTAGAATCCCTGCCTTCTTTGCCCTGGTGGAACAGGCTTGACCGCTCTGGCCATTAAGAGGGCAAAGAGCTCCCTTAGAAGTACATCCCTATGTGCTATAGGCCCCCAAAATGGGCATGGAGGGCAATTTAGTGGGACACCCAATAAGTTCAATTGGTACCCATGGAAAATGATAGATAGAACCCATTGTATCAAGGTTATAATGACCAACAGTTTATGAAGAACCGTAGCCTGCCCTCGACTGGGAGGGTCCAGCATCTTTGGTATCGGTGGCTGGCTAATACTCCCTACGATCCAGTCAAAACCCTGTCCCTGGGTTTGGCTGGGTTGCTGGCTGGGGTTCTGGAGCTCTCTGTTGCCTGTGACGGTCACGGGAGCTCACCTTCAATGAATGGGCGCTGGAGGATAGTACTTCCTCTGGCGATAGACTTCCTCTGACCCTTCCTCGAAAATCTCCTGGCTGAGGAGGGCAGGCCCGAAATGGTGTGGAGAGTTGTTGGAGGATTTCATGGTGATCCCTTATCTGGGCCACTGTGTCCCTTCACCTTAGCTCCAAAGAGATTCTCTCCTATACACAGCAAGTTTATATACCAATGAACGTTGGGAACATCTCATCGGTTGACAAGAAACAAAAATTAGCAACAGGCTTTACAATGAACATAGAACTGAGGGATATAGGGAGGAGAGTGAGATAAGAACTAAGATGGGGGGGGGGGGGCAAAGGGAACGTGAGCTAAAGGGGGAGGGATTAGAGGTAAAAATCAAGAAACAGGGAGTTACGGAAACCTACATTTAACATCAAATTCTTACAAGGAGAAATTATGTACAAGGAGGAATTTTATACAAATTTAGGCAAGAGGAGATAAAAACAAGTTAAATTACAATGGGGTAAATGAGGTTATACTGACTTGTACCTCCGGACAGAGATTAGAGTCCCGCAGCCATGCCATTCTGTGGGCACCGATTCCCGCCGCCGACATCCTCACTGCCGAATCAAAACATTGTAGGTTTAAAGAACCTCATGTTTTCCATATTATAGGCTCTGATGCACCAGAGATAGGAAAGGGTCTTGCTGCTGCTGAGGCTGCTTCCAGAGGTTGCGTGAGAACTGCCTCATGTAGAACTGATAAGAGGCAATGTAGGCGATGAGCATGGCCCCCTGGAATACTTTTCTCCCAAGAGCATCCATTGCTCTGTGATCCTTTCCTAGGGGTCCCGTGGCATGGGTCTGAGAGTGCCTGGCCTTCTTGAGAGCGGATTCAACCACTACAGACTGGTGTGCTAGCTGACGCTTTTCGAATCCGGTAGCCTGTTGGGCGAGGTAAACCCCATCCTCCTGCCTGCTGACAGGAGGTACTGTGAGGGGGGGTGTTCCCAGATCCTCAGCTGTAACTCCTTAAAGATCTCGTGCACTGGGATTGCCATGATCTCTTTAGAAGCCTCCACGAACTGAAGGATTTCCAGCATCTTATACCTGGCATCCTCCTCCATCATCAACTGAAAGGGATGGATTCAGACATCATCCACCCAAAACCTGTGAAGGTCAGGTTCTCAGGAGGAGATCTCCTCCGCTCTTCTGGAGGAGACAGATCCGAGGCTAGACCCTCCAAAGTCCTCGAAGGAGGATTACACACTGCTGTCTCCACAGGGGTCATACAGGGCTTCATTCTCACTGAAATCCACAGGGATGGAGCCCTAGGTACTCAATATTTGTCCAGACATGGACACCAGTGGCACTGGTGCTGGCCCAGGCAAAGCTGGATGGGGGGGGAGGGGGGGGCAGCAGGCCATGGTGTCCCCACCAGCCTCAATGGAGCTTCCTCTTCAGAAGAACCGGTGTCGAGCACCATATCGGTCAGGGGAAGCATCGGTGCCCTGCCGGGAACTAATAATCCAGTCAGTAGACTAAATTTACTAATGTGAATAGTATTTTATTTATTATGATTTATTAAAAAAAAATCTATACTGATAACTCCAAATGATCACAGTAGAACATACACAATAAAATTCCAGTCACATGCAGACAGAAAAATGGGTCACAAACAAAGGCTCCTTTCTTGCTGCTAATCTCAACCAGTGTATCTCTCTTTTTTTTTATGGTTCCTCTTCAAATTCTTGCCTAAATAGCCAGGTTTTTAAGATGTTCCTAAATGTACTGGTATCTGAAGTAACTCGTAACTACTCTGTCATAAAGTTCCACAGCACAGACCCTGCTATAGAAAACATGTATTTTTGATTCAGTTGGCCAATCAACTAAGCTTTAATTGCATGGGCATTAAAAAAAAGCTGCAAAACTCACTAAATATGGTTATTTCCCCAAGGTGTAGGAAGTCCTCAAAATACTAATTGCCTTTTCTCCAAACCATTACTAAAATATCCCCTGCAGCAGCATCTTGGCCTCTCCCTTACCCTCTTTTACTGTCTCAATTTGAAGCCCTGAGGCAAAGAGAAGGAATGGAAATGTTTTGGGGGTTTTTTTTAAAGAGGTTTATGAACTAATTGGTTGAATTTACAGAAATACTACAGTTTTGCAAATGACTTAAAAAAAATACAGAACTGTTACCAGCAAAGCATTTTCTGGATCTCAGCAAATTTGCCAAAGATATATTTAAAAAAAAAAAAAAGAAATAAAAATTCAATGACGTCTTCTTATAGTTTGCAGGCAAATTCTGATTTTTACAGTTGAATCAAATCTCAAGTGGTTGCTAAGAAAGAAGGGACTGCACTCAGTCCTGGGGTTTAGTCCATCAAACCGCAGTGTGGATTATGCAAATTAATTGGGTGGCGGTGTCCTAATGCATAGTATAAAAATATCTTAAGTCTTTAGTATTTCCAGTGCCAAAACCCATTCTGGGCACCAAATAATCTCTCTTAGTTCCATCTATGACCAATATGAAGTCCAACTTAATTGGATCTGTTTATGTTTCCCTTGGCATTAGGTCCCAGGATATTCTCCACACTGGAGAACCAAAAGTAAAGCATACAGAGGTGGTATCCCTAGTGGTTCTCTCCCTTTCCAAGAATTCCTAAGGTGCACTGCTGGTCTCCTCACTTCAACCCTTTCAGTCCTTGGTTTTCGATCCTCTCAGAAAAAGGCAACTAAAATGGTGACTTAAAGACCTCAATATGTATACCCTAGAGGAGAGGAGAAGAGAGACAGGAGGATATGATATAGACTTTTAAATACCTGAAAGGTATTAGTAATGCACAAGAATCAAAGTTTTTCTAATGGAAAAAAAAGCTGAATTAGGGGCTCATGATATGAAGCTCCAAGAGTGCAGACTCAGGAATGAATTTTTTTTTTTTTTTTAAACAAAAAGATGGTGAGCACCTAAAATGCCTTACTGGAAGAGGTGGTGAAGACAAAAATAACAGCAGAATTCAAAAGGAAGGATGATAAAGAATGGAAATGAAAAACCTAGGGTAACTTGGTGAAACATTTCTGCATGGGGATAACCTCCATGCAGCAGCTGTTGCAATCAGCCATTGGTGCAATTCAAGGGATCCATCCAGGCACATCTTACAGTTAATGTGTGACTGAGCGAATCTAGCGGACCACATTATTTCAACTAAGTTTGATCAAGTTCACTCATGATGTCGGTAGGGCAGCAGCAGTCTGCTCTTGTGCTGCTATGGCTGGAGAAGGCCCTCTGTGTACCACAAGGAGGAATGAATAAATAAAGCTGAGGGGGGAGGTCCGTCATTGCCTGCTTTTATGGCTTGGATGGGTAACCTGCACAGAATGGCAGCACAACCTTAAAGACCTTGCTGTGCACACTGCATGGACCCATTTTGGTCTATCTGTCATCACTTACTATGTTATGATCTCTCCTGTGAGGGGTCTCCAGATTCTCCTCCAGCTGAACTTCCTGGTATTCAAAATTCTTCTCACTAGATGGTATGCGGGATCTTTCAAGCTGAAAGTCCCAAAACTCACACAGCAGGGAAAGCAAACTCCTCTCTCTTCCCCACTCTTGGGGAGAAACAGTCCACAAAAGCTCCAAAAATCCCAAAACCACAATCCTACCAACAAGGGTGCGAGTTAGGGAAATGTGGTTTTCTCTCATCCTAGCCTCACTCGGTGCAGGGGCGTATCCCTCACTATGCGGGACTGGGGTGGGGGGCACCAAAACATTCAAAATCACTTTAAAAAAATCAAAATTTCTGAGTCACACTCCAGTAGAGATAGGGTCTGGACCAGCAATGTCGTCTCACTTCCTACCCTAGTCAGCTAGAGGTGAAAATCCTAGCTAAACAGGAATAGGGGAAACTAGCAAAAACTCAATCCTCTCACTTCAACTTCTATACAAAAATCTCACACTAACCCCAGGTAACACATATGCTGCAGTGGTGGGGAGCAAGTAGGATCCCACCACTGCAGCAGTTTTCAACGGGGATGCTGTAACGAAATGGTCTGCTCCAACTCCAACATGTTTTCAGAGGCTCTAAACCACCAGGGCCAGATTGTAGTGGAGATATCCATGGAGTCTCTACACTAGCAAGGCGGCGGGCAGGCAAGAAAGGCCAACAGGACAATGATAGTTGCTAGGCAGGCAGGCAGGAGACAAAAGGCAATGAGATACTCCATTTTAACTTCCTTCCAGTAACAGTGTAAGAAGACCTCGTCTTTCTGGTTCTTTTGTACTTAACTTTACTTATCAAATCATACAAATTAAATGGCTTTACGGTAGCACTGCTTGGTGTCATTTTTTGGATGGGTTCTGACTACATAGGAGAACCCCACCAAATGTTTTTGGGAAAGAGAAGTTGTCTTATAATGGCTTATCATAGCTAGGCTAGCTATTTAGCTTTTGAGTCTTATGTGTCACCCTGACCAGGGGCAGGAGGTGCAAATTTGTCCCAAAGAGCTGGTGCCAGTAATGAGAACACAAAATGAGAAGAAGCTTTTCTACTGTGTAAGACAAACAGGGAAAAAAAAAAAAAGGTGATTCCAAGCCAAAAAGAGTTAACCACATGACAATTAAGAGCAAGGCCATGAATGCACATGTATGTGAAAGTCAGGAGGTTGAACATGGCATGGTATTAAACAAGAGCCTATGCAAAGCACACTGCAAGAGAGTATTATGGGAGTGGAAAGCAATGGCGTGAGTTCAAATGAAGGGCACACAACCGACAATTTTGAAAAGGGCCCTCAGATCAGAGAGGTGGGTTTACTACGAGCATCTGAGAGCCGCTGCAAATGGGATCCGTTATTCTCTGGGTCCTTTCCAGGGGTGATAAAGGCAGACAGGCAGGCAGGCCAAAACCAGGAATTTGTAGATGGTGGAGTGGATAAAGTACAGATTAACAGAGACTCACGAGGAGGCAACTACAGCATTTCAGGGAAAAGAAGAAAAAGATGGCATGAAGCAAGAGATGACAGGCAGTGGAAGTAAGGGAGCAACATATTTTGTGGATATTATAGAGAACACCACAAGATGGAACTTTTTGAAAACAGAGAGATGAGGCATGGTCAATGGCAATAAAAATAGTTATGGGGAGTTGGAGGTGGGTTGAAGGACTAATTTAACTGAAATGAAGACAGAAGGAAGATGAGTCGGCTTATAAGAAGCTGGGAAATCGAGCTATCCCTTTTGAAAGGCATGGATACTGATTGAAAGGATAGTGTGGTTTAATTATGACAGTTACAGTGAAATCTCTTTCTGCTGAATGAGAAAGCAATACATTTAGTCGATTTATCTTGGGCAACATAATCCAAGAGAATGTTGGCTACGTGATACAAGTTGCTCATAAGTAAAAATAAAATCTTTTTTTCAAGAAGACTGCAGCTAATTTTTCCAGAATCACAATGTCTGTGTGAGTGTATTAAAGTGGAGAAGGAACCAAGTTGTGGGACAATTGCAATTTAGCAATATTTAGCCAACCTTCACCTAAAGCATGAATAGGATCCATTAAATTTAAAATTCAAAAGGGGTCAGAAAGCCTTACAAAAAGTCTGCTCTCTCCAAATGAAAATTATCCCTTATGTACTATAACAATCTGCTTCATAAAACAGAAGAACAATTTAGCATTATCAAGCACCAAAATAAACCATTGTAGTAGATAAGTTAAATCAGAGACTGAGTCATATTTTGTTTTCTTCTCTTTATAAGAAAAAATGCTGAGAAAACATGTATTTCTGGTTAGTGATTGATGGTTCCCATTAGTAAGTCAAGAACAAAATGATCTCTCTCTTTTTCTGGCATTTACTTTTAAGCACCAATTAGAGTACAACATAGACAACACATGAAGATTATTCTTGGTGCATCACCCTCAGGAATCTTGTTTTGTTCCATTCTGGGGGAGGAACATGTGTACTTCTACCTTCATCCCGGACCAAGGGCAGCATAAGCAAAAATGATGTGTGAGGCTTAAGGAAGAGCTGTTGGCTGGCATGAACTCTACCCAGCAAGAGGGAGTGATACAAGCAGGTCATTTTCAGCGCACAGAGGAGGGCACACCATGGTATAGCAGTGTCATGATACTGCAAAGGGTGGCAGAAAAAAAAGAGAGAGTGGCCTGATGCTGTGTGCAATGGTCTGTAAAGAAGAAGAAAGCAAGCAGCAGTAGGAACTGTCAAAGAGACGCTTCTTTGCGCCTTTCAAATCCAGACGTGGCAAGAGGACCACCGAAAGTGAGAGAAAGAAGCTAACCGATTCCGTAGGTTAGGTCAGCATAACCTTTATGAAGAAAAGTTGCAAAATAAATAATTTGTGACCAAGTTTCATGAGCATTGTGGTGGGGGAATCCTTTCAACCGACACAAGTCAGTTAAAGGCAAGGTGAATATATAAGGAGAGATTAATTCCAGTCCTTAAGCACAAACAGGTGTCGTTTGCAGGATATCCACAATGAATCTGCATACAATGGAGGTAGTATATGCAAACAACTTTAACGCATATTCGTTGTGAATATCCTGAAATCCAGGCCTGTTTCTGGCTCTTCAGGACTGGAATTGGTCATCTCTTGTATATCATATATATATTAAGGTTGCTACACAGAAATCAGGAACGATGACAGCTGAAGAAACAGACAGTTGGAGAGACAAGATTCAGCAACTCCCAGCTTGGGTCTCCTCAGTTCCCGTCACAGAACACCATGGGGGGAAAGGTGGCCTTGGATAAAACAGTACGATTTTGAGATTCAGAACACCGACTACTAGTTAGAGAAAATGAAGTGCTTTCATCAGCCACATCCACCAGTTAAATTGCTGATGCTTTAGACTGCTAACTGAGCCCAATCGGTTGGTTATCCAAATGTATGAATGCACAGTGACTGTCCAAATACCTGCATACTTTCCTGAAAGCGTCTTTGCTTACTGGGATGCTTGTGAGTGACTCGGTGTGGATTGTGTGCTGCAATTAATGATTTTATTTATGTGCAACATTTTTCTGAAAATACTCTAAAGGCCCAATTTTAAATGGCCCACACGCAAAAAAAACAGGGGTTGTGGGGTCAAGATAGGCTGCTGCTGGAGAGTGGGAGGGGGTGTTTAGACACAGAACTTGACTTTTAGCAAAAGGGAGGGTTTGGGAAGGGTGAGGGGTGTCACTGTGCAACTGTTAGATTTATTTTTAAACTTTTAATCCTGCTGGGCCACCTCTACAGGAGGCAGGGAGTGGGCGAAAGTCTACCCAGACCCTCAGGGGGGATTTTGACCCATGGAAGGTGGAGGGGCTACAGACCACATGGAAACAGGCTGGAGCTATTGGGATGTGCATTAGCAACTCAATGCCCTTAGGAAAAAGTTAGTTACAAAAGTTGTAGCTAACCTTTCAGGAAATAAAATCATGTGACTTGCCAAAATCACATTATTTGCATAATATTTCTATGGGTGAGCTGTTTGCATGCATTTGAAAACTTAATGATTCAAATGCATGCAAAGCAGCACTTTTAAATAGGGGTGTTTTCCTATGCCAATATCACTATAAGCGATTATTGCATGAGAAATGCTCTTTTTCACGTGTTAATCACTTATTGTGGCTTATTAAATATATCCCTTGGATTGTAAGTGCTCGGGGAATAGGGAATTACCTACTGTACCTGAATGTAACTCGCCTTGCGCTACCAGTGATAAGCTGTAAGCTAAATCCAAATAAATGATCATGAAATGGACTTGGTTGCTTCCTTCTACTATCTTAATTATTCATGTAAACGTAATGTTATCTTTAATCAAAAATTCATATGATTTTATGATCCAGAACAATTAAATTCCTTTTTGAAAGTTCACAATCATGCAAACTTGGTCTTTAATCCCATTAGAGTGTTCTGAATGTTAACTCTTTACTGGCTGTTCCATAGGTGTTTACGTTCCCTATTCTATGAGATGGGACATTTGGTAATCTTTTGTTCCTTTAGTATTATTTCTATCTTTTGCAGTTTGTTATTATTGTATAAGACCTTTTCTGTCTTTTTTTTTTTTTAGGAAAAGTATTTAAAAACTGTATTTTTAAATTTCTTCTTCTGGTTACTGAGGACTTGGTGAAAGAAAGTAAGAACAGTTGATGTGCCAATTATTGGTAATATGATATTGTATACAATATTGTCTATTTTTATATTTTTTCCTTTTGCATATGGAAAAAAATATTAAAAAAAAAAAAAAGATCGAAGATGCATTGTATTTTAATCCCAGATGATCATATTTGCATCAGCTTGCAACAGAAGAAAAAGATACCAATAGGAGTTAACTAGTGAAACATTCTGTCTAAGACATGGCTGAAACTATTAACCAAAAAAACACAGGAAATAAACATCTCAGCTGAAGCCCTCTGAATACTGGCAGCTGAAGAGTACCATCTAATCAGCCATTTATAATTTATCATTTGAATTTTAGATATAAGCAGAATACAATTTGTTGAAATAAATGAAATGAAATAAATGGTCCATCAAAAGCAATTCTCATGAGAGAATATTCAGTGCCTACTGGCAGAAAGCAGAGTTGTATACCTGTAACAGGTGTTCTCCTTGGACAGCAGGATGTTAGTCCTCACGTGTGGGTGATATCATCGGATGAAGCACGGCACAGAAAACTTCTGTCAAAGTTTCTAGAACTTTGACTGGCACACTGAACATGCCCAGCATGCCACTATCCGTGTGTCCAAGCGGGGTCCCTTTTCAGTCTCGTAATATAGAATTCATGAGTGAAAAAAATAAAATTAAATTAAAGGAGAACCCAACTCCATGGGGTGGCAGGCAAGTTTCTGGGGACTGACATCCTGCTGTCCTAGGAGAACACCTGTTACAGGTAAGCAACTCTGTTTTCTCCTAGGACAAGCAGGATGGTAGTCCTCACATATGGGTGAATACCAAGCTACAGGCTGTTTCTGGATACAACAATGACCAACAATCCCTAACTGGGTGCCAACTATGGTGCTGTCGGTGACAGAGTGAAGCAGCCTGAACCCTAACAACGGGCCCTAGGCAGGGAGAGTTGGGTTTAAACCTGGAAAAGGTTGCGAAGGACAGATTGGCCGAAGTTACTATCCTGATGACCATCCTTGTCCAGGCAGTAATAGGTGGAGAATGTGTGTAGAGAACTCCAGGTCGCAGTTGTACAGATTTCAGTGATGGGAACTACCCCCCTGAGCCATAGATGCTGCCATAGCCCTTACAGAGTGAGCTTTGACTCGGCCTCCCAGCTGAAGGCCCGCTTGTGTGTAGCAGAAAAATAGAATCTGCTAGCCAGTTGGATAGAGTTTGTTTACCCACAGCAATTCCTAATCTGTTCTTATCGAAAGATATGAAGAGCTGAGTGGATTTTCTGTGGCCTGCTGTGTGTTCTAAGTAGAAGGCTAGGGCCCTCTTACAATCCAAGGTGTGTAAGACCCATTTGCCCTGGTGAGAATGGGGCCTTGGAAAAAAGGTGGGCAGAATGATGGACTGATTAAGGTGAAAATCAGTCACCACCTTAGGTAGGAACTTAGGGAGGTGCTCCGGATACATCCTATCATGAAAGAATTTTGCGTAGGAGTGGATATGTAGCCAACACCTGAAGCTCACTAACCCTGCGCACCAAAGTGATTGCCACCAGAAAGGTACTTCAGATCACAGGAGTGCATAAGTTCAAAGGGATGGTGAATGAACCGCGCCAACACAAGGTTGAGGTCCCAGGACACAACAGGAAGCCGGAAGGGGAGCTTCAGTTGAAGCAAGCCCCGCATAAAGTGACCTACTATGGGCTGAACAGAGATGGGTGTGCTGCAACACTTGGATGGTTAGCACTAACCACACTCAGGTGGACCCTGACTGAGGTGGTTTTAAGTCCAGCCTCTGAAAGGTGCCATAAATAGTCCAAGAACCTTGGTGTGGGGCAGGTGAATGGACCTAAGCCATGTCCTTTGCACCAGACAGAAAACCTCCTCCATTTCAGTTGCTAAGACTTCCTGGTGGAAGGCTTCCAGGAAGCTACCAGCACCCAAGACACATTGTTGGGGAGGTCCAGGGGTTGTAGGACTAGGCGCTCAACATCCAGGCTGCCAGGGCTATGTTGCGTCCGTTAGTCGCAGACGGCTGCCGCTCTGCCTCACCTCTTTTTTGCCCTTCTCCTCCTCCATGGGTAAGATGGCTGCCTCTGATGCCGAGTGCGAAACCCTCGGCGTCTCCAACTCAGCATGGGCGTCCCCGTCCACCATGCTCCTTCCTGTGGCCTCCTAGGGCGCGCGCACACTGCCAACGCTTATCTACACGTCATGGCGGGAACCTCGGTGGCGTCCCCACTGCATGACGTCAATACCTCCGGGTATTTAAGCCTCCGCTCAGCTTCTAATGAATGAGTTAGCAAGGACTTCAGTTTAAGCTACTCCGCTTCTAAGCTGCACGCTTAGACTCCTCGCTACCCTCCAGGGTATCTCGCTCCTGAAGAAGCTCTGGGCACCCGCTCCTCGGGGGGCCTCTTGCTTCCAACTACCCTTCGGGGTTTCTCCTACTAATTAGACAGCTGCTCCTCGGGGGTCTCTCTTCTCTTTACAGGAATCTGCGCTTCTAGGTACTCACTCCTCGAAGGCCTATCCAGCACAGAGTATCCGTACCACGGACCTCGGGTCCCACCTTCACCATCTACCAGGAGGATTCCTGCACTACTCTTCAGTGAATACCTATATAATCCAGCTCTCCATTTCAACCCACCAGGTTCGGCTTATCCCACTCTGCGGAACACTACCAACATTGTACATCTGGGTGAGACTACTTCATTGAGGGTGTCTGAGCATATTGGCATCTTGCTGGACTTCAGTGCCATCTCTTCCTCCACTATTAATATCTCTCTACAGCAGTACAATAAAGCTTTCCATCTCCAGTGTCTGCTCTCTGAGTCTAGCCTATCGCTGTGGTTCCCCATGGGAGGAGTCATCACCACTGTGACTAAGAGTCCACACTATGCCTCAAACCCAACAGGCTAATGCTCGGAGGTTTGGTTGGTTTAGTCTGCCATGATCTAGCGTTATCAGATCAGTGGGGAGGTTCCCAGATGGATGGATTCCCTGACCAACAGGTCTGGAAAGAGCGGAAACCAGACCTGACTGGGCCAGTACGGGGCACCAGAATCTTAGTCCCCTGGTCCTGCTGGCACTTCAAAAGAGTCTTCATGACCAGCAGAAGAGGAGGATATGTGTACAGGAGACCTTTGCCCCAGTGTTGGGCAGAGGTGTCTGATGCTGGAAGTCCGTCCATCCTGGACAGGGAGCAGTAGTTGCTCACCTTGCGGTTGCAGGGGGAGGCAAAGGTACACACACCCGGAGTTCTCCACTGGTGAAAGATCCAGGCTGCCACTGCCGGATTCAGGGACCACACATGTGGCCGAAGTATACGGCTTAGGCAGTCCGCCAGTACATTCATTTCTCCGGCTAAGTACATCTCTCTCATGGACATACCCTATTTCAGAGCCCAGGACCAGATTTCTACTGTCTCCTGAAATTCACTGTAAGAGTGTCCCTTCCCCATACACACACCCTCAAACAGGCTCCCTCACTCTCTCGCACACACACATCCCCTCATACAGGGCCCTCTCTCTTGCATACACACCCACAAAAGCTCCCTCTCTCTTTCACACATGCATCCTCACACAGGCTACCTATGTCTCTCTCTCATGCACCCCTTCACACAGGCTCTGGCTCACACATACACAATCCCTTCACACAGTCTAGCACCCTCACATACACACAATCCCTTTTTTATACACACAAGCTCCTAATCTCTCACAAACATACACACTCCTTCACAATCTCCTCATATAGGCTCCCTCTCTCTGAAACCCACTAAAGCATCCCCCCCAGCCCCCCTTCTCTTACCTCCCATGCACTCTCTCACACCCTTCCTGCTCTGTCACCCTCTCCTCATATAGGCTCCCTCTCTGAAACCCACACTCAAGCATCCCCCCTCCCCCTCTTACCAACCAAGCTGTCTCTCACCCTCCCCCACACACCCTCCTCTCTCACACACACATACATTCTCCCTCACCGGCATCTCCCTCCCCTCATATAGGCTCCCTCTCTCTGAAACCCACATTCAAGCATCCCCCCCACCCCAGCCTCTCTCTCTTACCTCCCATGCTCTCTCTCACACCCTCCCCACCCCCCCTCTTACCAACCATGCTCTCTGTCACCCTCACCTCTCTCACATACACATTCTTTCTCACCGGCATCCCACCCATGCACTCTCTCACACCCTCCCCTCCCCGACACACATTCTCTCTCACTGGCATGCCGCGGCACACGCTCCGTTCGTGAAGATGGAGGCCCAGCGCACCGTTTGTGGTGAAAAGGGAAGGCCCCCGTGTGCCGCGCCTTCATCTTTGCCGCGAACAGAGCGTGTCCCGCGGCACATGGAGGCCTTCCTTTTTCACTGCGAACGGCGTGCCGGTCCTTCGTCTTCACCACGAACGGAGCATGTGCCGCAGGACGTGCTCGGTTTGCGGCATGCCGGGGTCTCCTCTGCTATTATCTGCACAGAATTTGGCAATTCTGCGCAGGGGGGAATTCTGTGGAACGCAGAATTCCCCAAGGAGTACCTATAAACTACCTTCTCTGCAGTGCTGATGCAGACTATCAATTTCTGTGCTCTGATTTTTTAGATGCCTGATTGATCAAAGCTTTTCCCATAGGTGCCATACAGAAAAAGAACGACCTTGATGCATTGAACCTTTCTCAAAAGGAAATTACAGCAGAAATTCAGACAATTTCAAGATAGCCATCCCTTTTGTCATCCGTTTTGGTTGTTTGGAAGCATTTTTTCCTCTTTCTTCCATGCTTTGTTTTTTATCCAAAGGCTTTCTCTCTCTTTGCCTTTTAAAGTCAATCAGGATCCATAATTTAGACTGGATCAAAAGGCCAGATTTAAAAAAAAAGAAATCTAAAGTAACTATGGCCTGGGATTGAGATTCTCCGATTACCATCTCCATTAGGAATATGGGCTGTGCCACTCCTCGTCTATGGAACTCTATAATTACCACAGGTGTGTACTCTCTGTAACACTTGATGAGATTAATGAGGAGGATTTTTGCTTTAATTAGCTGAAATACCATTACATATGCATATATCCTCTGGTCACAATAATGGCCAAGTGGCCTTTCTAGTTTCAGCTTCATCTATGGCAATTGTTAAAACTTTTTTGTTTTTTCTTCTTCAATTAAAACATTTTGTTCCTCTCCTCCCCCCCCCCCCCCCCCCCCCCACAAGTTTTAATTCTTGATGCCAGCTCCAACGCTTCCATTTCTCTCACAATAAGTCCTCCAAACTCAGGTTTACCCCTGCTCTATTACGATCCTAATCATCACCTGAATATTTAAAAAAATGAACTAGGCTTTCTAACTCCTTTCCAATCTCTTCCCTCTACTCCTGTCCAAATACACACACGCTTACTGCAGCCATTCACCTCGTCCCCACCTCGAATGCGACAGGACTCTGCTGGAAACCCAAGTCCTTACCGCAGACACTTATTAAAGTCTCCCTCTTGCCTCGAGATTTCACAGACTGCGTCTGTGAAGAGGATGTAGGAACAAATGTTTACCGGGGCGGAGTGACTGCAAAGTAAGACAGCTGAAGCCTTGATGATAGTGTTTAGCGTTAACAGGTGTCAAGCACATGAGTCCCATGCGGCCAATATTCCCCTATGCACTCTCTCATGTTGGGAAGAGAATTGGACGTGGTTCTTGCTGCTGGCTGATGCTTCTACCGCAGTCATTTTTATAATATTCTGCCCAAAATGCCTGCCTGTCCGATTCTCTTAAAAATACAGAGACACACACAGCCCTAATCAGACAATTAAAAATTATATATTTATAAGAGATTTTACAGGAAATATAAAACATCAATCATAATAGTAAAACCAAATTAATGAAAAAGAATATTTCAAAATTGCTGCCTAATAGAAAAACATCTAATAATAACATCCAATAATAAAAATGTTAAAAAGTGTCCCCAACACCAATAATGTCATGGTTTTGCCTGCCATGCAGCCTCACTCTGCCCTGATCCTGTCCCCTATGACATTTCCTCACCAGAAGATGCCTCCAGTGAGCTCTGTTCCTAACTACCCAAGTCATCTCCTCAATGGTCACCTGACTCAGACTGTGCTGCAGCCTCCTCTCCAAGAGGGATCCTCAGCGAACCTCATCTACAGCCTTTCCAAGCACCTCCTTGCTGCTCACACCATACCCAAGCTCCAGCCCCATTTAACCCTGCATTGCAGAACCTAAATGCCTCTTCAGGGTGCCATCCTTGGCATATCTGATCTGGCCATTCTTACCTTGCTCCATGACTTGCAGTCTCCGGGCCTTCTGTCTCTCTATGCCTAGTTCTGTGGCCTAGGCAGGCCTTACCTTGCACTGTGGCCTCCAGGACTTCTGTCTCTTTGGACCTTGCTCTGTAGCCTACTCAGGCCTTACCATGTCTTGTGGTCTTCAGGCCAGCTCTTACCTTAGACCTTGCTCTGCAGCTTACTCGGACCTCTCCTCACTTATGCTTAGCGGCCTAAGGGCCTTCTATATTGCTGCTTTCGGGCCTCAGTGTTCTTCATTCTGTGCTGCCTTGTCTAGCCCTTGTCTGGTCCTGTCCTGGTCTAGCCCTGCTTTTGTTGGTCTTGTCCTGACCAGTCCAGTTCCTAGTATCCATTCCCTACCTTGTTATTGCCTTGCATTGCTCCAGTCTATATCCAGTCCTATATCCTGCCCAAACCTGTGTCCATATACAGCCCCAGTCCCTGCTCAGTGTCCTGTCCAAGCCTGTGTCTGTATCTAGTCCTCGTCCCTTAGTATCCTGTCCAGTCTTGTCCAGCCTGTTCCAGTATGTAATCCTCAGCTCCCTGCCTGTTCCATACCTTGACCTCTGCTTCCAGTCTCAGTCCACAATGTCCAGATCATGCCACACTTCAGTTCCAGCTTGTGCCAGCCTTGCCTTGTCCAGTCTGTCTCGTCTTGTCCAGCTAAGTCCTACCAGTCCCCAGAATGTAAGGGCTCAACCTGTGGGGAAGAGGGCAGGCTAGGCAGGAGACCAGCTCAGCTTCCAGCTGTGACCAGCCATGATGTTCTGCCACCGAAGCTAAGCCCTACTGGCCCCCAGAACCTAAGGGCTCAACCTGCAGGGGAGGGGTCTGGCTAGGTAGAAGTTCAGCCCTTGTCCAGTCCTTTAGCCCTGTACCACACCTATAGGGATATATCTTAACCCCAGCCAGGCACTCCATGACAAATACAATTTTCAAAACAGCAGACACATCAAATAAGATCCAATAATTAACACAAATAAAAAGAATTCTTGGCTTTCCATACCTGGCAACAGATTTCCAGTCACCCTGTGATTGTCCTGAATTAGTGGAGGTGAGAGATGACACACAAACGTTCTCTTTTCTCTCATATATATATATACACATTCCCTCACACACACACAGGCTCTCATTCAAACAAATTGCTCACACTCTCACCTTTTCCCCCCCCACCCACAATTCTCCCCCCTACTTACCGTCTCCCTCCCAACCTCTCACCAGTTACTCCCCACCCACCAATCTCCCTCCCTCCCTCACCAGTTCTTCTCCCACCAGTCTCCCTCCCTCCCTCTCACCAGTTCTTCCCAAACCACCATTTTCTCTCCCTCTCTCAATTCTTCCTCCTCCATCCCCACCAGTTCTTCCCTCTCCACCCACAGTTTTCCTATCTCTCAAGAGACCCCCCCCCAACCAAGTTACTTAGCAGCCTGTTAATCTCCCAGTAATGAGTGTATTAGAGAGAGCCAGAGGGCCAAACCCGTCCCCAAAGAAATCCAAAATCTTGTTATTTTGGTGCAGTGCATTTCATCCCTCGTGCCATTCATTCCTCCCTTTCCCTAAATCAAACATCTCCAGGGCCTGGGGAGCTGGAATCCACATTAGACCAGAGGTTGTCCTCGCAGTGCTGCTGCCGAAGAGAGGCCTTCTAAGTGACTTTTGCTGATCTCTCCCGTGCTCCATTTATTCCTCCCCTGACCCCCCAGGACCTAGTTAGTGTACGCTCTCTCTCTCGAGTCTGACTCCTGCTGCTATGTGGCGCATAAAATAGAATAAAAATAAGCTAACCTCAAGAAAAATTCCAGGTGTGGCTCAATCAAACATACACAGACAGCAAGAAAAGCGGAGCCCTGCCAACAGAGTAGGGCAGGACAGGACCGAACCCCACTATCATCCACTGGAGGCCTAAGCTCTACTGCCACGTGAGTGAGCATTGAGCGCGCAGAACAGTTCCCCATGGTGCAGTGACATCAACTGTTGGAGAGGTGTTTGGGATTGAGGGTGGGGGTGTTTTTCTACTTTAAAGTTTTTGCTGCTTTAAATTTTTGCCACCTGAATCAGCCGCTTCACCCTGCCTCATTATAGAGCCATCCCTGCAAATACCCCTCTGAAAAAGTGATGTAGCACTGGCACTGTGTTATGGAGTGTAACTAATCAGTAAATAATAATTTCTTTTTTCAACAAGGTTCAATAACACCATATAGAAATGACGGCAGAAAAAAAAAATAGACTCATCCAGTCTGCCCAGTTATTCCTGTCCATATTGCAAGAAAAATATTAACTGCCAGCCTTAGAATATAACCACTTATACTAACTTTCTCCTTATCTAGGAAAGTTTTTGCTATTTTCCTCATTTCTATTCTGCCATCTTTAGTTGTATTTATGTCTTGCTAGTACAACTGTATGCTCTAGGTGAGTGGACCCAAGAAGCAAAGCGGAAGCTGATCCAGTTGGCTGTATAGCAGTAGAAACAAAGAGAATCGGTAGTTGGAAAAGCCCTTTATTTGATAATGCCCATTATTCTGTTGAATAGCAATTACTGAAGTTGATAGTAGAGGAGCAATTCAATGTCGAAATGATTTTTTGTCATTAATCCAACCAAAGATATTATTTCTGTTTGGAATATCTTCTCAGAAGCCAACTCACTCACAGTATCTAATTTAACTCCTGACTCCTTACAATCTGGTAACTACCAGTATTATGACCAAACAGCCCAATGTGTGTTGTTGCTTAAATTGGGAAAAACCTCATACACTGTAACAATAATATGTCCTGACGTTGGTAACAGCAAGAGGCACTTATCTCGCAACTTGATATTCTGTTTTCTGTTCACAAGTGTGTGCCTGCAACAACCATTAAGTTTGTTTGACCGCCGCCAATGTTGTCAACGTTTCGCTCAAACGCTGCATCAGGGCAGACTGCGGTACAAAAACAAACAAGTTACCGGCATTCTTAATTAAAGATTTTTTCAATTTAAACATATGCTGTAGTTGGCTGTACTCACAGTTACTATTTGAACCTTCCATTTCTTTAGTTGGGCTTGGTTTTAATACAACAAACATGGCAGCTAAATTTAAACCACAAACTTACTTGGAATGTAACCAATGAAAAGTCACGTTCTAATGTGTGATGTCATTATGATGTGACGATTTAAATGCCTCTGTCTATGCTTCCCGTTGTTCTTATTAATCCCAATATCGAGGCCAAAAGTCGCGCCGGTGACGTCACAGCAACGCGACCCCGCCAGATTTAAAAGAGAGCAGGCTCTCTGACCCTCCCTTTGCCTCGACCTGCACTGCAGACGCCGGATCAACACGCGGGAGCTGGGAGAGGGGCCCGCGCAGCCGGCGCTTGAGCCCATCGGGGTAAGGCCTTCATCCTCTCGCCCCGACCACCGAGGGCCCCCTTGCCGACCACGCGGGGAATTTTTTTTTTTGTAACTTATTTTTATTGAGTTTTGAACATAGAAATCCAAAATGTAAAATGTACAAGCAACCCACAATAACAGGTCTGTTACAATAACGACAGACAACGCAATGACACTTGTAGCAATGACATGGGATTCTGTAAACCACATGTAGTCAAGAAGCGCCAGCATATCAATAAAGCAAAAGGTTCTAGGTGTGCGGGTTCCAATCTCAAATACTAAATCAACCGATATCATAAAAGAACAAGGCAGACATAATGGGGAAGAATCAGTAGCACACACTTTGGCATTCAAGATAAACAGTTATAAACAGATTAACAGTTCCAACTAATCCCCAATCCCCCCTCCCCTTCCCCTTCCCATCCCCCCCCCCCACCCCTGGAACTTGTGTGAGGGATAAGCCATAGTACTGGACTAACACAGCAAATACCTGGATGAGGTACGAAAATGCCCATGGGTGTGAGTCTAGCTATGAGTGCGAATTACTCCACTGAATGATTCCAAGTGCCCACAAAGACCGTTCCCCATCTAGTACCTAATCAGGGTATTATGTTAGGCTTAAGATATAGCTCCAACGGCTTCCAAATATTACCCATAATTTTCTGTCTATGTTCAGTAGCTGTTTGGGCACAGGTATACTCCAGAGTGAATAGCTTGATCAACAACCTGAACCATAAGTCATGTTGAGGAGGATCTGCGGAAATCCAACAAGCTAAAATGGCCTTTTTCCCAGTCAGGCTTACTCTACGTAAAAATTGCAGCTCATACTTTCCTAGTCCCACAGTGGAAGTCTGCATCAGCCCAAAGAGCCAGAGAGTAGGGTCTGCAGGGAGCTCCATGGAGAGCAAAGAACTGCAGGTACCAATAAGTTCCGTCCAAAACAAAGAAATAGCATTACACGACCAAAATTGATGGGTAAAGGTGCCCGTCATTACATTACACTTGGGGCACTTGGCAGAGGACGTAATGTGGGCCAAGAAAGCCCTGTCAGACGCCATATAATACCGTCTCAAAAATTTAAATTGGATCTCCCGATACAGCACATTCGCTGACCATTCCGGGATCTTCTCAAAGCATGATAAAAACTCCTGACTGGTAAGAGTGAATTCAGGCCACTGCACCCATTGTTGCCAGATTTTGGTGACTACATCACTCTGAAGATGTAACAGTAGGGCCTGATTGAAAGTCGCAATCGTGAACTTTTGCGGTTTGTGAATAGAGACTACTTTGTGAACCACCCAGAAATGAGGCGTAATCAGCGAGGTCATCTTATGCGTATTACAAAAATCACGCAATTGCCTATAGGCAAAATGGTCTGAAGGCGCCAGGTCGAATAATTGTTGCAAGTCCGAGAAGGGATGAAACTGATCCCCCTCAGAAGAAAAACACTGATACAACCAGGTTAATCCCTTCTCCCTCCATCTGTGAAAGACGGAAGTAGACATCGCTGGAGGAAAAAGTGGGTTACCACAGATCGTTAGGAAAGGTGTAAGTGACGGGGAAAATTTCGCCTGAACGCATAGATACGCCCAGGCCTTCCGACTTGCCCAAATCAGCGGTTGCGTTAGTAACCCCGCAGGCATTTGGGCTCTAGAGAGTTGGAGTAGGGGGTTTAAGGACTGCTGTTGCCACCAAGAACAAAGGAGTGCAAGGGGAGTGTATTGTGACGTATTACCCAGAATATCTTTCACATATCTGAGAAGGCACGCTAGATTATATCTACGTAAATTGGGACATCCCATACCTCCTTTTTTGGGGGGCTGAAATAGAATCGTTAAGGATAAACGAGCTTTACGTCCATTCCAAATGAATTTCCGAAATAGAGCATTTACCCCCCTACAATCCCTCCCCGTCAGCCAGATCGGGGTCATTTGTAGGACGTAAAGCCATCTGGGGAGAATCATCATTTTGAGTAATTGTATTCTTCCAGAGATAGACAAGGGTAAACCTTGCCATTTCCTCAATAAAAACGATGTAGCCTCTAAAAGTGGTTCCACATTCAATCTATGGAAATCCCGCACATCGGACGGTATCTGAATACCAAGATATTTCATATGTGTAGTTACCCATTTAAGAGGAAAAGGGCCTCGCCACATAGGCTTCACTCTACCCCCAACATCCAGAGCTTCCGATTTATCCTTGTTAATACGGAGGCCAGCAAATTCCCCATACTGCTCCAGGATACCCAACAAAGGAGTTATGGACCGCTGTGGTTCCGTAAGGTATATTAATATATCGTCCGCAAAAGCAGCGATAGAGAATGTTTGATGGACTGTGCCATAACCCGGTATGGAGGGAGAACCCGCTATTTTCCTAAGTAAGGGATCAATAGCCAAAATGTACAAAAGGGGTGATAGGGGGCAGCCCTGTCGCACCCCTCGTTGTATAAGTACCTCTCCTGACTTACCACCGTTAGCCGTTATGTGCGATTTGGGCTGAGCATACAACATATGAAGATAGGTCAGAAAGTGTCCCTCGAATCCGTATCTCCGTAATACAGAGAATAAATATGGCCAAGACACTCGATCGAATGCTTTTTCCGAGTCTAGACCAATCACTAAGGCTGGGGAACACTGCGAGAGGGAGGAGCTCATAGCTGAAAGCAATTTAAGAATGTGCTTACAGGCTGGTCTGTTTTTAACAAATCCCACCTGATATTCTGAGATTAATTGCGGGAGTATCACGTTAAGTCTGTTGGCTAAGAGCTTGGCAAGTAACTTTAAATCACAGTTCAGCAGTGAGATAGGGCGGTAAGACGCCGGAAGTAGCGGATCTTTACCGGATTTGGGGAGAACCGTTATATATGCCGTATTGAAAAATGAGGGGAATGCCCCCTTATGGACTGCATCATTAAAAAAATCAGTCAAATGGTTGGCAACATGATGTTGTAGGAGCTTGTAAAAATCAAAAGAAAAGCCGTCAGGACCTGGCGCCTTCCCCAGTTTACTAGTTGAGATGGCAGCTAAAACCTCCAGGGGTATTATAGGTCGGTTAAGGAACGATATCTGAGATTTAGTTAGATTCGGTAACTTAAGATTCACAAAGAATGCTTCTTCTTCTTCTCTGCCTCCTTCTACGTCATCTGTGTATAATTGTTCATAGAACTTACGAAAAACCTCACAGATTTCAGCTCGGGAGGAGACCCTAGTGCCCCCCTCAGTACGCATGGCAGGAATAAAGGTCTTCCCTCTATGAGCTCTAACCAAATTGGCAAGATGTTTCCCCGCTTTGTTACCAAACTTAAAAAAGTTCCTTTCCGCTACTTGAAAGGCCCTTTGTGCCCTCTGATGTAGAACACAGTTCAGATCCCTCAAGACAGCGAAATACGCCCTCTGAGAAGTAGGAGACGGGTGGGAGGCAAACTCCTGTTTTAGCTTACCCAATTTACCTTCCAATTCCAGAATAGTTTTGTTAAGATTTTTCGTTCTAGCCGCTACAAAGGAAATAATTTCACCCCGTATAACGGCTTTAGCTGTTTCCCAAAACAGTTGCGGATTCGAGGTATGTTGGCTATTGTGATTGACAAACTCTTCCCATTTGTTTTGCAAAAAAGTTTTGAAGTGCAAGTCAGAGCGAAGAAACCCAGGAAATCTCCACAGCCTTTCTCCACTGTCCCGAGCGTGAAAATGTATATCTACCCAAATTATTGCGTGGTCAGACACCCCCTGTAAGCCAATCACAGCATCAGAAACAAAATGTAGCCCTTCTTTCGGTATCAGGATATAATCTATACGTGATAGGGAGGCATGCACCCTAGAAATGTGGGTAAAATCTTTTTCTGTGGGATGTAACGTCCGCCATATGTCCAGTAAAGAGAACTCAGAACATAAGAATGGGACCCCCTTACCCTCCCTGTTAGGGAGCAAGGCACTCGAAGGCGTCTTGTCTATGCAAGGATCCGCTGGTAGGTTGAAATCCCCCGTCACAATTAAATAACCCTTGGCGTGTTCTACCAGCTGTTCCAATACAAAAATGAAAAAGGGGTGAGAGTAGGCATTAGGAGCGTAGAGAGTGCAGATAGTCACTTCTTGACCATTAAGATGGCCTGACACCAAGAGAAATCTACCTTCCTCATCTCGCACCGTGTTAGAGACAGTAAAAGAAGCAGCTTTATTTACTAAAATAGCTACTCCCCCTTTCTTCCCTTTAGCCTGAGTGTAATAGCAATCACCCACCCAATCCCTTTTGAGTTTACTGCTTTCTAGTGCAGAGAGATGGGTTTCCTGCAAACAAGCGACCGTCGGTTTATGGGATTTAAGTTGTTTGAGGATTTTATAGCGTTTAACCGGTGATCCCAGACCATTGACATTCCAAGATATTATTCGGGTGTTATCAGCCATGAGAAAAATAAGGACCCATTGTAAGATAAGGTAAGAATCGTACCACAGTGATTAATGCTATGACTCTACCCTCCACCGAATAAAAAGACAATGTGAATTCCCCACGTGCCCTCTTCCAGTTGAAAGACACCAACCCAAATCCAAATCCCCCGTACGCACTCACTCTGTGTCTAACGCCCCATCGGGAACACTCACACTCCTTAGCAACCCACACGCATCCCAAATATTCCACACACACAAGTTCTCTTCCCTTCCCCACCCCTCTTACCCTCCCCACTACCCCAATTATAGTACCCCTCCCCCCCCACCCCATTAGAAACCAAAACCAAACAGTTCCAAACGCAACAGAATCTGCCTCGACCCTCTCCTGTAGGGTCGAAACCAGTCTCTCAATGAACTCCCCGTATATAGGGGAAGAGATCACGTCGACATGTGTTCAGGTGCCTCTTTCCTGCCCCCCTCCCCCAAGAGAGGCAAGTAAAAAGAACAAACATAGCTCTTTCAACAGAAGGACTGTGGTGACCCCGCCGCATTATGATCAAAAGTACACATGTGCGGACATCTCAGCAGTACCAATGAAGCGCCCTGAACTTCTCCTCTCTAATGGTCAGCCAGGGATAAGTCCCCCGGTTGATAGCACCACCCGATAGTCAGCGTGATCTTGCGCCAGCCACGCCGAGAAGGTCCATAGCCCCCTGAAGGGAGCAGTCTCTGCGCAACGAAATATCGTACCAGGCAGGGCATAGAAAAACCATCGAAAAGTTAACCCAGGGGAGCAGGGCAGAGGAAAAGAGTCCCAAAGTCAAGTGAAAAAAGCAACTTAGCTGCAGGGTCCCCACGGATCCTCGTCGAGCATGTCTCTGTGAAACCAAAATGGCTGCCGTACCGTTCCATTCAAATATGTAGGGTCATCTTCATAAACTTCTGCGCTTCCTCCGGTGATTCAAAAAAAGAAATTTGATTGTCGTGCCAAACTTTCAGGCGGGCGGGAAATTGCAAGGCGAACCGAACTTGCTTTTCAAAGAGAGTTGTGCAGATGGGGGAGAAGCCCCGTCTCAACCCGGAAACCTTCGCCGAATAATCCTGGAACAAACGAATCTTCTTTCCGTCATAGGCCAAGTCCGGGACTTTGCGATAAGCCTGGAGAAGGACTTGCTTATGGGCAAAGTTTAGAACTTTAAAGATAACCATCCTCGGCCTGGTTTCTCCCTCCTTACGCTGGCCCAGCCGGTGTGCTCTTTCCACTCGGAAGACATTATTTAGCTCCGGCACGTGAAGAGCCTCCGGGATCCAGCTCTCCAAAAAGGTTCCCAAGTTTCCTTCCACTAAGGATTCCGGTAAGCCCATCACCCGTATGTTAGATCTCCGTGCTCGGTTCTCAAGATCGTCTAATTTAGAAGCGTGCGCATCGACCAGTTTCTCCAGGGCCATGATTTTACCCGTCAATGCTAACGTATCATCCTCCACAAGGCTTACCCGACCCTCAAGTCTGTCCAAACGCGGACTTAACTCATCTAGGACCGATTTCACATCCGCGATTTGTGTAGATATGACCCCCAACTTAGAGTCCAAAGCTTCCATGAGGATGACCCTGAAATTTTCGGTCAGATCAGGATCCTGGCCTTTCTGCCCCGCAGATCCTGGGGTCGCCGCCATCTTAGGATCCCCAGCACTTGCCTTGTCCTTATCTCTTCGCACGGATCTGATCGGCATGGCTGTTGGCGAGCGGTTCATGTAATTGGTGATCGACATGTAAAAGGTCAGCAATGTAGATTGAGCTCTTTGGGGAGGGCTTTCGTGCCGGATTACTTGCAGATTATCAAAAAAAATGGATCGAGGCACCCGGAGCTCTCCTGCACACGTCCACCTTCGCTCACCACATCACGTGATCTCCCACGCGGGAATTTTAAACTTACCTGCGGCTTCCTCATCGGCATCCTGATCCGACCCGACCAGACCTCCAAACGCAACTTTTCTCCGCGCCAAAAACCGCCGCGATCGGAAGTCCCGCCCACCGAAGCAAGCCTCCAATAGCAGCCAGCCCAGAGGGGCTTTAAATCTGAGTCAGACCGGCGCCGCGCGCCTTGCGTCGCGCGCCTAAGGAGCGCGACAAAGGGGCCTGCCCCTTTGTGTGCCCCTTCGTATAGCCCCGGAGGGCTACACTTCCAGCTCCGGCTCCAACTAGCCTCTACTCACAAAGACTGCCTTCTCCCCCCGGCCCATCAACAGCACAAACGCAGCACCACTACAACACAAGCGCTACACACTAAAATGTTCCCCACCTTCCCAATACCTATTTTACAACACAGCCTGTCAGCAATAGGAAAACCTAACAGATCATTCATACTACAACACAAACGACAGGCGCTACACCGAAACCTTAAATCATTCACCCCAATTTTGATAACACCCATCACCCAACTCTTAGGCCTCACTGTATTCTCACTTTCACTATTCAATGCACAATCTCTGTCCAAGAAATCTCTAATCCTCAACGACTATCTCCTTGATACCAAACCAGATATATGTGCTATAACAGAAACATGGCTCAAACCCACGGACACAGCAATTATAAACCAACTTCCCACATCAAACTACGACATCTTCTCCATCCCCCGACTGAAAAAAAGAGGAGGAGGACTCCTATTTGCATCAAAAAAAGACCTCGGGTTCATCCAGCACCCATACAACTCAGACTCTAAACTAGAAATGGGTCTCTTCACCTCGGAACAACTACAAATCCTACTCGTCTACTCCCCTCCGGGCCTCCTTGAGACAGACCCCTCCCCCTTATTAGAGGAAATCACAACCCTCATCAAACTGGACGCTCCAGCAATTATCCTAGGAGATTTTAATCTGCATGTGGACAACCCTACCCCATCATCCAGCTGTGAATCCTTTCTCTCAGCCCTCTCAGCCCTGGGTTTCAAACAATTAGTTACCAAACCCACACACAAAGCAGGCCACACGCTGGATCTTATCTTTATTAACCCAGGCATCAAACATTCTTCACGCCTCAAAAGCAAGAAGGTCCCTTGGTCTGATCACTCACTTATCTCAACCGCATTCTCATTGAAAAAACCCTCCACCTCCAAAGGGCCCTCACCATCTTTCCCATACAGAAGATCCTGCTCTACAGAAGACCTCAGCTCCCACCTAGCCTCTCAACTTCCATCCATTGATCTCTCAAACCCGAACACAGCTCTCCGCTCTTGGAAAGCCATCACAGATTCCATAGCCGACAAGCTATGTCCGCTAGCAACCAAAAAATCACTCCCAAACGCCTCCAAAAGACAACCATGGTTCACGGAAGAACTAAGAAAGCTAAAACAAAATCTAAGACAGAAAGAGAGCGACTGGCGCAAATCCCCAAGCACCAATACACGATCCATCTACAAAGCCACCCTCCATCAATACAAGTCAACTACCTCTAAATCCAAAAGGGACTACTATGCATCCAAGATTCACCACTTAATCTTCGACGCAAAAGCCCTCTTCGCCTATGTCTCCAATCTCACCCAAATCATCCCACAGGAGATTCCTAACGACCTAGCACAATCCAAAGCTGAAGAACTTGCTCTTCATTTTCACAACAAAGTCAACAGCCTTCTAACTCATCTGCCTTCTAATCCCACCGACCCTGCTCTTTACCAGTCTCTTCAACAGTCATCCCTCAACAACAATGGTCTGGAAACACTTGAACCCATCTCTATCTTAGAGATACAAACTCTTATAAGAAGAATGAAACCTTCCTCCCATCCTTTGGATACTATCCCCACCAAACTGCTCCTGGCTATCCCTGACTCCATCGCTAAAACATTGTCGGACATCATAAACTGCTCACTCTCCCAAGGACTATATCCTGACGACCTCAAATTGGCCTCCATCAAACCTCTACTCAAGAAACCCAACTTGGATCCTAAAGACCCCAACAACTTCCGTCCTATCGCCAATCTCCCATTCATAGCCAAGATTCTAGAAAAAGTTGTCAATACTCAACTCTCCGAATACATAGAAGAAAACAAAATCCTATTCCAATCACAATACGGATTTCGCAAATCACTGAACACAGAATCCCTCCTCATCTCCATGTCTGACTTCATATTAATGGGCCTTGACAAAGGCCAATCCTTCCTCTTAATTCTACTGGACCTATCAGCCACCTTTGATACGGTCAATCATTCCATTCTCACTTCCATTCTGGCTTCTATAGGTATCTCAGGCACCGCTCTCTCATGGTTTAAATCTTTTCTCTCCAACAGAGGCTTCAAGGTTAAGATACAGAACAAGAATCTTCACGAATGGACGCATCCATAGGAGTCCCTCAGGGCTCCTCACTGTCACCTACACTCTTTAACATTTATCTTTTACCTATCTGCCAACTCCTCTCCAACCTTAACCTCAAACATTTCCTCTACGCCGACGACATCCAGATCGTGATACCCATTAAAGAATCCTACACAAAAACATTGGTTCACTGGGAAAACTGTCTCTTCGAAATTAAACATCTTCTGGCTAACCTAAACCTAGTTTTAAACTCCTCTAAAACAGAACTGCTTCTCATCTCCCCAGATAACAATGCCATCTCTAATCCTCCAACTATCCCAACTACTACACAGGTGAGAGATCTAGGAGTATTAATTGATAACCGGATGAACCTTAAAGCTTCCATCAACAGAACCACCAAGGACTGTTTCCACAAACTCCAAGTTCTGAAAAGAATTAGATCACTCTTCCACACTCAGGACTTCAGAACCATTCTACAAGCCATCATTTTTTCTAAGATCGATTACTGTAACTCTATCCTTCTGGGCCTACCTTCCTCCTATACTAGACCCCTCCAGATGTTACAAAACGCTGCGGCAAGATTACTGACAAACTCCAGGAGGAGGGACCATATATCTCCAATCCTAAAAGATCTCCACTGGTTGCCTGTTCACTTTAGAATCCTCTACAAATCTCTTTCCATAATATTCAAAACCATCCATCAACTCACCCCACTCGACTTACAAGTCCCATTCCAAATTTATAACTCCTCCAGACCAACAAGAGACACTCTCAGAGGATCTCTTCAAGTGCCCCCAGCCAAAACTACCAAACACATTACCTTGAGAGATCGGGCCTTTTCAACAGCCGGCCCCCTTCTATGGAACTCCATCCCACCGGACCTTAGACAGGAGCCCAGCCTCCCAACCTTCAGGAAGAGACTCAAGACCTGGCTGTTTAAAAAAGCTTTCCTGGACACCGATTAATTCTATTCAGCCAGATTCTACCACTTCCACATGTAAAAATGTTATTACTAATGTAAATACCTATACCTAATGTTATTCTCTCCCTTTTCTTCTCTCCTCCCAGTTCTATTACCTTGTTATTTGTAACTGCTTCCTTCTACACAAATAGGTTATTGAATTGTTCACTGTACACCCCTGTTATATGTAAACCGGCATGATGTGTTTGCAACATGAATGCCGGTATATAAAAATTCTAAATAAATAAATAAATAAATATACAATGTATCAAACTATTCTACTCGATTTTGCTATTGAGGCCATAAGGTTCTTCAGAGAATAATTTAAAAATTCATTGTTCCCTCCGATATAACCACTTCTTTCTGTTGCCTCCTCTCGGATCTTGTTTGACGTGGTCTATGGCAAACCAGCATAAATCTTTCAGTTTATGATTTGCAGAAATGCTATGTGCAACTATTGGCGCAGTTTCTTTCTTATTCTTAATACAACTTTTGTGTTCTCCGATGCGGGATTTGCGGGATCTTGTGGTTTGTCCCACATAAATTTTATTACACGGGCATGTTATTATATAAATTACAAAATCAGTTTGACAGGTGGTAAAAAAATTGAATTTATAAGTGTATTTGGTATGTAAACAGGTGTATTCTTTCAACTCCAATGTCTGACTGGAAATTTTACAGTGACCACATTTGTAATGTCCTTTCAAAATATTGCCTTCTAAAGTTGTGATTCTTTCAATTTTTTCAGACTACACATCATTGGACTCAAAATTTCTTTTCAATTTTTGCTTCTGGAGAAAGCCACTCTAAATTCTAAATTTTCCATGCCAGGGATCATCTTAATGAGAAACCAATGGCTGCGCATGCATTTAATAATTTTACGCGAGGTGGGAGAATATTTGGTTACCAGGTGATCATGTCTTGCTCTTCCTTCTTCTGTTTGGGGGTTAATAAAGCATCCCTGTTGTAATACAATGCCCTTTTAAATGTGTTCTTAATGCATTTTGAAGGATAACCTCTTTGTTTGAAATCATGCATTAGTTTTCAGATTGTTGGCTGTAGATATCATTATTGGAACAATTCCGTTTGTACCATAAGAATTGAGAAAAGGGTAAACTATTTTTTAATGGGAGCGTATGTGTGCTGTCATAATGAAGCATAGTATTTCGATCAGTGGCTTTTTTAAATACCCTAGTGGTTATTTCTCCTGAATCTGTTTTTTCCAGCAAAACGTCCAAAAATGATATTTCTTGAAAATTGTAATGCATTACAAACTGGATCCTATCATCACAGGTATAATGAGCAAATGACTGCAAATCCTTTTCACTGCCACTCCATAGAATAAAAATGTCATCGATGTATCTTTTATAAAAGAAAATATTTTGCAAAAAAGGAGAATTTTCAATCCATTCAGCTTCAAATTCAGACATGAATAAATTGGCAATGGTCGGAGTCATTGTCACTCCCATTGCTGTACCAGAAATTTGTTGGTAATATTTCTGTTGAAATATGAAGAAGTTTTTCTTTAAAGCAATGCTAAATGGAGAATAAACTCACTGGGTACTCAATGTGGTCTAGGTCTTTTATTCAAATATATTTCTGGTAAATTGTCAATCATTTGTAAAAAAAAAAATAAGATGTATCACGAATGTACGTTGGGTTGGATGATACCAAATCCCTCAAAAAACAATCTATAAATCTGGAAAGAGGTTCCAATAAAGATTCATTTGAAGATATAATTGGTCTTCCTGGAGGATTGTGCAAGGTTTTATGAACCTTGGGTAAAACATATAGGGGCGGATTTTAAGAGCCCTGCTCGCCTAAATCCGCCCAAAACCGGGCGGATTTAGGCGAGCAGGACCCTGCGCCCCGGTGAGCCTATTTTACATAGGCCTACCGGCGCGCGCAGAGCCCCGGGACTCGCGTAAGTCCCGGGGTTTTCGGAGGGGGGCGTGTCGGGGGGCGGGACCGAGCGCAGCGGCGTTTTCGGGGCGTGTCGGGAGCGTTCCGGGGGCAGGCTCGGGGGCGTGGCTACGGCCTGGGGAGGTCCGGGGGCGTGGCCGTGCCCTCCGGACCCGCCCCCAGGTTGCGTCCCGGCGCGCTAGCGGCCCGCTGGCGCGCGGGGATTTACTTCTCCCTCCGGGAGGCGTAAATCCCCCGACAAAGGTAAGTGAGGGGTTTAGACAGGGCTGGGCGGGTGGGTTAGGTAGGGGAAGGGAGGGGAAGGTGAGGGGAGGGCAAAGGAAAGTTCCCTTCGAGGCCGCTCCGATTTCGGAGCGGCCTCGGAGGGAACGGAGGTAGGCTGCGCGGCTCGGCGCGCACCGGCTATACAGAATCGATAGCCTTGCGCGCGCCGATCCCGGATTTTAGCGGCTACGCGCGTATCTACTAAAATCCAGCATACTTTTGTTTGCGCCTGGAGCGCCAACAAAAGTACGCCTATTCGCGGTATTTGAAAATCTACCCCATATTGTGGGGACCTTAGGCTGTTTGGAATTAAAAAAAATAATATTCCTTAGTGGTTAAAAACCTTCTTCTTTGCCTATATCTGTAAAATGTTTGATGCTCTTTTGTAATTGATTGGAGGGATTACCTGGTAATCTGATGTACGTCGTTTTATCTTCAATTTGCCGTGTGATTTCCTGAATGAAATCTGTCCTGTCCATCAAAACGATGGACCCACCTTTGTCCACTTGTTTTATGATGAGTTCCTTGTTTTTGGACAAAGAGTACAAAATCTGACGAGCATTTTTGTTTAAATTGTTGCAAAATTTTCCATTTTTGTTATCTAGATCTTGAACATCCTTTAATACCAAGTGGTGAAAAGTGCCTATCAATGAGTGATTAGGTCCAGATAGTATCCAGGATGAAGGGTTATGGATTACACTGCTGTATGTATGATTTTCATCATTTAGAAAAAAATTCTTAAGAATTAGTTTTCTGATGAACCCTTGCAAGCAATATGAAACAAATGCGTTGTGCTTCTTGGTCGGGACAAAAGATAAACCGAGATTCAGCGTTTGAGCAACACAATGACAACGTTGGCCGTAGTCAAACAAAACTTAATGGTTGTTGCAGGCGCACACTTGTGAACAGAAAACAGAATATCAAGTTGCGAGAAGTGCCTCTTGCTGTTACCAACATCGGGACATATTATTGTTACAGTTTATGAGGTTTTTCCCAATTTAAGCAACAAGACACATTGGGCTATTTGGTCATAATACTGGTACTTACCAGACTGTAAGGAGCCTGGAGTTAAATTAGATACTGTGAGTGAGTTGGTTTCTGAGAAGATATTCCAAACAGAAATACTATCTTTGGTTGGATTAATGACAAAAAATCATTTCGACACTGAATTGCTCCTCTACTATCAACTTCAGTAATTGCTATTCAACAGAACATTTTAGTAAAAATAAAAAAGAAAGGGATAAGACCGGTGACTGAAATAATTGGCTGGTAAATTTCTGAATCATCAGATTTTGCTCCAGTACTAAGGTCTTCCCTTCACTAAAATTTAATGATTTTTAATAAAGGCAAAAAAAAGAAAACAATTTTTTTTAATTTAAATAAAAAGTATATAATTTTAAAGGTTATAATGCATTGTACTATCTCCGAGACCCCTGACTAATACATTTGATTTTGCCAACTAGTTAATTTTCTTGATATCATTTGGTAACTAGTTGTTCCCTGATTTTTGATTCGTTATCACTCATACGTCCACAAGTAGATTATTCCTTTATTTTGAGTATGCAATTTTAAATTTAAACGTTCCTTCTCCACAGCAGGCCCAGTCCTCTGGAACAGACTTCCGACTGACCTAAGACTGGAACCTTGCCTTCATACCTTTCGAAAACAACTGAAGACGTGGCTTTTCCTCCAAGCCTTCCCCTAGTCAAAATGCCACTTCGAACTCAGCCTAAGGAATGAGATAATTACCAATCTCATAACCAGTTATATATTATTTATCTGTTGCTTATTTCCGCTCTACCTTTCTTCCTGGCTACTCTAGCCCCCAAGTTCAATGCCCCTGTTTTATGTAACTTTGCTTGATTCAGCCTTGTTCTTGGTTACACTTGTTTATCCCCTAAGTTCCATGTAAACCGGCCTGATGTGAATTCTATTCGTGAAGTCCGGTATAGAAATATATATTAAATAAATAAATAAATAAATAAATACAATATCGGCCAAATTTTAAAAGGCCTGTGCACGTAAAACCCGGGGTTTACGCACGTGGCCAGGCCTTGCGCATTTTGAAATGGGCTCGACCACACAAGGAAACCCCAGTATGCGCACAAGTCCCGGGCCTCTTCAAAAGGGCAAGCCGGTGGGGGGCGGGGTCTGGGCGGGGGCAGGCCGGGACAGTGCCACTGCATGCTGTCCTGGGGAAGCGCACGCCAGCAGTCGCCAGTGTGCTTAAATTGTTTCTGCTCCCGAGGAGCAGCAAGTAAAAAAATGTTTTTAAAAATCAGGGTAGCTAGATAGGCATTAGGGATTGGGAAGGAGAGGGGAAAGGGGAAAGGGAAGGAAGGTTAGGTATTTATTTATATGTATTTATTTTAAGTTTTTCTATACCGGCATTCGCGATGAATATCGCATCATGCCGGTTTACAATTAACAAGAGGTGAAAGGAACAAAGTAATAATAAAATAATAATAAATAATAATAATAAACATTAACCGGTGCTGACAAAAGGGTAGGGAAGTTCCCTCCCAGTCCGCTCATTCCAGGGAGCGAACTGTAGGAGGCCCGATTGCATCGTCGCGCGTACTCTTGCAAAATTCAGCCCCCCCTGCGCATGCCACCCGCACACACGAGCGTGAATTTTAAAATCCAGCGTGCAGCCCACGGATTTTATAACATGCACGAGCCAGCACCCGCAGGTTATAAAATCCGCACGCACCTTTTAAAATCTACTCCATGCCTAGACTTATCCAATCTTAACTCCTCCAAAGAAGGCTCCACCAATAGTACTTTTTATGATGATCATAACATGCGGTTTGAATACCAGCAGTCTAAACACTCTTTAGGATATCCAGCTCCTAAACCATTTAAAGATTTAAAAGCTAAACATAAAATCTTATAGCAAATCCTATATTTAATAAGAAGCCAGTGGAGATGAGCCAATACAGGTGGTATTCTTTCCCATACCTTGCACTCTGTAGCAATACAGGCTGCTGCATTCTGCATCAAATGCAGACTGTGTGTGCATTCCTTTCAAAGACCAATTAGAGGTGCACTTCAATAGTCTAATCTAATTGTCACTAATGCATGCATTTTCTAAATTTCAGTCTTTTTCACAGAGGACATAATTAAACAGTCTCAGCTGGAAAAAAAAAATGCATGGCCGACAGCCTGGATTTACAGAATCACAATCCATTCCCTTGTCTATCAAACTTCACTTTTTCCCTGAATCGAGATAACATCAGATGGGAAAAAAAACACCATTTACTAAGGAACCCAGCACCCTACTCTGGCTAAAACTAAATACAGCCAAATTATTCATCATCCAACAATTTAAAGCCTGACACATTGAAGAATGCTTCGCAGAGCCTTCTCACTAATGGCAAATAAAGCTGTAAATCATTGGCACAGAGTAAATATTTAATACTAAACCGCTGTATCAATTTCCCCAATGGAAATATATATGTTAGACTGCAGAGGGGAAATGATCAATCCCTGGCGCATAACCCCCTATTCCCAGTACCAGTCGTGGATTTTAAATTCCCAACACCAGTTCATTCCTATTTCTCAAAAATGATCCGCACCAATCTAATGCAGCTCCTGCAATTTCCATTTCTTCCAGGTGCATCAGTAACACACCATGCTCCAGCTCTGTTCCTGGAGGGCCACAAACCAGTTAGGTTTTAAGAATATCCTTAATAAATATGCGTGAGATAAGCTTGCATAAACTGAGTCAGTGTTCATGCAAGCTTATTTCATGCATATTCATTAGGATTATCCTGAAAACGTGAGTGGTATACAGCCCTTAAGGACCCTGAAGTTGGATACCCGTTAAATCCAAAAGGACTAATAATCATTTCCTTCATCTGAAAGTGACTTCAGCATAGTCTGCCCCGTACCCTACTCTAAAGCCCGACTGGTACATGTCAAGTAACTCACCTAATTCAAGACGTCCCTCTAGTAATACAACAGATTTCTCCAGCAACTAATTCAGATAAGATATTTGAAACTGGCCTAAAATCGCTAAAGTCTATTGGGAACTCATCCGTCATTCATTTCTCATCCCCACCTGATTCAGTAAAACAATAACAATTCTGTTAGAAAAATACAATACAAACGTCTCACAATTCTCCTTAGAAAACTGTAGAAGACATTTTACCAATTCAATTAATAATTTAGGTCTATTTTATGATTTTCCTAAACTTCAAAGCAATAAGTTCTCTTCATAAGAACATAAATGCCATACTGAGTCAGACCAAATAGGCAAAGCACAATATTTACAGCACGACCTTGTTTTACTTTATAAAACCTTAAAATAATTTCAATACAGGGTTTCCATTTTGAAATACAATGCAGATAATACAACAATAAAACCTCCACTATTCAGTTGGACTGAGCAGTAGGATTCTAAACAAATGTCAGAGGATATTAACAGGGTAAGATTTCTTTAACATGGATAAGGCAATGTTTGCATAGTCACAACCAAGACAAGCAACTGTGTCCTTCTAGAAGCAATGGGGCCGAGGCAATACAGTGCGCTCAGCCGAGTGCACTGTATAACCCACAGTTGGACGTGGGTTATCCAACGCGGAGTGAGTCTAATAGCGCTAATCACATGCAAATGAGGCTATTAGGCATTCACTCCCGATGCAAAAAAAAAAAAAAGTGCGCCTAGGACGCACATTTAGCGATCAGAAATTAATGGGCATTTATAGCTGAGAACTCCTTAAACCAGTACAGAAAAGCAAAAAAACTGCTTTTCTGTACTGCTTCCTACTTAATATTGTTGCGATACCAAGTAGGAGGAAAAACAAAATTAAATAAAGTTAAAAAAAAAAAAAAAGTAAAAAAAAAAACCCAACACCAGCAGTCAGGTGCAGGAAACGGATGCTCAACTGACAAGCATCCATTTCCTGAACCTCCTGGCTGTGTGGCATTTAGGAAACAGATGCCGATAAACTCAGCATCTGTTTTCCTAACTGGCGGACCGCCAACGCCGATCGGGTTCTCGTTAGCTAACGCAACCCACTAATTTAAATATTGCATGGCGCCCCAAGGGGGCCTGGGGGAACATTAAGAAAGCAGGCGCTGACTGTTCAGCGCCCGCTTTCTGCACATATTTATTGCATCGGCCCCCAATTTGTTTAACTGGTTGAGAGGGTGACAGAGGGTAGTGGTAAATGGCATTCACTCTGAGGAGAGGGGTCTTACCAGTGGTGTGCCACAAAGATTGGTACTTGGGCAGGTTCTTTTTGAAACTTTTTTTAAGATACATTGCAGAAGTCTTGTCAGCTAGGTTTGTAAATGACACCAAAATGTGCAACAGGGCAGACTGCCTGGAAGACATGAAAAACACAAGGCAGGATCTAGTGAAGCTCAAGGAATGGTCTAGAGCAGGGGTGACCATCTCTGGCCCTTGAGAGCAACAAACAGGCCAGGTTTTCAGGATATCCATGATGAATATGCATGAGATAGATTTACATACAACGGCGACAGTGCATGCAGATCTATCTAATCCATATATCTAATCCACAAACAGACCAGGATATCCTGAAATCCAGGTCTGTTTGTGGCTCTCGAGGATCCTTGGTCTCAGAATTGGCCACCCCTGGTCTAGAGTCTAGCACAGGGGTCGGGAACCCATGGCTCGCGAGCCAGATATGGCTCTTTTGAGGACTGCATCTGGCTTGCAGACACGTGTCGCCATACTTCGCGGTTCCCCGCTGACCCAGCTGCTCCCCGGTCCTCCGCCGCCCGGGCTTAAAATGCTGTCAGCCCGGGCGGAACGCGGCAGGACAGCTGGAGGCAGCGGCACCGGCGTGCTCTCTTCTCCTCCCCCCCCCCCGCGGCCCGGAAGAGGAAGTGGGGAGCATCGGGTGCCTGCGCGGGAAGAAGAGACCACACTAGCGTGGTCTCTTCTTCCGCGCAGGCACCCGATGCTCACCACTTCCTCTTCCGGGCCGCGGGGGGGAGGAGAAGAGAGCACGCCGACTGGAGTCATCCGGGTGCCTGCGCGGGAAGAAGACTGCAGCGCGGCTCGGAGGAAAATGAAAATCTTCAACCGCGGCCGATGGGACTCCGCCTTCGCCTCCGCGAGGGCTGAAAATGAAGGAGGTTAGCGTAGGGAGGTGGCTGCTGCTGCCGCGAGTTCCCGGGGGGGGGGGGGGCGGGAGAGAGTGAATGAGCGAGCAAGCATGTGTGTTTGAGATCCTGTGTGTGTGAGTGAGAGATTGCATGTATGTGAATGATTGAGAGCCTGTATATGTGAAAGAGAGTATGTCTGTGATTGAGATCCTGCCTGTGAGAGAGAGAGCATGAATGTAAGTTTACCATTGGGAACCTGTATGTGTAAGTTTGTAATTGAAAACCTGTTTGTTTGAAAGAGTATGTGTGTATGATTGAGATCCTTTGTGTGTGAGAGAGATCATGTGTATGTATGATTAAGAGCCTGTGTGTATAAGTAAGAGAGAGATCATGTGTGTCTGTGTCTGATTGACAGCTGGTTTAGGTGATGGAGCATGTGAGTATGTGATTGAGAGCCTGTGTTTAAATGAGAGAGAGAGACCATGTGTGTCTGTGTGATTGAGAGCTGATTTAGGTGAGGGAGCATGTGAGTATGTGATTGAGAGCCTGTGTTTAAATGAGAGAGAGAGACCATGTGTGTCTGTGTGTGATTGAGAGCTGATTTAGGTGAGGGAGCATGTGAGTATGTGATTGAGAGCCTGTGTGTAAATGAGAGAAAGAGAGGACATGTTTGTAAGCATGTGAATGAGAGTCTGTGTGTGAGAGAAAAAGACAGCATGTATTTATGTGATTGAAAGCCTGTGTGTGTGTAAGCGTGAAAAGATAGACAGCATGTGTGTAAATGTATAATTAAGAGCCTATATAAGTGAGAGAGAAAAAACATTTGTATATGTGAGTGACTGAGAGCATGTGTGTATAGGTGTGTCATTGAGAGCCAGTGTGAGAGAGAGCGCTGGTATGTGACTGAGAGAGGAGAAAGTTCCAAGCAAACCACCCCACCTCCTGCTAATTCAGAACAATCTCAGGACACCTGGATATCAAACGTTCCCAGGTATGCAGAGCAAAAAAATTTTTGTATCCTTATTATTTTTCATTACTGGATCTTTGTGTCTGCTATTTTGAAATATTTTGTTGGTATCTGGAAATGTTTTATATGAGTTTTTAATTATTGGATATTCCACTCATCAGCTGTTTCGAAATATGTTCTTTTTGTTAGTACAGTTTTACTGCTGATGATTTTATATTTCTTGATTTGTTTTAAAAGGATGTGTGATGTTTCTTTTTTCCTTTGTTACACTGCATACAGAGACTCTGGCTTGTTGCAGTTTCCAATTCAGTTTTTGTCTGCATGCTTCTTGTTATGCGTTTTGGTCTCTTTATTCTATGTTAGGTGAGGGACAGCACGTGATTCAGGTGAGGTTTTCTGCTGGCGTGTAGTTTCTGTGTAGGACTCTATAGCAGCCTGACTTGGTCCGTTTTCCTAATAGGAGATGTATTGGTGTCTTAAGGCCTGGTGTAATATTTTCAGAGACTTATTGTACTTTAAAAGTGTGATCTTACATAAAATGCACACATTTACTTGTATTTAGTTTTAAACATATTGTATGGCTCTCATGAAATTACATTTTAAAATATGTGGCGTTTATGGCTCTCTCAGCCAAAAAGGTTCCTGACCCCTGGTCTAGCAGCTAAAATGTAATGCTAAAAATGCTGAGTTATGCATTTGGGCTGAAAAAAACCCAAGGAGTGAAATTCTAAACATTAAAGAACAGCGAGATCTGGGGGTGATTGCTTCTAATGAAGTCAAGGTGGACAAAAAGATGCTTGGCTGCATAAAGTGAAGAATGGTCACCAGAAAATGGATGTTTTTTGGTCCCTGTATAAGTCCCTGCTGAGACCTCATTTGCAATACTGTGCACAATTCCGGGGACCACATCTTCAAAAGGATATAAACCAGCTGGAGTCAGTGCAGAGGGTACCTATTAAAATGGTAGGTGATCTTTGTTCTTAAGCTTATGGAGACAATTGGGGGCTAGAGAATTGGGGACTAGAGAATTAAAGATATTCTAAAGCAGGAGCTCCCAATCTTTTTGGGACATGGACCCCTTTTCCACCTCCAAAATTGTCACGGACCCCTATATGCTTCTCTTTCATTTTTATCTGCAGTGATATAGAACTTGCTGAAAAAGTAAGAAATCTGGGGGTAATAATGGATTCAGAAATTAATCTAAAGCAACACATATCATTAAAAGTAAGGGAAGGATACGCAAAACTTATGGTCCTAAAAAGATTGAAGCCATTACTCACACCTGCCCACTTCAGAACAGTTTTACAAACACTTGTTTTCTCCAGCACTGATTATTGTAATGCACTCTTACTAGGACTCCCCAGCACATCAATAAGACCACTCCAAATACTTCAAAATACTGCAGCCAGAATACTGATGGGAAAAAACAGGAGGGACCATATAACTGAAACATTAGCAGACTTACACTGGTTGCCAATCGAATACAGGATAAAATACAAGGCCTTATGCACCATACACAAACTAATATATGATAAAGAAGCAGACTGGCTAAACACAGCCCTTCGAGTCCATGTCCCACAAAGAAACCTTCGCTCAGCTAATAAAGCACTACTAACAATCCCTTCAGTAATATTAGCAAAACTAACCCAAGTAAGAGAAAGGGCCCTATCCCTGGCAGGGCCCATCCTATGGAACACAGTGCCCACCGAAATCAGATTGCAGAGTGATATCAAATTTTTTAAGAAAACCTTAAAGACATGGCTCTTCAAACAAGCCTTTCCTAAAGAAACGGGAGGTTAAAGAGGAAGAGGAGAGAAAAGACAGAAAAGTGCAATTGAAAATGAAGTTTTAACAGTCCTTAAAAATGCATATTAACATAAATATGAAGAGTATTCTCAATAACACACCCAGAATTGACCATCACTTCTCAAACATTGATTTTATTAATGAGTTTGTAACCATATTTATTTGGCACCTGTTAGAATGTATAACAACATACATATACATACATTATTTGTGCCTGTTTGTAAACCGTTGCGATGGTACCTAACTTAGCGACGGTATAGAAAAGTTTTTAAATAAATAAATAAATAATAACCCCAGACTCATTCATAATATATAAAACTTATTAAATAAGCACAGAAGAATGTGCAAGAATGTACTCATATTCAATAACATGTGTAACTACAGGATCTGGACCGACTGGAGGGAATAGACTGGTTTGAGGGAGAGAGACAGAAGGAGAGAGAGAGAGAGAGTGACTAGGATGGACTGGTGGAGGGAGGGAGAAAGAGAGAGAAAGACAGATTGGAAAGAAATGGACTGATGGAAGACAGACTGGTAGAAAGGTACTGGTAGAGAGAGAGGAGAGCAAGATAAAATGATGGAAATGAACTTTTAGAGAGAGAGAGAGAAACTGTTGGGGATGGCCTGGTAGAGGGAGACAGAGAATGAGACCGACTGGCAGGAATGGATTGGTGGAGAGAGAGAGGGGAACTTGTTGGGATGGACTGTGGAGCAAACACAGAGAGAGATTGATGGGGAAAGAGGAATGAGGGATGTTTGAGACGGGCCCACATCACTAAAAGGGAAATGTGGAGAAAGGTTGGTGCACATATTTCCCTCCCAAACCTCCCCCCCCCCCCACACAAGCATGGTTTATTTTTTAATCTTTTTTTTTTAAGAAAATCACCTTGACAGAGAAACCACTCTGTTAGTTTGATCTTGGCGGAGGTCCAATGACTCTTTCTGCAGCTTCCTGTTACTAAATTCCATGAATGCAGAGTCAAGTCACCCCCGCTCACAAAGCAAGCAGCAGGGCTGCAAACATTTTGCTCCATTGTCGCAAGGTGCTGAGTATGCATGTCAGCGACCTCTCCCAACAGAAGAGCCTTCTAAGTAACAAAAGAAAATCCCTGGCCAGTTTCAGCCATCTAGTAAAACTAGCACTAAAATTATTCAAGTGCATACGTCAAAAATGATTCTAGATAGGAGAGAGACAAATCCCAATAAAAAAAACCTGCACCTCACGTTTTACAATATTCTGTGTACATAGAAACTCTCCCAACAAAGAATGCAGAGCAGGACAAGGACATTTCCCCTTACCACTCACCATAAAAACATAATCAAATTCTGATGTCACCTCAGTAACAGCAACACAAACTCTCTCCATTACTAGGAACATTGTATAATACAAAATCCTACAAAAAATGTAGTTAGAGCCTATAAAAAATCTGCCAGAATCAAGAGTATGAACCTTACCTATAAAAAGGCAACACTGCAAATACTACACCAGGTCCTAAAACACCAATTCACCTCCTATAGAAAAACAAAACAAATTAGGTTGCTACAGATCCCTATTTAGAAACTAGATGCCAGCAGAATACCTCACCTAAGTCATACATGCAGAACAGACTCTCTCTGAATACAGAGTATAAATACAAATGTGCAGCCAAAAACTGAACTGGAAACTGCAAGAAGCCAGACTCCATATGCTTTGCAACAATGGAAAAACAGAAACATTGCCATTCCTCATAAAACATCAAAAAATAAAATCAAAAAATATAAAATACAAAAAGTAAAACCATATTCATAAACTAATATTTCAAAACAACTGATAATTACAACATCCAGTAATTTAAAACATTTAAATTATTTTTAAATTTTCCAAACGACAATACAATATTTCAAAACAGACACATAAAGTAACAGCCAACAATAAAAACAAAAAGAATTTAAAAATACCCTAGTCTCCATATCTGGGACCTTTTGGTTTCCAGTCGCTCTGAAATTGCTGTGAATTAATAGGGGAGAGTGGTGCACAAATTTTCTCCTCTCATTCACACCCATATGCACATGTTCATTCTCACTCAAATACATAGGCTCGCTCTCTCTCATACACACATGCTCACATACATGTTTCCTCTCTGTCACACACACACATGGTCCCTCTCTTTTATACAAATATGCTCCCACATACACAAATACACATTCCATCTCTCGCATACACCCATGTTCTCTCACACACAGGTTCCCTCTCTCATACATACACACACACAAACTCCCTCTCTCTAATTCACACAGACATGCATGCTCACATACCCTCCCAGCTCGCTCCTTCTCCTTGTCCTGGAATCTGCAGGGGGGAGGGGTCCACGGCCTCCTTCTCACTTAGGCTGCCAGAGGGATGGGGTGAGCCAGCAGCCCTCACTGCCTTCTACATTCCTCGGGCACTGGTCGGATTGAGTCAGCCGGTGGACCTGCTGTATTCTGCACTCATCGGCTCTGCAGCTTCCTGCAATCTTCGACCACTGGCGACATGGGATGCACCAGCAGCTGCGTGGCCTCCTTCATTCCTCAGGTACCAGTGGGATGGGATGTGCTAGCGGCCCTCTTCAGTCTTCAGCCTCCAGCCTGTTGTGCCTTCTGTTTCGCTACCACCGCAAAATGGAGGTCTGTCGGATTTCTTCTTGGCGCAGGTTTTCCTGCCACCTCCCACATTTCACAGACCCCTGTTATGGACTGGTGAGGGACCACAGTAGGGGAAATATCATAGAGACATTTAAACAAAATTTAAACCACTTCAATTACTACAAAATGCTGCAGCCAGGGTTCTCACCGGCAAAAAGAAATTTGATCACATCACTCCGGTACTGAAGAGCCTTCACTGGTTACCAATCGAACAAAGGATCAAATACAAGTCCCTAACCATTCTACACAACGAAATATACAAAGCAGACAATGCCCTAAATCACATGATCCAACTCCACAAAACACCTCGCTCGACAAGAAATACCAATAAAATGAAACTAATCATACCCTCCCTACCATCTGCTAAACTATCCAACACCAGGAATAGAGCCTTCTCTATCGCAGGACCGTACGCATGGAACTCTTTACCAGACTACCTAGGCTCTTTCAATGACAGTAAATCTTTCAAAAAACTACTGAAAACTTGGTTATTTAGATATACTTTCCCAGACGGTATTGGGTAAACTCATTTTCTCTTGCCCTTATCTACCTCCCCCATACAATATTAACACCCCTCTCTCCCTCTTTACATCTCTCATTTAAACTCTATCTCTTGATGAGACTTACTTGTTCTCTATTCCCTCCCTGTTTCCCCATTAACCCATCCGTCCTTCTAACACATCTCTCCTTTGAAAAGTTTCATTTTCACATTCTCGATGTAATGTCGACATCTATATTATTTCATGACCTACCAACCTTTCTCGGCCACACTTGATATAACAGACTTAGACTGTATTCTTATAGACCTGTTTATACACCATTGCTACAGGCTGAAATGTATCTAGTTGCTTGTAAAAGTGTTAATTTTCATACGAATGTGTTATATGTATTAAGTTGTTTAAAATGTAAACCAGAGTGAAGGCAACCCGCTATACTTCGGTATATAAAAGAGTCTAAATAAAAAAATAAAATATCTCCAAGGTTTCTATGCAGAGGCAGCAGGCTCTAGAACAAGAGGTCATGGGATGAAGATGAAAGAGGTAGATTCAGAGTAATCTAAGGAAATATTTCTTACAGCGAGGGTAGTGGATGAATGGAACAGACTCGCTATGGAGGTGGTGGAGACAAGGACAGTATCCAAATTCAAGAGCATGGGATTAACACAGGATCTCTGGGGGAGTAGTAGGGATTGTAAATATGAAAGTTCAAAAGATGTAGCATGACCAAAGAGTCTTTACCTAACCTGGGCAGCCCAAGACATAGGGTTTGCCGTGCCCTGAGCCAAGGCAGTGCACAGGGTTTCACCAGGCTTCCAACAAATAAACATCTTTCAAAGCTCAACATATCCCGAGATGCAGAGCTTTACCCACCAGGGAGTGGATAGGAAGGGCAGATCCCCAACCTAGCTCAGTGACTTCCAGCAGGGTTTTCTGGCGTCCTTCAAAGCAGGCCAAAAAAATCAACTCAGGAAAAACTCAACACACCTCCTCTAACTTCAAAAACAACTCACACTGCCCCCAGAGCTCCCAGGAGAGAGGGGATGGCCATTCCCACACTCTCAAAGGGAGGAGCTGTAAAGACTGGTGCCTCCCCTCAATCAGTAACCTATTCTGACTATCTGAATGAGGAATTGCCCAGGGCTTAATTTTGTGCGAAAGTTTTGTTATATGTAAACCGACCTGATTCGATACTTGTATTGAGAAATGTCGGTATATAAAAATCCGAAATAAATAAATAAAATAAATAACATGATCATAGGGTTCATTACATATATACACATTCACACATTTATATACAAATGTCAAATTAATACTACCCCTGGACCTTCATTTTTATTTTATTTTCCATAGGAATTTATCAGTGTTTATCCTAACAAAATAAACAGGAGAAACATGAGTGGAAAAAGATGACTTTTTTGGAGTGATGATGACAGGTTGTGCAAATATCCCACTGATTTTCTTTTTGTTATGTTTTCTTAAAAGACCACCAGCTGCTGTGGCTCACAGCCACCCCTAGAGGAGCAGCAGCTTCTTTGCCCTGGACCCTGAGGGAGAGGTTAGACACAAAGATGCAGGTACCAGCTCTCTGAGAGGCGTTGAAGCCAGGGGCCTAAAAACCCTTAATCTGGCTCTGAATCCCATTTTTCATCTTGTTCCTTGACGGTATCAGTTTCTCTCGCACCTTCTTACCCCCTTCTCAGGCCTCTGTGGTTGGTCTTACCTTACGTTATTATCCAACTCCTGTTTTTCTGGAGCTCATTTGCCATAACATAAGATCGCTAGACCGATGAGTCCCAAAACACCTTCTCCTTCCTCCCCGTTCCAATGGACATAAATTACTGAGGCACTCAAATCTTCATGCACACGTCTTTCTTCCTCAAAACCTTCCACGTTCAGTGTTCTCCCTTTGCTCGTGATTTCCGATTTCATTGTGTCTGAATTCTCCCGCTTCTTGCAGTCTTAAAATTAAATTTTCCCTCTCATTTGCATTTCACGTCTATGCCACCTTACTCCTAACTTCTGCTTCACGGTTTTCTTTACGTCCAATGCTACTTCATTTGGCCCTTCACACACCACATTAATTCAACAAAGCATGCAGCGTTGCTCCCCCTGTCCGACTCCCTAACTCAGAAAATGTTCCTCACTGATCCTGCCCCCTCAATCAGCACATCAAAATAAAGAGCACAGAAAAAAAACCAACCCCAAACTACACAGTGCAGTGCCTGCTAACTGCAGAGCATGAACAGCAGCTCGCAATAAACCAGCAGCAATTTGGCATCAGGGGGTGTAGTAGGACTCGCTGTGCTCTTGGTCCTGCCTCAGCCTTCAGCATCTTTCAGTTTGCAACATACGCTCAAGAAGAATCTTTCCTTCCTGTAATTAGGTTTGGAAAGAGGCATCTAATAATGAAAAACAGGTGCCTGTGTCCAATAATACATTCCCCCTTGGGTACCTAATGGGAATTTCAAGCCTTAAATGTTTATCATCGCAAGAAAGCAAAATGACATTCTCCATATTTATTGATTTGTATGCACAAGAGTCACATAAAACCTTGAAATGGAAAGATCATGTTAATGTATAGTTATACTTCTGCAACAGCCACAGTTCACCTTTAGGTAAAGATCAGGGATAGTTTTCTATCCATTGCAATGGACCCAGTTCTCTCCCAACATGTTATAACTCTAGGGGAAAGATGGCACTGACACAGGAGAGCCATTATTTTTATGCAACATCTAAATAAAAAGACTCTGGCAAACGTAATGGCAGGCAGGCCATTTGGAGAACGATAACCCAACAAATCTTTCAACACCTTAGTAAAGAAAACACCCAATCAACAATTACTGTATACCCAGCCACCATCACCTTAAGCTTATTTTGTTCAGAAAGCAAGGAGACTCTTGACAGATGGTCATGAATGTATGTTAAAAATGTATTGCCTACAATTTGTTGGCTGGTCTTTATTTCTAGATGTGGAGCAACACAGACCCATAATACATATTTAGTGAAAATCCCAACATGAATGATACCAGCAGTGTTACCCTGCCTTTATTTTTATAGAAGGGATGTGGCAACTGAGTTATCAGATCAAGTTCCTTGCTGTGTTTCAGAAAACACCATCACAAGGCCACCACTGCAAGAAAACAAGTTTGATCAGGTTGCATCAGAGGACCTGCACCTCTGTGGTTATATCTTAAAGTATATATACATAATTACAATAACGCAGTGCTTGCTTTCAATAAAAGTGACTTGCAAAACTTGAATCAACAGCACACCTTGATGACGACAATTTCACATCAGTGGGAGGAGAAAATTGACATGGAATTGGATTTCAGTCTTTATTGTTTAATATTAAATTTATGTTAACCTTAGAGTTATATTAACCCAATAAGCAAAGGATCCACCTGCTAGTCTATTTAGCATTATACCACATTATAATATATATTCAATACTGTATGTTGCATTCCCAATATAAGGGCAGATTTTAAATGCCCAATGCGCGTAAATTCTGGCCTTTATGCGCGTGGCCGGGTCTTATGCGCACCGGGCAAATCTTCCAAAAGGCCCGGCAATGCGCATAAAGGCTGGTATGCCCTCAAGTGGGAGCCCCTTGGAAGGGGCGGGCCTGAGGGTGTGTTTTGTGCAGGGAGGGGCGGGCCAGGAGCTGAAGTAAGTTGCCCCAAAAAGGTTAAAAAATAAATAAATTTAAATTTAGGGGTTGGGAGGAGAGGTGAAGGGGGAGGGGAGGGAAGGGAAGGGAACTGAGGGAAGTCCACGATGAGTTGCCACGTGAATTTGCACAGTTTCCCCTCCCCCCCCTTGCACGTGCGTGCGGCCCGCCGGTTTTATAACATGTGTGCATCCATGTGCGCATCCATGTGCGCACGCAACTAACAAAATCTACTTGTTAATTAACAGCTGTTATACAAACAACCTATGGGATTACACACAGATTTACACCATGCTCTCAGGTCATTCATCAGCTTGCTTTGCCATGTCCTCCTCCTCGTCCCCCTTGTAAAAACTAATAGGATCATTCATCAAAATATGTTATGGCATTAACGCATGTGTTAACACCATAACGCATGTGATAATCGTGTTACCACACGGCACGAATGCAAATTTTTTGAAGAGGCAGGATTGGGGACGGGTTGGGGCAGGATTAATTAAAATGAAGGGGCAATATCACACAGTTTTAACAAGAGAGAGAGAGAAACGGAGGGGGGGGGGGGGGGGCGGTTCCAAGATGGCGCTTTGAATGGAAGCTCGCTCCGGTTGTGCTGCGCTGCTCTCATTGATTTTGTTTCCTGAACTACCGCTATGCCGCATAAACTGGAAGGGAAGGGTGTTTCCGCCCGAGCCTAGCCTTCCCTTACAGCAGCGTTTGATACCGGAATTCGCGGTTCCCACCCCGGTATTGGGGACGGCAACCCCCGCTGGTGAAGTGGTGAGAGGCACGTCGCTTTCACCGGGGGGGAAATAACTTTGAGTCCCCCTGATCCCCGGCAGTTGCTCTTAGCTTCCCCCTTGACTCTGGCCGCAGATGCTGGTGGAAATGGAGGAACTCTTACCATTTTTCCCCAGCCGGACACAGAGCCTCCGGCTGAGATCATGTGAGGACCCGGACTTCAACCCCGAACCAGAGTTTGACTCAACCCGGAGGAGGAGGTGATTGTACCGGGGAAGGCTTGTTTAAGAGCTCAAGCGGAGAAGAGCGTGAACCTGGAACTGAGTGGGTGAGTCCAAACCCAGTTGGGATAATTAAACCAGCAACTGTGACTTTAGAATCCCTCTGGGATCTCATGGCAGGACTGTCTAGTAACTTCCAGGAACAATCTCTAAGATTACAAAGTGTTTCTTTGAAATTAGGTACCATGGCGCAGGATCACTAGAAAGTTTTACTGGATCAATGTACAGCTATTCATTCACTTGAGGAGGATGTTAAAGATTTGAAAACCAAAACTGCGGTGATTACTCAAGAGGGGCTAGCCACAGTTAGAAGAATGGAATTCCTAGAGAACTCTATTAGACAGCTTAATGTCCGGATATTGAATTTTCCAAAAGTTAAAAGTGAGCTTATGCCGATTACCTTGCAAAAGTATCTGGGGGGAAATTTGAAGATCCCTCCGGATAGAATTCCTCTCATCAAGAAGATGATACATTTACCTCAAAAGCAAAGCTCCTCTCCCCGGGAATTCTATAAATTTTGCAAATCTAACAGATTATTTGGAAGAATCCCAAGTGGAAATCATGGAAAGAATAACTTTGCTTGTGACTTTTCAAACAGAACAAGATATGAATATTTTAAATCTATGAGTACACTTTTTCAAGGGGGCCTGGTTAGAATTTTCTCTGATCTAGCCAGGGTAACCCAAATGTGCCGCAAGACATTTCTACACTTGAAACCCGAAGTTTTGGCTACGGGTGCAAATTACCTTTTAAAGTACCCATGCACGTGCGTGGTGAAACTTCAGGGAACCACGTATATTTTTTTTTATATTACTCAATTAAGAGAATTCTTGGAAGCAAGAAGACAAGCCCCAGTCATTAATATAAGTGGTAGTGGATCGAATTAAAAGAAGTGGGAAACCCTTCAATGCGCCATAGTCTGTGAGATTAAATTGTTAATTATTCCTCATTTTCAGTGTTTCCTCTCCCCCCTATAATGTTAGGATGCACTTAAATTATAATGGTTTCCTATGTAGTGCAATTTGTGTTTATTAAGAACTGAATGTATTAATGTTAAGCACACTCAATGTTTCTATTACAAGGTGTAATTACTTTGTTTATTTTGAAAAATATTAATAAAGAGAAATGTAAAAAAAAGAGAGAGAGACTGACTGGAGAGTCCTTCCAGTATTCAACTATTTATCTCTCTAACAAGCCGATACAGTAAGGTGCGGTAGAAAGAGGTGCATTAGGGCCGGGCGCACCCGCGTTTGCCGCAAGCACCTCTTTCTACCTCACCTTACTGTATCGGCTTGAAAAAGATTAACTGTAGGCACAGGTGCCTTTGACTGGACCAACAAAAGAATAATCAAATGTTGTAGAACATTTCAGACCACATAGGTCCCTCTCCCCAAAGGAAGGAAGCTTTATATCCAGACATTGTTTTAGTGGTGGGATTCTCACAGTACAGGTCTTCAAAAAGTGTCAAGTAGAGACTGTAAGGAGCAAAAATCTTTTTCATTGGAGCTATTAGAAATATTGTGAATGGCACCTCATCAGGACTGTGAGCTGGAGGTTATAAAGGCTACCATATGAGTCATGACTCCAAAGTCTTGGCTCAGTACATCATTTTGTTAATCTAATAGAGGAACATATTTCAGCTTCCACGTCAGTCTTTCCTATGTGTTTTTAAAGATTCCTCTTAGGACTAAGACAGAGGTAGTTAACGCTGGTCCTCGTGTGCCGTCAGCCAGTCAGGTTTTCAGAATATCTACAATGAATATGCATGAGGTATATTTGCATGCAATAAAAGCAGTGCATGCAAATGTATCTTGTGAATATTCCATGTGGATATCTTGAAATTATAACTGGCTACTGACAATCGAGGCCTGGAGTTGCCTACCCTAGGACTAATTTTTTATCTGGGTAGCATTCTATTTGAGTGTGTGTAATATTTGAGTGTATAGAATGCTACCCAGATAAAAAATTGATCACTAAATATACACCGGGTGAATTTGAGTGTGTGTAATATTTTAGGCTCATTTGGTGAGGATCTATATTAGTTACCCTAGGACTAAAGCAAATCAGAGACTAGGTGCCTCGGTAGGAAAAAGTGCTGTCCCATAGGTAAGTCTGCATTCAGTTTGAATCTATTATGTCGTCCTGAGTTAGCAGGGCTGCCTCTGATCTCTCCTACATAGCACTTTTGGGGGGTATTTTTTACACTGTATTACTTTGGAATTTGCAATGTACTTCTATGGTTATGATATGCAGTGGGTGTAACAGTTTGCATGCATCTATGTTTACAAACCTTGCATTTTTTCTTCTCGCTAGGGTAGAGTACCTCTTATGATTGTTCCCTTGTTAAATAGTTAATTTGGATGAACAGAATGCAAAGACTGGGAGGCTGTTTGTAAGTTATGTTATTCAGAGAATGTGTTTTTCAGGATTTCTGCACAGTCTGCTCAGAGGAAGACCCTTATTGAGGTCTAGGCAAGTATTACTCTGGGATTTTACATGGTGACAAGATGTGGAAAGTCAGTATACTTTTTCATCTTTCTATTGAAGGCTCTCTCTGGGTTTTCTATGGCACATGGCATTTTTTTGTGTATTTGTAGAACAGCCTTGTTGAATGAAGGCATTGTGGCTAGGTTTAAGAAGTGTATGTCATGTCTTCATCCAAACAGATTCAGTGTTATTGGATTACAAGCTATCAATTTCTGTTTGTGGCTAGAAGAGAAGCTAGCATTGTGTACATATCTGCAATGGTTGTTGGTATTTTGTAGATGGCAATTTATGTGGTCATTTTTTTATTTATTTTTAAATATAATGATGTCTAGATTGTTGGCCTCAGTGGTAATCTGTTCCAAGATACAATTTATGGAGAAGTGGTAGTTGCTGAAGACAAAAGAGACAGAAAGAGATTGAGAAACTAGGGGAAGGATCATATGAAGTAAGGAATGCTGTTGGGAGTGATCATTTCCTCTCCAGATGTTCTGGCTACTTTTTATAGGACTCATGAATCTTAAACACAGATTCCTTTCTCACACCTGCTAGATGGTTCCTGTGTTCACTAGTAAGTGTGGCATCTAGGATCGGATTGTTTCAGTTGATTTTGGATTACAATCACCCTGGTTGTTTTACTTTCTGTGAAAAGGCTTACTGTTTAGAAACACAAAGGGATGCAGAGTGACAGATGCAACTAGTAAATGCAGCCACTGGTACTCTATGACTAAACCAGCTGTTACACGAGGCTGTGCCCGGGTGCTTCTATTCCCCCTCCTTTAATACAGAGCATGTCGCAATTCTACATAAATGATGATAAATGATAAACTGTGATAATGAATAAGTGATGGATACCGAACAAAATGCCATGTATGTGGAAAGAACTTGTGTGCAACATCAGCCTCAAAAGTCTTAAAGGATGGTGTACAAGAGCACATTTTCTCAAGCTCAAATCAGGTTTCAAAACAAAAGAGACCTACAAGATTCAAACAAGACAGAAATCAAAGTTTTAATCCTACACTTGCTTATGGAACTCAGATTCATAGACATGGAGATCCTTAAATCATTAAAGAATCAAGCTTTTGTGATACTGTAGTCTACCCACTATACTGCATCTATAATATATGAATATATCCAAAAGTTTTCTGAGACTGGGTATGCTCAAAGTGTTGCACCATTTCCATCCCCCCGACAAAACAACTGCAGAGAAAGGGATCTTTTTCTCCTTTTTTCAATCTCCAGAAAAGAAAAAAAAAAAGTATTCAGCTATAAAGGTTTGGAACAGAATAGCAAAATTTGTCATTTGAGATATGTCATATTGACAGCTCAGTTAATTGTTTATAGGACTGCAGGTATAGCCAAGCAACTTCTGTTTATTCACAGGATAAACACCTTTCCAAGAAGTAGACAACTCAGGAGGTTAAGTCTGAGAAGGCAGCTAAATGTGAAAATAGTCTGATGCTTAAATAGAGTGAGGTGACTAATATACTTAAAAATAGTCCACATTCTACTCAATAAGTCCAACGTGAGGTGGAATTCAGCAAAGAAGAGACTCCTTGCTAACTCGTCTTAGCCAAGGGCCAGGCAGCTTAAGTACACTGAGGCGGTGATGTCATGTGGAGGGGACGCCCCCGAGGTTCCCGCCATGACGTGTATTAAAGAAGGCCCGTGGGCACGTGCACGCGCTAGGTAACTCCGGGAACAAGATGGCGGTCCTCAGCGCCCAAGCGTCCTGGGGATGCCAGGGAGGTTGGTGGTCACTGACAGAAGCCGCCATTCCGAGGATAGACAAAGTAGCGAGAAAAGAGGTGAGTTTGAGAGGTCGCAGCTGTCTGCAACTGACGGGCGCAACACTGCTGGTGTCTCTTCTCATCTCATCCTGTTGCTGGCTCCTTGCAGGTGTCTCTTTTCATCTCATCCTAGTGTGACTCTCATCCTAGTTATGACTCTACTGTGTTTCGCCCTTTATAATTTTAGGCTATCTTTCACCATCCTTTCTTCTCTCCTCCTCCCTTCCTCCTTTGCCCAGTTTTACCCCTTCCCCTCCCCCTCCCAGTTAATCCTCTATCATCGTTCATTGTAATTTCCTTTCGCAGTTACCTGTAAACCGACATGATGTGTCCTACGAACGCGGGTATATAAAAGCTTTTAAATACATAAATAAATAAATAAATAAGTTAATACTGATGGATTTACACTTTACATGACACTGTTATTGTCCAACATGCTATGCGGGGTAATATCGCTTCCATCAAAGCATTTTGCTAATTTTAAATACAGGGAAAATAAGTGATTTTCTTATGTCAACAGATCTATTGGTGGAAGTGAAACTCAAAACTAGGGTTTCCAGGTTCCACAGAGATGTGGGTCACAAAATTACATTTAACATTCTCTCTCTACTACATCTTATTCTTTTTTTTTTTCTTTTAATTTGTTGCTTTCTTTGAAACATTTGACAATAGTTTCTCTGGTTAGAACCCTCTCTTGCCGGAAGGGCAGCTCTTCATGAAATCATTCTTTCTTCAGGAGAAGAAAATGATGCACTGCCTGTCCTGTCTGCCTCCGGGAAACAGCAGAGGGATTAGCACCATCTCGGACCCCTGCTAGACAGGGAGGAGGAGATGTCCTACAAACCTGAGTAATGTGAGAGGAGATGAATGACGATGATAGAGAGGGAGGATGCTGGGATTTTAAAGAAAGGGGCAAAAAAGGAAAAAATGATACAGAGAGCATGACATAGATGAGACAAGGAAGAACAAGCATGAAAAAGTAGACATGTGACTGAAAACCAATACAACTATGTAAGAGGTTACAAAAAAAAAGTATAAACAGAGGTAGAAGAGCAAGAAACAGAACTAGACACACATGAAGCTTGGGGAAATGCATATTTAAGAATATGCAGTTATGCAGTGAATCCTGGCCGTGTTGATCAACTGCACAAACATTAAAATGAATTAAAAACTATTGTCTTGCTAGGATGTAATTCCTTTTAAAGGACAAACAAAAAAAAGGTATTGTACTGCATATTTCATGTAAACACACATTTTTCCTACACCAACTGTAAATTTATGAGTCAAGGAAATGCAATTTTTTTTTAAAAATTACCACGCACAATGTAAGCATGCAAAATTACCACGCACAATGTAAGCATGCAAAACCTCAATGCAATGAAACCATGAAATAAATCCTAAACACTGGCAGCCCTAAAAAGGGCAAGAAATGCTGGCTGTGATTACTTACCTCCATAGATAGTAACACAGCTGTATCCAGATTATTCCTCTGTCTATAAAGCACATTTGAATTTTCTTTAGACCATGCTAAAAAAATTCAAACTCTCTGCTTTATACTGTGGTGGACTGAATGTATTAGGAGGGAAAGGCTCATGGCTCCTAACCCTTTTATGGCCAACTGAATTTTGTGAATATAAATTTGTTCATTGTATTTTATAACATGCAAAACCGAGCCTTGGTGTGCCCGCACCGTAGTGGTTGATATTGATCAATAGTTTCAGAGCACTGGTGGGTCTCGGCGGAATCGGATAATCCTTTTGAATCCCTCTGCTGCAGCAATGCAACTAACAAGGCTTGCAAATGTGTTCCAACCACCACAACTGTTTTGAACTAATGACTGAGTAAGAAAGGGAACCCTAGGTCAGAGCTTTCCAAAGTGTGTGTCACGACACTTTGGTGTGTCGACATGCAGTGTGCCGGTGTGTCGCACAAGCCCGGTCAACATGAGGGGGCGGAGCAAGTGACGTCACTTGCCTTCACTTCCTCGCAGCGAGGGGGGGGGTGCACAGGAGAGGTCATAGTTTCTGCTGGTGTCTGCTTTCCAGTTTTGCACCACACTCACACCCTGCCTAACTGTAGAATCGCGGCGGTTTTATAATTAGGCTGGGGCCAAGCGTGGTGCAAAACTAGAAGACGTCGCCGGCAGAAAGTGTCCCCCTGGCTTCCGCCACCCACAAATTCCCCCGCAGCCCTGGCCCTTCCCAGCGAGCAGTAGAGGAATCCGCGGGGCAGGTTTCAACTGGAACCGGAAGTGGAGCACTGGACCTGAAAGGCCGTCACGAGATCCTATCTCTGTGCGGTGAAGAGGAGGACCCAGGGCCGGCGCGCCATTCCGTGTATTTGCACAGCACACATAGGGAAGCGATTCTGCGGCCATATGGCCCACCGATCTTCCTATTTTGGGGGGCGGGGGAGAAGCAGTGCTTCCTCCCCCTCCCCTCCCAGCAGGAGAGCGATGGGCCATACGGCCCAAAGATAGCAGGAGGCCGGTGGCTGCAGGAGAGGCCAATTGATCTTCCTGCTTGGGAAGGGGAGGAAGCAGAAGCTGTGTGCAGGCTTGAATGTATGTGTGGATGAGAATAGAAGCCTGGGTTTGTGTGTGTGTGAGAATGGAAACTTGACTATGGGGGTAAGAATGGGTGCTTGAATGTGTGTATGTGTGGGTGAGAATGGGAACTTGAATATGTGTATGTGTGGGCGAGAATATGAGCATTGGTTTGTGGGTGAGAATGGGAGTTTGTGTTTGAGTGGGTGGACGAGAATGGGTGCCTGGATGTGTGTCTGTGTGTGCATAAAAATATAAGCCTGGGGAGGGGTGAGAAAGTAAGAGCTTGTATGTGTGTCTGCAGAGAATGTGAGCTTGTGTGTGTGGGGGGAGAGCATATGAGAGTGAGAGCTTGAGTGTGTGAGGGAGTCTGTGTGTGTGTGTGGAAAGGAAGAAGACAGTAGTAGAAGAAAGACACTGAAAAGGAATTAGGAAATGAGCGACAAGGGAAAAAAAATAGGAAAAAGAGACCAGGACCAACTGATTAGAAAAATACAAAAATCAGACAACAAAGGTTAAAAAAAAAAACAACCATTTATTTTGAGATGTTAGATATGCCATCTTTGGGAATGAGCATTTCTTATATTTTTGTATTTTGCTCTTTCTTCAGTATTCCACTGTTCAGAGACTTTAGTTTCTCAGGCTTTTTATTTTGGTTTTATCTGCATGTTTCTGTTTCTAATTTGTGGTCTCTTATTTAGATATTAGTCTGTAGTAGTAGTCCAGCTTTTCTGTTATTCCCGTAGGTGATGTATTAATGTTCTAACCTCTGTTTTGCTAGTAGACTGAATTACTGTGTCGTGAAATTATGTTTGTCTAAAAAGTGTCACCAACATGAAAAGTTTGGAAAGCTCTACCCTAGGGAGTTGCAAATCAAGACACAAGGCATAAGAGCCTAGTCCTGGTTCTGATTCAACTGAAAGCCCAAAAATGCAGGCAAACACTGCCAAGCTCCAGAAAAATCCACCACACATATAAATAAATCTAATTACACTTAATTACACTTGAGAAAATCTGCTTCTGCTTGAATCTCATGCTTTTCTTTTTATCATCCTCTGTTGCACAGTAGCAAACACATGCAAACTAGAGAACGCATATTATTGTGTGCTGTTAGTCAAAAGGCCCCATTAATTTCAAGGAGGCCTACTGACTAAACTCACATTAATATGCAACAATGTACATTATTGCACTTTAGCACATTTTAATAAATTGGGCTCGTGCTATGGAATGCTCTGGCCTCAATATTGCGCTTTTGTTCAGATCTTGCAATTTTTCGTAAGCAACTTAATACTCATTTGTTTCACAAAGCTTTTGAACAATAATGTTAATTGTATTAGTTCTTATGTTAGTAGCAAATTATTATTAGTCTGTTTTAATTTTTGTTTTTACCTGATCAATGTTTTATTTTATGTTTTATTGTGAATTTATTGTTATCTGCTATGGGCGGAATATTAGTTTTATAAATAAATAAGTAAATAAATATTGCCAAGGTCAATCTAGCTCAGCATCCTAACTCAAACAGTGGCCAGTCCAAGTGGCAAGTACCCAGCACATCCCATAAAGTAGATCTATTTCTTCTTACTCACTCCTAAGGATAGCACTAGTGTTCTTTAGACTACCTGACTAATAATGTGTTAGGAACTCTTCTTCCTTTTTTTTACTTTCTTTTTATTGAATTTTCAAATTACACTCAAGGTATTCTTGAATTAAGCAAATACAGAAGATTTGAAAGAAACAAATAAAAATACATTGAGACTTTACAAAGCACTACTGAATCAACCTATCCATATCAATGGGAGAGATAACCAGAAGAAAGCATAGCTGCTTACCTATAGCAGGTGTTCTCCGAGGACAGTAGGATGTTAATCCTCACACATGGGTGATGTCATCAGTCAGAGCCTGATGTGGGGAACTTTGACTAGGCATACTGACCATGCCTAGCATGCCCTGTACCACCATCCCTGTACCAGCATGCCCTGTACCACCATCCCTCCTAACATATAATTACAATAAAATAAAAAATAGGAGAAACCCAACTCTGCGGGGTGGCGGGCAGGTTTCGTGAGTACTAACATCCTGCTGACCTTGGAGAACACCTGTTATAGGTAAGCAACTCTGCTTTCTCCAAGGACAAGCAGGATAGTAGGCCTCACACATGGGTGAATACCTAGCTCCCCAACACAAACGGGAACCAAAAGCCACCTAACCAGGTGCCAATGAGCACAACACCGGTGCTATTGGTAACAGAGGGGAAGACAGCTTGAACCCAAACAACAGACCCTAGGTTGGGAGAACTGGGTTCTATACCTCAAACAAGTTCCAGAGGGCAGAATGGTCGAACCTATTGTTCACTCGGCCAACCCTATCCAGACAGTAATATGATGTGAATGTGTGGCGAGAACTTCATGTTGCAGACTTACAAGATCTCCTCCATGGGATCTGCTTGCAAGTGGCCACCGACGCTGCCATAGCTCTGACAAAATGAACCTTGACATGACCCTAAAGATGCAGTCCTGCCTGTATATAACAGAAGGAGATGCAATCTGCTAGCCAATTGGATATTGTCTGTTTGTCAACAGCAACACCCAACCTATTCTATCAAAATAAACAAAATGTTGAGTGGACTATCTATGGGCTTCTGTCCGCTCCAGACAAAGTGAAGGCTTTCTTGCAGTTCAAACTGTGTGCTGCTCATTCTCATTGGTGCGAATGGGGTCTGGGAAAGAAAACTGGAAGGACGATTGGCTGGTTAAGCTGGAAATCTGTCACCACCTTAGGCAGGAACTTAAAGAGTGCATACATAAGACCACCCTGTCATGATAAAACTTAGTGTAAGGTGGATAAGTCACTAAGGCCTTGAACTCGCTGAACCTGTGCCTTGATGTGACTGCCACCAAAAATAAGACCTTCCAGGTCAAGTACTTCAGGTCACAGGTGTGCAGAGGCTCAAAAGGAGCTTTCATCAGCAGAGCTAACACCATACTGAGGTCCCAAGACACAGCGGGAGACCTTAGGGGAGGCTTCAATTGAAACATACAACTATAGGCTGTACAGAGATGGGTGTACCATCTTAACCATGGGGGTATGCACCAATTGCACTAAGATGAACTCTGACAGAGTTTGTTTTTAATCCAGCTTCTGAAAGGTGTAGAAGATAATCAAGCAGTTTTTGTGTGGGGCAGGAGAATGGAACTAGGGCCTTCCGTGAACCATATGAAAAACCTTCTCCAGTCCATAAGACTTTCTAGTGGAAAGCTTTCTAGAAGCCAACAGGACTCGAGACAACCTCAGAAAGATCAAGCAGCTACAAGATTAACCTCACAACATTCAGGTTGTGAGCAACAGGGCCTGGAGGTTGGGATGCTGCAGCCTGCTTTGATCTTGCATGATGTGATCTGAGGAAGTCCTCAGACCGATTGGTTTCCGGATGGACAACACCCGTAGGAATGGAAACCAGATTTGTCTTGGCCACTGAGGGGCTATGAGGCTCAATAGTCCCTCTGTCTTCGCCACTAAGGGAATCTGAGGATATATGTGTAGAAGATCCCTGGTCCAATGATGGGCCAGGGCGTCTGAGGCTGGTTTGCTATTTGACCTGGACAGGGGGCAAAACCAAGATACTGTTCATGGGAGATCTACAACCGGGCTCCTCCAGAGACAGAATATCTGATTTGCTACTCCCAGATCCAGGGCCTCTCGTGGAGTCTGAAGGCTCAGCTCAGCCTATCTGCCACCACGTTCACTGTCCCAGCCAGGTACATGGCCCTGAGCACCATCCTGTGAGACAGGGCCCAGGACCAGATCTGGACCGCTTCCTGACACAGGAGGTATGATTCCGTGCCTCCCTGCTTGTTGACATACCACATGGCTACTTGGTCTGGATCAGGACAACTTTGTTGGATAGCCGATCTCTGAAAGCCCATAGCGCATACCTGATTGCCCGAAGCTCCAGGAAGTTGATTTGCCAAGAATGTTCCTGAGTGGACCACAGGCCCTAGGAGCCCATTTACATGAATTCCCCATGGTACATTCATGGTTAGCACAATTTGAATAGGAAGACTCTGAAAGAAAATCCCCTTTCTAGACTGGAAAATACCCACCATCAGGACAAGGAGACCGAGAGACAGGGTGACTCAGATGCAATCCTGGAGGCTCTGAGTGGTTTGGCACCACTGTGACCTCGGGGTCCACTGGGCTCTCTGCATGTGCAAGCGTGCCAAGAGAGTGATATGGACAGTTGTGGCCACGTGGCCCAACAGCCTCAACATGTGCTAGGCTGATACCTGCTGGCTCTGTTAAACTTCTGCCGCAATGGTTATCAAGGTGACTGTCCTCTGGTGTGGCAGAAAGGCCTTGGCTTGAGCCATGTCTAGCAGGGCTCCGATGAAGTCCTATTTAAGTGATGGACTGAGATGGGACTTTAAGTAGTTGAGAACAATCCCTAGTGATTCCAACACCCGAATGGTCAAGTGCATGGACCTGGTGGCCCCTGCCTTAGACGTGCTCTTGACCAACCAATTATCCGGATACAGGAAAACATACACTCTCAGTCTGCAGAGGTGAGCCACCACCACTGCCAAACATTCTGTGAAGACCCATGGGGCAGGCGCGAGCCCATACGGCAACACCCGGTACTGGAAGTGCTATTTTCCCACCACAAATCGGAGATACTTCCTGTGACTGGGGAAGATCTTGATATGGGTGCATGCGTTCTTTAGGTCAAAGAAGCATAGCCAGTCCCCTTTTTGCAAAAGAAGAATCAAGGTGCCCAGGGAAACCATCTTGAACTTTTCTTTTCTTAGAAACTTGTTCAAGGCCCTCAGGTCTAGGATGAGAGACAGTCCTCCTGTTCTCTTTGGAATCAAGAAGTAGCTGGAGTAAAATCTCTGCCCTCTTTGCCCTGCTGGTATGGGCTCAACCGCTGTTGCCATTAAGAGGGAGGAGAGTTCTGCTTGCAGTACCTCCTGATGCTCTACCGGCCCCCAATAGGGGCATGAAGGGCAATTTTGCAGGATACCTTGGCAGCCAATGGACAATACCCACTGGCCCAAGGTTACACTTGGCCACTGGGATGCAAAGAACTGCAGCCTGCCCCCAAATGGAGGGTCCACTGTACCGGGTACAGGCAACTGGCATATGCTCCCTATGGCCCAATCAAAACCCCATCCTCTGAGTTAACTGTGGAGCTAGCTGGGGATTGGGAGCTCTCTGCTGCCTAGGAAGGCCATGAGAGTTCTAGTGGTGTTGACAGGATCAAGAAGGCGGAGTTTAGTACTTCCTTTGGTGAAAGACTTCTTTGGCCCGAACCTCAACAACCTTCTGGAGACAGAGGACGGGTCTGGATTTATTTAAAATCTTTTCTATACCAATTTTGGTAGATCTAAGCGGTTTACATAAATAACATACACAATCATAAGTAAGCAAAAATATAAATCAGAATGTTAAAATATTAAAATTCAAAAGTAAGAATAAAAAATAAAAGTTTAGAAATAACAGATTATAAAATTGTACTACACAAAAGTATAGAAAGAAAATCCTTCAAGTCTGGGGGTTGATAAATACAGTTGTAAATAAGAATGTTTTTACAGCCTTTTTGAATTCTTTTGCATTTGATAGGAGCCAGATTGAGTTTGGTATTGAATTCCTTAATATAGGACCTGCTACAGAGAAGGCATGTTTTCTAATTAAGACTAACCCTATGTCTTAATGTTTGGAACCTGCAAATAATTTTTATCAATGGATCATAGATGACGTGGAGGTTGATATAAACATAATGAGGAGCATAGCCAAACTACTGATGGATTGTGTATTAGGTTGTGAATAATTGATAATACCTTATATATCGGATACGCTCGCATATTGGAAGGCAGTGAAGCAGTTGAAGAACGGGGGTAATGTAATCTCTACGGTCTGTATTAGTGAGAAGACGAGCAGCAGGATTCTGGACTAACTGAAGAGGGCATAGAGCGGAGTCTGAGTTAACTAAATAGAGTGAATTGCAGTAATCCAGGAATGTAATACAGAACAGAAGTATTTGAGGTATAGAAGAGGTTTTAATCTTTTTAATAGATGTAGTTTGTAAAAAGAGCCTTTTACCACTGATGAGATGTCAGCAGCCAAATTATGTGCCTGGCTCGAAATGGGTAAAGTAATGTTTTCAAAGATAAATTCTAGGGGGGAGGGGGGGCACAAGATGAGTTGGGAATGAAGGATAAGTGTATTATTTCAGTTTTAGCAGCATTCAGTTTGTGCCGATTGTGAGATAGCCATGTATTTATTGTCTTGAGGTATAGATTCACTAATGATAGCGTGTCAGACCAGGAAGAGGTGTATGGCAAAATAAATTGGATGTCGTCAGCATATATTTTGAAGTTTATACCTAAACCAGAAAGCAGATGACAGAGCAGAAGTAATTAAATATTAAACAGGATGGCTGACAGAGCAGAGCCTTATGGAACACGTGAGTTAGTATAATACCAGTTGGAGTGACATTGCCCAAGGTTAACCTGTTGGGGACGGTGAGATAAGAATGGTCTGAACCACTGAAGAACAGTGCCATTAATACCTATATGTTGAAGATTAGCAAAAAGAATTTCATGATTTAGGGTAACGAAAGTTGCAGAAATATCAAGAAAGATGATGATGTAATCTATGTTAGAGTCGAAGCCATGGATGACTGAGTCAAAGGATGAGAGTAGAAGAGCTTCAGTTCTATGTCCTTTACAAAAACCGTGTTAATTTAGGTGAAGGATTGTTGGAGGATTTCATGATGGTTCCGGAGATGGCCACAGCATCCCTCACCCTATCTCTGAAGAGATTCTCTCCAGTTCATGTTACATCAGCAAGTTGTTCCTGTACCTCTCTCTCTGTACCTATAGCCATGCAATTCTGTGGGCGCCTATTCCCACTGCAGAGACCCTCGATGCCATCTCAAAAACATTGTAGGTTGCACGGACCTCGTGTTTCCCACACTCCACACCCTTGTGCATTAGTGACATGAGGGTGTCTTGCTGCTGTTGAGGCAGCTGTTCAGCCACATCCTGCACCTCCTTCCAGATGTCCCGCGAGTATTGGCTCATGTAGAGCTGGTAGACAGTGATGTGGGCAATAAGCATGACACTTTGGAACACCTTCCTCCCAAAAGCATCCATCGCTCTGTGGTCCTTCCCTGGGGGCACAAAAGAATGGATCTGAGAGTGCTTGGCCTTCTTGAAGGCAGAGTAGACTACCACCGACTGGTGAGGCAGCTGACGCTTATCGAATACAGCAGCCTTCTGGATGAGGTAAACCTCAACTGCCTTCTTAGCAAGAGGCACTGTGAGGGGGTGTTCCCAAATCCTCAGCAGCAATTCCTTAAAGATCTTGTGTACCAGGACCGCTATGATTTCTTTAGTAGGCTCCACAAACTGAAGGATCTCAAGCATGGCAACCTCCTCTGTCAAAAGCTGGAATTGGATGGCCTCCGCCATCACCCTCACAAACCCTGAGAAGGTTAAGTCCTCAATCAGAGACTTCCTTTGCTCACCTGGAGGAGAATGGTCTGAAGGGAGACCATCCAAATCCTCAGAAGACTCCTTAATTCATCCCCCCAGGAGTCATAGAGACCCTCATCCTCACTGTATGCCACAGAGGATGGGGCCCTAGGTGCTCAAATCTATGTCTAGATGTGAAGGCATCAATGGAAGTGAATAGGGGCCTATAGGTCTCAGTCTGTCCGCCAGCCTCGGTAGAGTTTCCTCCTCCTCCTCAGGACCGGCAACAACCACCGTATTAGTAGGTGGAGGTCTTGGTGTCCCGCCGGGCATAGGTGCAGTCCCAGGAAAAGATGCTAGCTGGGTTGGTAACATACTGATAAACACATTGAGCTTCTCCAGAACTGATATGAGGATGGGCAGCACTGGCTCTGGTGCTGTTTGTGCCACAGGACCGAAGCCCTGCAGTGCCCACTCCACCACCAGCTAGAATCAACGCTCCAGCTCCTCCTCAAATGTTGCTGAAGCTAACACTGACTGGGAGGAAGGAATGGTAGCCAGATCTTCCTCAGGCCCGCAACAGGAGACTGGAGACCATCACGGACCCCGGGCATTGATGGAGGAGTAGCAATCCTTGCCACAGGGTCGCTTCAGGGGGCATCACAGCAAAAGCCAGTGCATAACTGTTCCCGGCTCCATGTATCGATGAGGACCAATGACGATGCTTCTCGATGTTCGACCCAGTCCTTCCCCGGTTCCGAGGTCGAGGACGATGATCCATCTTGTTGAGTCGAAATAGATGTCTCTTTGAGGTCATCTAGGTGCAGAAGCAGCAACCCAAGATGTCATGCGATGCCCCCAGGCAGAATATGCATACTTCAGGAGGATCAGTGATCGACACTGTCCTCGGACACTGGGGGTATCGACGAAAACCTGATGTGGCCATGATGGGGTGAAACAAAAGGGTAGAAAGACAGAATGATGGTAGCGAGTGTCAATGGCCGGTGGGCTCTGAGGCACTACCACCACGGGGGTAACTGACCGCGAAAACAAACTTATACAAAACGCCAAAAACCCTGACTGGGGACACTTCAGGGAGGCACAGATAGGGACCCAGTGATGGACTGAAGAAAAGAATCACAAAAAACTGTGAAAAAACAAAGTTTTCCACAAGGCAAAAGCCAAGTTTTTAGAGCTCAATCAAACCGTGGGGTTCACAGCTCTGCGGAAAAAGAGAAACTGAAGAGGAACCCCACGGGACGCGTGGTAAAGGGCTTGCTCAGTTTCTATAAACTGACATAAGTTTTCCACATTAGGCTCCATCTGATGATGTCACCCATGTGTAAGGACTATCATCCTGGACATCAGAGAAAATATCAGAAATATACAAAGAAATAGGTCAATCTAATTTAATAGACCCTAAATGACTCAAGTGGCAGTGACAATATTAGCTTAGGATGTCTTATTCTGAAGGAAATTTTTCAACTTGGAAAACATATTTAGCAGCTGCATATTTAATTAAATATTTGCATGGGAATTTCATCACAAAAGTGGCCCCTAAGGCCAAAACTCTGTTTTTAAGACGAAATGTCTTCCTATGAATTTGAGTCTCCCTGACTACATCTGGGAAAATAAAAATATTATGTCCCAGAAACAACAGATCTTTTGAATGGATATATAACTTCAGGGTCCACAGTTTATCACTCATCTGCAAAAACAAGAAGAGTTGCCCTGTTTTTAACTTGAGTAAGAACTCTCCAAAACCCAGAGAGATCAAAAGATGACTCATTACGGGGAATGACACCAATATTATCTAAGGACTCTTTCCCCTAAACATTAGGCAAATAATAAAGCGTTGTTACAGGAGGAATACATTTCTTGGAAACCTTTTAAAAGTCAACATAAAATCTATGCAACAAGGAAAATTCAGAAACCTTAAATTAAATCTTTTAGTGTTATTACCAAAATATTTAATTTTTCTTTGAGCTAACAAGATTTCTTTAATTAGTGATGCATTTGTATCACAAATTGCATCTAGTTTCCCCTTTATCTCATGTATTTGGGCAGATTGATCTAGTAATTTTGAACATGTTCATTTACTTGAGTTGTTAAATTCCCTATTGATCCTTATACAGTATCAATACATAAGGATAAAGCAATCTCTAATCTAGTTATCACAGTCCTTATGGAGTCTAAAGTCAATCTAGCCCAGCATCCTGTCTTCAACAGTGACCAATCCAGATGGCAAGTACCCAGCAGATCCCATAAAGTAGATCTATTTCTTCTTACTCACTCTTAGGGATAGCACTAGTATTCTATAGACTACCTGACTAATAATGTGTTAGGAACTTTTCCTCCAGGAACTTGTCCAAACCTTTTTTCTTTTTTTAACTTTATCTTTATTGAATTTTCAAATTACACTCAAGATGACAACTTGTGAAAAAGATGAAGAGGCTCCAGTTTCACGTAAAGAGCTCCCAGTTTCCTGAAGCCTGCCAACTGTGGTGGATTGGGGCTATTGAGACTTAAAGATATAGTAGCCTCTTGGTGAACGGAGTCATACAAAGCTCCAAGTTCCAAAGTACCTGAAACAGGACTGAAAAAATTAAGAGACTCTAGAATTGGTTGAGAAGTTGAGGGTGTATAATGAGGCAATGTGGGGCCTACCTTCATTGTAGTGTTCCTCTTCTTACCCATCAACTCTTCAGAAATCAGAAGAAATGAAGGAGAAAGCTTCCAAACTGGGCATAAGGGGCATGTCCTCTTGGTGCACAGTTTAGGTATGCCACTGGAGGATGGCTTATCAAGACAGCAAGGCCCCAGATGACGTCAGGGCAGTCTGTCCAGCACTCCGCCTGTTGGTCCTGGCATCAGAGGCTCTCACTCTGTCCCATCTAAACCTCTTTTAAACCCCACTATGCTAGTCACCTTGATTGCGTCATTTGGCAACAGATTCCACAGCTTGACTGTGCACTGAATGAAAAAGTACTTTCTACGATGTTTTAAATCTGTTGGCTTGTTAGTTTCATGGAATATCACCTTGTTTTAGTATTATTTGAAAGAGCATTTTATTTACCCATTCTAACTCTCTCATGAATTTATTAAGTTCTATCATGTCCTCTCTCAATTGTCTCTTTTTCAGGCTTAACAGATCTAACTTGTGTAGCCTCTCAATACAGGGGTTCTTCTATCCCCTTTATCATTTTGATGACCTTCCCTGTACCTTTTCTATTCTGCTTTCTATCTTTTGAGATGGGGCAACTAGAACTGCACACAATACTGAAAGTGCAATCGCACCATGGATTAATATAGAGACCATATGATATTCTACATTTTATTCTCCATTCCGTTTTGGATCATTCATTTTTTTTAACTGCTGCTACACACTGAGCTGAGGATTTCAATGTATTGTCCACAAAAACTTCAAGATCCTTTTCTTGGATGGTCAGTCCTAATACAGAAAGCAGCTTTATATACCTATGGATGGGATTATTTTCCATATGTGCCTCACGTTGCGCTTTCCCACATCAAATGTCGTATGCCATGCAGATGTCCAATCTCCTAGTCTCACAAAGTCCTATTGCAGTTCCTCATAATTTTCTGCTGTTTTAATAACTTTGAATAATTTTCTGTCATCTGTAAACCTGATCACCTCGCTTGCTCCCTTTTCCAGATCATTTGTGACTTTGTTAAACAGCACAGGTCCCAGTACAGATTCCTGGGCACTCCATGAACGGCCATTCTTCATTTGGAAAAATGATCATTTAGTCCTTTTCCTGGTTTCCTGGCTTTCCTCCAGTTACTCTAAGATTGTTAAGCCCGTCCCTGATGAGCAGAAGTCAAGTCCTCCCTTTCTTCAGTTTTCGTCTTCTCCTCGCTGCTGGCACCATGGCTGTAAATGAAACTTCCAGTCATTTCCATTTTACTAACCCTCCGTCCCTTTATCTACCCTTCTTGTCACTTCGTACATTGCCATGTAATTAGCTTAACTACTGAAATAAACATCTGCAACATTCTAAAACCGTACCAATGAGTGAAAGTGAATGTGTTATCCAAAATTCCTGAAAAACAGTTTAAAGATTTTGTCGTAACAATAGATACAATTTACTTGTCATGAGGCTTCTAGAATAAATGTCTACTAGGGGAATTAGCATATTTGCATCAATAGCATTTGTGCTATCATCCAGTTAAAGTATAAAGCATTGAATAGTTATGGTACCAGGTTAAACAGCCTTAAATAACCTCAATATTATAGTGCAAGTATGCTCTGATTATGCTTCAAATGATGTTGCTCCTATTGTTACTCACTTTTCCTTTCACACAAATTCAACTGCAGTTCTGAGAAAAATACTGCACACATTTAACCATCCTAAATGAATTTCTAAGCTAAAGGTCATGCTTCTTGCTGTTATCAAAATGAAAAACTATAAGAAATAATCACCTTATGCTCCAGAAATTGTCTCCTATAAGGCTCCGAAGTCCCTCCTTTAGCTGCACTCTGACATCTGCATTAGAACTCGCACCTCTCCTCCTCTCCTCCATGGTGCTGCATAACCATACCCCTTTGTACATCTCTGCTTTCAGTTCTCTTTCCCCAGTGTAAAGCAGACCTTTCCTTGGCATATCCTTGTTTCCATGCCTTCTGCCCTGCTGCCCTAACTTTCGTTAACTCCCTCTCCTTTGTAATACATGAGGCTTCTCTCATCAGCTGCAAGTCCTTTTAGCAGGTGTACAACTCTAGTATGGTCTTTCATTAGTCTCCATTTGATTTGAATTAGTTCCAATTTCCACCTTTCCAATCCTTGCTTCATCTATATATATATATATATATATATATATATATATATATATATATATATATATATGGTGTGTATATATATATATATATTTATATATATAGATAGATAAAGATAGATATATATATATAGATAGATATAGAATGATATAGATATATATAACTATCGTATTGCCCAAAGATAGATGCTCCCTCACCTTCTGTATATGCCTTCTCTTTAGTTACGTGATCTCTCTGGTCAGAAAACTCACTTGGTTAGTGTATCTGTATATATAAGAATGTATTTTACCACATTTTGACTTTTGTTTATTTTATATATTCCTGCATAGATTCACATTATATAAAAATAGAAACAAATATACATATAGTTGAATGCTACTACAAAGCATTTTTAAAAGCCCAGCAATATAAAAATCCTGTTGGTTCTATTGATGATATACTTTGACATTTATAGTCAGGCCAGTCTATGGTTTAGATATAGTTCTGGTAATGTTGTTTCCTTTCAAATATGTTAACATTTAAAATTTCCTTTTTTGTATTCATTAGTAAATTGATTAGCAGGTGCAAAATTGACAGTAATGAAATAGGTAGAGTAGAAACAATTTCCCCACCAATTATATTATAAATCTGGGCTGGAATATGGGTCACAGTGGGAACTGCTGGTGGCTATAACCCCTAGAACTGGAGCAGGCTGGACACTTGTGCAGCTATCTGAAGCAGAGCAAGAACTAGACTGGCCATCTCCCCCCTTCCAGTTGAGCCTTCAGGTTTGATAGCTGGCAGGACTTGAACACAAGGTGCATTCAGACAGGTAATGGGGCACACCCACAAAAGCAGGGCTGGACTGCAGGAAAAACAGTGAACAGAAGGCTGCCCACTAAACAAACAGAGGACATGGAGTGTACAACACGACTCAAGGCAGACACATGAAGAACAAGACAAACCAAAACTAGAGAGTCACAAACTGGGGTCTTGACAGGGTAGAAGAACAAACAAGGCAGAACAAACAGAACCAGAAGGTCAATACAAGACTAAACAAGAACAAAAATAAAAGACAAGAACAGACAAGACATAAGGCCACAAACCCGGGTCAGTGCCAGACTAGGAACACAGAGAACAAGGCTTGAATGGAGTAACAAACCATAAGAAGGAACATAGAAGGACTCCAAGCTGAAACAATGTACTCACGGTGAGGCTGGTTTATCAACTATGGCAGTGCAACCAACTTGACCACCAGCAGGACCTCCAAGCCATAGAGTCTGGAGGACAGAGTATGCATGACCCACTGAGGACCCCTGCTGATGGGAGATAAGTACTTCCACAGATCATCACAATAAATACTTTGTGGTGATAGGTCATGTCCTATCCACGCCAATCAACAGTTTCTCTGCTGGGATTGGCTATCAATTTGGTAATCTGTGTTCACTCTGATCATGCTTTTGGTGATATTATACCAGATCCCCTGGCAGTATACAGACTATCGATATCATTTTAAGACATTAGGGAGCAGAGTTACATTTAAAATGCAGTAGAGTGCCATTATTCCAAAATCCATTCATCGGAAGCTCATTATCCAGAAAAGAAAATGCAGTTCTCAGGCCTTAATCCATTTGTAAATGTTGCTATAATATGATAGCTAATAAAGAGTGGAGGAGATGAGCGGTATACAGTTAGGTAAACACCATAGGAAGGGGTAAAGTGCTATAAAGGTTCATGGATCCAATTTCAAAGGATTCAATGAATTAGACTTGACGTCAACACATTCTTCATTTATTAAGTGATACTTTTGCAGCGAGGTCTTTAGGTCCCCCGACATGGACCGTGTTTCACCACAAGGGCTGTGTCAGGAGGGACAGAGCCCAATGGTAAAGCTAGAAAGAAATACTTAAAACAATGCTCTAATAAGGAACCATAGAAATATCAAAGACACCAACAGTACAAATAATTGATTAGCAATATGAGACATACATACATATAAATGTGGATGGCAACATGAAAAATGGGTGACTAACATAAGTAAATAATAAAAATTAAATCATTAGTAAATAAACATAACACAACTGATAGAAATTTATAATTTTTGGTATAGTGGTGAATCATAAGGAAAAAAGGAGAAGAGAGGAGAAAATGGGGAAAAAAGGGGGAAAAAAGGGGGGAAGAGGGGGAATGGGGGGAAGAGAAAGAGGGGGAGGGGGAGGGGAAGGAGGAAAAGGGAAAGAAAGAAAAAAATAAGGAAAAAATAAATAAAAACAAAAAATCAAAAAGTAATACCGGTGGAATGTGTGACTTAAGATGTGTTGGCTATGAAGCGTCAGAGTTCAATGTTGAGCCCTATGGAGGGGGTCCAGAGCAACTGAAAACAGAAGCAGCAGCATGTAGTGGCTATGAAACCATACTGGATGGACATGAAATGTAAAAAGTGAAATGGATACCTTGCAATTGGGCAACACAGCTTTGAGAGAGGTTTCAACCGAAACGTTCAAATTTTAAACCTGAATGAGAAGGGTAATAACATTTTTTTTACTATAAATGCACGGAGCTAACCACAGCGTTTCAAACGGACCATTGAACTTTGGTGAAATGACAAGGAAACTGAAAGAGCAAGGTGACTGATCACAGCGGCAAACAAGGCAGAATGGAATCAAGAGTAAAAGCAAGTAAACACATACCAGACTCACCGGGTCAATGAAAAAGTATGGCGGCTCCGCAGGGCTCCTGCCGCATATCGCAGTCTTAAAGGGGGCGAGGAGGATGAAAATCTCGCGAGAGAACAGCATAAAAAAACACGTGAAAAATTTACTTATGTTAGTCACCCAGTTTTCATGTTGCCATCCACATTTATATGTGTGTCTCATGTTGCTAATCAATTATTTGTACTGTTGGTGTCTTTGATATTTCTATGGTTCCTTACTAGAGCATTGTTTTAATTATTTCTTTCTAGTTTTACCATTGGGCTCCGTCCCTCCCGACGCAGCCGTTGTGGCGAAACACGGTCCGTGTCGCGGGACCTAAAGACCTCTCTGCAAAAGTATCACTTAATAAATGAAGAATGTGTTGACTTCAAGTCTGATTTATTGAATCCTTTGAAACTGGATCCATGAACCTTTATAGTGCTATACCCTTTCCTATGGTGCTATAATACGATATACATCTCCTTGGGCAATAATATTGTCAGTGAGGTTCATAAATGCAGGAATAAATACTCTGGAAAACTTACTGTTATCTTAAAATTGGTTGGTTTCACATGATCCATTATCCAGAAAAACTCGCATTATCCAAAATTGCTTTATATCAGAAAACTCCTACTATCTGAAGTAGCCTTGGGTCCTGACCGTTGTGGATAAATGGTGCTACTATTGCACCATCAAATCAGTATATCTGAATTTAATCTGAAAAAACCTTCTAGCTTTCAAAATATAAGTGGTTTATTTCAGCTTATGTCACTGCACAAATAGTTATTTGTAATCTTATTAAGCTTTATAACATTTATGGGTTCAGTATTTTATACTATTTATGTTGTGATATTAAAATTAATGAGCAACTCGATATTTTTAACAGAAGATCATAAAAACAGTTAAAAAGGATGGCCTTGTAAGCTGCTGTTCTGTTCTTTGTCGCATAGATAAAGACTTTGGTCTCAATTCCACTTAGTAAAATGTCCGAATTTGACCTTTTTTGGGGGGAGTGGGGGACGGACGCCAGGACAGACGCCAGTAAATCTGAATTTATGCTAGTTGCCGAGAGGCTACAGAATAATCTAGTTTTAAAATAAATTGCTCCTGAAGTAGGACTATTGGGTCCCTTACATATTTGAGAGTTTTTCTTTCCAGAATTGGATACATTATATTATTTTATTTATTTTGAGTTTTTCTATACCGGCATTCGCAATTGGAATTGCATCATGCCGGTTTACAATTAACTAGGGCTGCAAATGGAGATACAAATAAGAACATTAACAGGTGCTGAGAGAAATAGTTGCAGTTACAATAAAACAGGGATATAACAAAACTTGGAGCAATGAAAAGGCGACGGGGAATAACACAACTTGGGGCAGAGCTAAGGCAATATGAATTTAACATAGAGAACAAATTTGCCAGTTAATGGTGACTGCAAAGTTATGGTATTTGAAAAGTTATTGATTACCATGTTATGTTAAAATCTGCTTTTCGATTCAAGGTGAGTTAAAGTTCAGCTGTAGTCTGGGAAGGCTTTTTAATAATTTTAATTATCTTTTTCTGTTGTCTTTTTAGAGAGGGCTCATGAACATGGAAAGGCTTATTTGCGTGTTATTTGGGCAGGGTTCATATGAATTAGTTACCGTGGCCTCTATGTTTCTCTTCTATTCTCTATTTGAGAGTCCCTTCTGCATTTAGAAAATTATTGGGGGGGGGGAGGTTGTTTGAAAGTTTAGAAGTGGGAAATTTAGTCTGGAAACAATGCAAAGAGCTAGGAAGTGAGGTAGGTTAGGATTGCCTGATTTTTACTCACATTATGCAGCTTTTGTCTCCGAGGCAATCAGCCTACTGGAACGCGATGAAAGCACTGGAGCGATATGGAAAAGAAAAAATGGAATCTTGGAAAGGCATCTTCCATGGGGGTGATATGCCACCAAAGGAGGCGGTGTATGGTTCACAGCAGGAGGAGCATGGGGGAAAATGGGGGCTGCAGCGATTTTCTGCAGTCCCTCTGGTTCTGGCATGCTCAGAATCCATACTTGTTTCTTTATTCCATGGCCTATCAAATCTGACTGTAGATATTAAATTCTTTTTTTTTCAGTTGTCTCATTAAAAAAAGAAATCAAAGGCTATCAAATATGTGAAGAGCACAAAGCAATTCTAGCTAATGTATAATATACATGAAAAAGCATATTCTAAAAAACCCAGAGCCGGTTATTTAAAAAACAAAACAAAAACACAAGAAATGCCATACTGGGTCAGACCAAGGGTCCATCAAGCCCAGCATCCTGTTTCCAACAGTGGCCAATCCAAGTCACAAGTACCTGGCAAGTACCCAAAACTTAGCTGGATAAGTCAGATTTATCCATCTAAGTGGGGCTGCTGAATATCCGCTATGGTCAACGGGTGCCACTTAGCCAGCTAAGTGACTTATTCAGCTAAGTTTTTATCCAGATAACTCAGGGGCAGAGAATGGGTGGATTGGGGAGGCATAGAGTTAGCTGGATACATTATCCGGCTAACTCTGGTTGAGCAACAGGGCTGTCCTAAAGTTAGACAGATAAACTTAACTGGCTAACTTTAAGATAGCGAGTATATTCAGCGACGCTGCCCCGCACTGCTGAATGACCTGGCTAAATTAGCTGGGTAAGTGTATCCTATTAACTCGCCGAGCTGCATAGCAACTGAAAACAGACCCCATAACACAGGCAGAATTTTCTTGTACTCTATTTGCTAGTGTAGTGGGGAAATTCATTGTCTCTAATTTCCTTTCACAATATTCTCTGCTTCATTTCGTCAATTGCAGTTTTAGACATTTTATATATTAAATAAATTCAAGATTACTTGTATTAAAAATGCATAATTATTTACACACTGTTAATTCTCAGTTTCTCAATTACTTTTCCTATTCCTGGGTCAAAATTATTCCTTTTCCTTTCAGAAATGTCTTTGCTGACTTCTGCAAAGCTTATTTCTAGATTCCCCACCTTTTCAGTTACCTTGTGCATATAAAATGAAGAATGGCTTTGGACAAACAATATACTATATAATTTGACAGCTCTAATGTGTAAAAACAAAGTCCAGAAGTCCATTTTGATTCCTTTACAAGGGATTCTGGGAGTTGTTATTCAACGACTTTAACTGTCCCAAGAAGTCAGACCCAAGTAGAATATTAACTTTTGGCTGGATTTATTGGCAAAAGGTATTGACTGTACAAACTGGATTAGGTCAACAATGTTTCAATTAACTAGTTCTTTGGTCTCAAAACCAAAGCATGATCATAGCTCAACTGCCTTGATGGAAAGAAGGGACACTGAAAGGTACACATGATAGAAACACCCAAATGCATTCTAAGCTACTTGAAAGATAAAGGCATTGGTGCTTAGAATGGCAGTATATAATTCAGACAAATCGTTTATATAGTTTAGATTAGAAGCTTTATATGAAAAAAAGAGAGGAAAGAAACAAAATCCCATCTAATGACATGATGCATGTTTGAAATTGTGTCAGTCAATAATTGTCTCCAAAGACGGTAGCAGAGATATGCATTTATAGAAAATGGGAGACGGAATATAAAACAAATCATCTAATGATTTTTGTCACGTTTATTGGCATCATCTGGCAATGTAATTACACCTGGGAGAAGAAAGGGAGGCAGTGAATATTTTTGTCCCATGCAATGAATCAAGCTGATTAACAAACAGTTGTAAGCGCTTCACTGCTTGACTGGAAAATGAAAAGATGACCCTAAAACAAGGCGCATGCATCATCACTCAACTATGGTCTTTTAACACCAACACAGTCACACAGCTAAGCTTTAACGTTCAACAGCCCTTTTTAAACTTTCAATTAAAGACAGGCATATTTGTTTACCCTAAAACTGATCAAAATTATTTAAGATAGTATCTCTCTGCTTCAGACACTGCTGAGCATTCGACGGGACCATCATACTCACAGCAACAAAGGAGACAAAGATTTATGGGACAGAGGCAGACTTAAAGCATAAATACCATGTGAGAAGGGCAGCCCTTCACATTTAGACCTACATATTGACTTCCCATCCCACAGTTTGCTTGCAGAAAAGATTCTGAGTCATTAGGGAGCTGTTCTTTTAGTATCCTATTTTATTCTTTCTTTTAACAATAAAGAGTGTTTCCTTTTAACAAACCCTTAATCAGAGAGGATATTTTTAGCTTTTGTCTTCTGACAGCATACAGGACATTCCATTTTACCTTATCATCAACACCTCGTATACAACCACATTATCAATATTATAGGCAACAGGAAAACCAATATATATATATATTTTTTTTTTTTTACATCATTTCATATAATCTATCTCCAAGTCAACTCAAGACAACAACAAAACAAAAAATAGCCCAAACCAATGTCTGTTCCATTTGGTGAACATTAAACTTTATCTATTCATAAGTCAATATCATAATCCTCAGAATGTTTAGCTTTACCCTCATTAGCATCTGTTAAGCTGGCAACTGAATTTGAGCTTCAAACATATTTATAAGAAGTTAAGGGATAGAGTTTCAGTTTGCTAATCAGTGGCAAAGTAACCAATTAGTTTATAGCTGGCTAGATACAAAAAAAAAGTTTCAACAGCAACTTAGCCAGCTACACTTGCGCCTACTATCCCTGCAGTCAGAGGCAGGCGGCTAACTTAGCACTGGAAACTGGCACTAGCCAGCTAACTCCCCTTCCCAACCTATGGCCGAACCAAGCTAAGCATAGCCATCTGGTGAAAAAACGATGGGCAAAGTGACAGTCAATACTTTGGAAGTTAGCTAGCTAGAGCCTTTTAAAAATCTACTCTGAATGACTGTGGTATTTTAATAATTTGGCACATAGCAAACACACTGTAACTGCCAAATAAAATTTACAGACTGAGAACATCAGAGATTTTGAAATCTCCACTTTTGAAATCTTTAACTGCGAATTAAATCTCACTGCTACAGTTCCAGTGCTGATCAACTGAGGAAAAAGTGTTCTTTCTTGAAAGGATCTACAGCAGAAACCACAGGGTGGAAGTACAATAAAACACAGTCATACAGATGGATTATGCTTTTTCAAACAAAAATCTATGCTACCACTTTTATCTTCTTCCTGTCCTCAGACCTCGATATGAACTGCTCCAAATCTTTTAAAAATGAGAACAGAAAAATTGGACCTTGCAATGTTCCTGCAAATGAATTGCCTTTTCCTTTCAGGCGCAGGAGAATAATTCTTCTGTACTTACCTCACCGTTCCATTTATAGAGGATCAAAATCTCAGCGCAATTATCTTCCAAAAGTCACGAAGTCTGTGTACCCAGGTACTGCTCTGAAAGCGGATCGAGGCCCGTGTCGGCATAGTCCTTTCTACCCCCCTGTGTTTTAAAAGGCAGACCCACACCTTCTGGATAGCGTCGGAAATCTAACAAGTTTTAACACAAGCAGAAGGTATGCAGCGCGTTAGAATGATGATTCATAGCAGCATGGCTGAACCCGAGTGCCTGCTAGTGGAAAACTTAAGCTCCACCTGCACTGCATCCTGCAGGGGAAGTACTACGACATACAAGTACAGTAAACCTCCTGTATGCAGATTTGCATAGATTGCTCCATCATAACTTTGATCCTTGTGGATATCAAGGAGATGAGTCTACTCAGAATCGAAGCAATTCACGCGTGATGATTGTGTGTGTGTGTGTATGTATATATATCTATATAGATATATAGATATATATATCTTCAGAGCAAAGAAAATATTCTCAGAGTTGAAGAAAATACAATTCTAGTGAAAGCTTATACAAATAAGTTACACTATTTTGAAGTTCTAGACTGACTTTCTAATTTTAGTTAAAGATAGTTTACTAAATTTGGTCAGATATGGTAACCCCTGCCCCAGAAGGCTTATAATCTAAGTGGGTACCTGTGGCAACAAGAGATAAAGTGATTTCCCTAGGGTCACAAGCAGTGTTAGTGGGAGGGAAGTGGGATTTGAACCCTGGGCTCCATAGTCTCAGCCCATTGCTTTAACCAGTAGGACACTCCTTCTCCTCCAAGTTTCTTTAAAAAACTGAAGACAGACAACTTTCCCAGGTAATATGAAACATGAATTTAAAAAAAGGTATGTTTTAAAAAAAATATATTTAATAAAACATGGTGCAATTAAGCACCACAGAACCAATCATTTTGGCTGGTAAACATACACAAATGGCTTATGTAGATTTCACATATATCTGAATAATCCACCCTGTGTTCAAACTTTAGTTCTTAATCACAGTGTGCCTGGTTCATAGGTGACATTCACAAAGCAACATTAACACAGACAGAACAGAGAGCAAAGAGCCATGCACTGCTCCTAGTTGTTGCGACCGTCACTTCCCGATGGCTTCACTCCGCCTACCTTTCCTTTTTGGTGATTCCTCCTGCTCTTCACGGACGCCTGGCTGCCGCGGCATTTGCCTGCCGTCCTTCTCCGGGCGTCCCCGAACCAGGTTGGGCGCTGCCTCCCGCCATGTTCTACAGGTACCTTAGGGCGCGCGCGCCGCGTGGCCTCATTCTTATTTCCTTATTGGCACCCCCCTGTGATGATGTCACGCTGCCCGGATATTTAAGCCTACAGTAGCTAGCCATTGAGTTAGCAAGGGTGATTCTTATGGGTGGGATTCGCTCTCCATACCCAGCTACTCTGCCTTCCAACTTCCATTGGACTCTTTCTGCTAACGGGGTACCCGCACCTCGGGGGCCTCTTTTGCTTCTTTCAGATCGCTATCAGGTAACATGTACTCTCTCCTCGAGGGCCCATGTTCCCTGACTCGCTGCCTGCACCTATCTCCTCTTCTACTTGGAGGAATTCGCTACAGACACCATCAGTGAGTACTACTATCATCCACTCCTCAGAGCTGTCTCCCTGGAACCAGGTACTCGCTCGAGGGCCTGCCTCCATTCCAGCGCCAGTGCAGTCTCCTACGTGGAACCGCTGTGTGAGTACTTTGCCAACAAGTCTCTCTACCTCCAAGGATCTGGTACTCACTCCTCGAGGGCCAGCTCTCCCCATCTCGGGGCTTCTCCATATTTGGGACTCTGTGAATGTTCTATTGTACTCACTTTCTCAGTTCTCTCCACTACAGCACTGCTACCGGAAGAACCGCTGTTCCAGCGCCCTGGGGAATACTAGCCCAGCCGGGGCTAGTGTTCCAGCGCCCTGGGGTATACTAGACCAGCTGGGGCTAGTATTCCCCAGGGAATACTAGCCCCAGCTGGTACTACTCCCTACTGCCACCTCTGGTGGCTTCTCAAACTGTCTAAATAAAGAACTATCTGTGTTTGTGTGTCCAGAGCTGAGTTTGACTTGTGGCCCCTCACGGGACTTCCCCCCCGTGGGCGTGATCAGCTGCCACAGTGTCCAAGGGTCCACCCAAACCTCACTAATTATAACACTAATCCAGCTTGTTCCTCTGCCTCTCCCCTATCTGCAGGAAACCGGAGGAATGGGTACGAAGCTGAAATGGGACAGCACAAACAATGAAGAATTTGGTTTTCCTCTACTGGAAGCAGGATGCCATGTATGGCTGCCCTCTCTTCAGCTGATACTGATACTGTAGTAATGAACTGGCAGCATCAAATGGAGAAAGGAAAGGAAGAGAGATCTGGGCTTGGGGAGGAGGGAGAGTGTGGCAGTCAATATGGAAAAAGCAAAAAAGAAGTTCCATTCCTTAAGGTTTGCCTAGGACTCCCTTAAGTGGTTAAAACGGAATCATCAGTGTTTCCCACTTGGATGTAGCACCAGCTGCAGCCATAAGGGACAAAAGCAGGATAGGGTCTGAGAGTTGGCGGGCATTCACAGACCCTGTACCGGCTCTACACCTCCCACGGGTCTCTTAGGAGAAAGGGGTAGGTTGCTTTAGATGCACTATGCAGACTTTGTTTCAAGTTGATGCAGCTATCACCAGAGGCGTACTAAGGTGGGGTGGTCTGCCCCGGGTGGCAACAGAGGGAGGGGTGCCATTGCCGCTGTTAGGAAGGTCCTGTGGCGGCGTGGAACAGTGATGCGGCAAATCCCGCCGGCAAAAGCAAGGACTTGCAGCTGCACAAGCAGCCAGCGGCGCCGCTGGCATTTCCTGGAGCCAGCAGCAAAGAATAGGCCCAGCGTTACCACCAGCACTCCTGTGCCACCGCCGGCCGAAGAAGGTTGGACTGGCCCTGTGAGCGGGCCCGGTGCCACCGGGTATGCAAACCGTGCAATTCCATGGGGTGGCACACCCAGTGGGGCAGCGATGGGAGCAGGGAGAGGCCCGCAAGGCCGCCAGTGGACCCCATCTCACCGGCAGCCCGGAAGAAGAAGAGACCCATGAGGCCGCCGGTGATCCCCATCTCACCAGAGGCCCAAAAGAGGAATCTGTCTGCGAGGCTGCTGGTGGACCCATCTCACCAGTGGCCTGGAAGAGGAATTGGCCCGTGAGGTCGCCAGTGGCCCCCATCTCACTGGGAGCCAAAGAAAGAAGGAGTCCGTTCTCCAACTCCTTCTCAGTGCCAGCATTAGCTTTCCAAAACACGTGCAGGTAGCACACTTTCTATGCTAATCTCACAATGCATGAAATCAGCATAGAGGAAATGCTAGGGTTGCGCGGCTTGATTAGCACACGGACTGGAACACAGCAGTAGAATGGCTCCCAGTGGTATGTGTATATGAATGAATGAATGAAGGAAGGAAGGAAGGAATGAATGAGAGTCTTATTAGGGTGTGGGGATGTGGTGTGTGTGAATGAGAGCCTGACCTGGGGTTGTGGTGTGTATGAATGGGAGCCTGATTGGGGTGAATGAGAGCCTGATTGGAGGCTATGGTGTGTGAATGTGAATGAGAGCCTGATTGGAGGCTGGGGTGTGTGAGTGTGAATGAGAGCCTGATTGGAGGCTGGGGTGTGTATGTGTGTGTGAGTGTGAATGAGAGCCTGATTGGAGGCTGGGGTGTGTGTGTGTGTGTGAGTGTGAATGAGAGCCTGATTGGAGGCTGGGGTGTGTGAGTGAGTGAGTGAACCTGTCTCATGTGTGTGCGGGGGGACCAGTCTTGTGTGTGTGTTTGTGGGAGCCTGCCTGGGAGGAGGTGTGTGTATGGGAGCCTGCCTGGGGGCGGGAAGGTGTGTGTAAGGGAGCCTGCCGGGGGGGGGGGGGGCAGGTGTATGGGAATCTGCCTGGGTGGGTGTGTGTGAAGAAAATTTGTGCTGCCTCACTAATCCATGCCTTACTCAGGATGACTGGAAATAAAATGTTTTCAGGTATGGAGAGCAGTGAATTTTCCATCCTTATTAGTTTAACTTATTGGATGTCTGTGTCTGCCATTTTGAAATAATTTGTTTGGGAAATTTTTAAAATTTTGGATGAGCTCTTAGTCATTGGATGTTATTCTGTTCCTTAGATCATTATAAAAAGAATATTTCCAAATATGGCTTTACTAATATTGATTTATATTCCTTGATTTTATTGTTTGATGAATGATTTATGAGGACTGGTGATGTTTCTGTTTCCCCATTGCTGCATTGAATACGGAGTCTGGCTTGTTGCGGTTTTTGGTTCAGTTTATGTTTATAGACTCTTTATTCTGAATTTTGAGAGAGTGAGTCTATGTTCTGCATGTTTAATTGAGGTGGGGTATTCTGTGTTTAAAAAAAAATAAACAAGGAGGGGGGCAGCACAGTAATTGTTTGCACAAGGCAGCAAAAATGCTAGGAGCGGCCCTGCCTGTGAGAGTAAGCGCTGGTGTGTGCGTATATACACATATATATATATATATTGTGGCAATCATGGTGCCCCTGGTGGCAGGTCCTCAGCGGTGACTTCGGGCTCCAGGCTAATTATCAAGGACTGCTTCCATAAAGTCCTTTATAGCAGATCCCTTCCTGAAGTTTCTCCAGCGAGACAGGAGTAGAGGATAACCATAAGGCAAGGAGGCTATGGGTCAGCACCACTTGTAAGGGAAGGCCCTATTAATTAAACCAAACTCCACAGAAAGGAAAAACACTCAACTTAACAAGTATTACCAACCAAGCTTCTCACTCTGAGTTTCTAGTATACGTTCCCCTGCACAACATGTGGGCAAAGTAGGTTTTCCCCCCAGTACAATCTACTTCCCCCAAGTATAACATAGTACTGAAACCTCCCCCACTGCAGGAACTGTCTCCTTAGGCCAGCTGCCAGGTCCCAATTACCTCTTTTCCTCCAGCTGCCTTAATTAATTAAGTAAAACAACTCTTTTCCCTGCTACAAGCTCCCCGGGCTGTGCAGTCTTAAAACCATTTTATATTCTTCATTCTAACTTATACTTCTTTCCAACCCCCACAATAAGCATTCCCCACATTTACATAAACCTTCCTGCCTCAGCTTCTTCAACGCCACAGGAGCTAACCCCTCTAATTAACCCTCAAGGCACTGCTGAAGACACTTACGTACACCTACTGTTACACAGACATTAAAAGTGAAAGAGCTGACTTAGCTTTTAGTGGAAAAGGTCTGCCTGGGCACCATCCCCCAGCCTCAGGCTTTAGATCTTACTTGCCTTCCCTCCAGCTCTCCTCTCTTCTTTGGAGGGCTACTCTCTTTATCAGATCGATACTCTAAGGCCGCGGTAGAAACAGTGCGGCAGTGCCGGGCGCACCCTCGTTCCCCGCACGCACAGTTCTCTTCAGCTACCGCTGGATACTCTCTTCAAATTGCATGCAAATGCATGCCGCGGCTGCGAAGCGTTACGCAAGCGTTAGGCCCGCGCAACCCATTTTACTGTATAGGCGCTAATACAGCGCCTATACAGTATCCTGGGTGCGCTGGTACATGTCATTTCAAATGACATTTGAAATGACAGGCACCAGGAAGTGGATGGTTCCCCCCTCCCCCCTCCCGAAGCAAGGCGCAGGGCGAAAATTAAAACGGGAATAAAGTGTAAAAAATGGGGGTAAAACCAAAGGGAGTAAAGTGTAAAAAACCATGGACGACCTCCATATTAACATTGCAGCGTAATGTTAGATAGAGTGCCCCTCCCTAGGAAGAAACCGCCCCTGTGTTTCCCTGCCCCCAACCCTTCCTGGGGGCTGACTGCCAGGGCATCTGGGAAATGTAGCTTCCTTCCTGCAAAGTAACCATGAAAACACCCAGAGCTCTACAGCACAGAGACTCCGCTCTGGCTCAACTCATCACAATATATACATATATATATATATATATATGATGGGAAGGTGTGGGTGTGGGTGTGTATGAGGGTGTGTGTGTTTGAGCGGGTATGTGTGGTGCCTGCCTGTATATATGAGAAGATGCCTCTGTGGAGGGGTGGGGTGAGAGAGGAAGCATGTGTGCACGTGTATGGGTGAGACAGGAATCGTGTGTGAGATACAGAGGACGCCCCCAGTATACAACAATTTTTGACTGCTGCAGCACACTGGGCCGACGATTTTAAAGTATTATCCACTATGATGCCTAGATCTTTTTCCTGGGTGGTAGCTCCTAATATGGAACCTAACATCGTGTAACTACAGCAAGGGTTATTTTTCCCTATATGCAACACCTTGCACTTGTCCACATTAAATTTCATCTGCCATTTGGATGCCCAATCTTCCAGTCTTGCAAGGTCCTCCTGTAATGTATCACAGTCTGCTTGTGATTTAACTACTCTGAATAATTTTGTATCACATGCACTCTTTTTATTCTCCCTCCTAGGTGTAGGTGGTTCTTGGACTTCCACAGCATCAGGAGGCCTCCACTTTCTTCCTTGTTGAGCAGAGATGCTGCCTCGCTTCAGCCGCGGGGCCCGGCCGACACTGCAAAGTTATTTCACGATTCTGAGCAGCTCCAATGAAAGCAGTAGGTGGCTGCTGGGTTGTCCCCATACCTGTGGCACCCTAAGGCCCATCGCCTAGTTCGTCTAGTGCTTCCACCGGCCCTGTCTAGGGCTTAAGTCTCATTTCATAGAACATTTAGTGCAGGCTGCCTCTATTTATATCATTTCAGAGCTACAGCCTCTAGAACATGACACAATACTCCAGAGGAGATCTCAACAATGATCTGTGCAAAGGCAACATCTCCTATATTCTCCTACCGATTTATGCCTCTCCCTATTCACCCTAGCATTCTATTGACGGTTACACAGTTTTTCTACCTCCTGGAGTAGAGTAGCAGTCTAGTATTTAGAGCAGCAAGCTGAGGACCAGGGAAGCCAGGCCCCAAATTCCTCTTCTCCCACCAGTGCGCCTTATGATCTTACACACATCACTTTACCCTCCCACTGCCTCAGGTACCTACTTTGATTCTAAACCTTCTGGGCAGGGAAATAACTTCTGTACCTGAACGCGACTCTCCTTGAGCTTTGATTTAATTGCTTGTCTTCCAAAATCCAAGTCCATGACATTCTGGCTCCTCTTGGATTTCTGCACCCCCAAATGCTGGACACTGTATTTGATCATAGCTGCCAATCACATGACCACTCTCTAAGCTTTCTTAGATCACTTGGAGCAGCAGCACTGGGCAGACTGGTTGGACCGTATTTATCTTTATCTGATGCCATATGCTGTATGTTAACTACTTTACTCCTCTTTTTAATTATTCCCTCAGGGATGTCCATTCCGATAGAGATCATAAGAAAGGCTTTCCCTTTGCAATACCACTTACAAAAATACTGAACAAAAGGATGAATATCCCTGAGGCACTCCAACAATAACCTCTCCTTTGTCAGAATTATCTCCATTTTCTACCACTCTCTTTTGTCTATCATCCAACCAGTTTTTAACCTCGTCACCCAGCTTAGGGCTCCACCCCAGACTGCTTAGTTAAATTATTAACCTCCCACATGGGACAGTGACAAAAGATTTGTTCAAGTCCAAATAAACTATATTCAGTACATTACGCTGTAAGTAATTTAAATTATGTATCCATTTAATTACAAGTACGTTTTAATGTTTAAATTTATAGGTGTAATAATTATATATGCTGCTGTTAGCTTGTTTAATCTCTTAGTAACATAGTAACATCACAGATGGTGGCAGAATAAAAATAGCTGGTTCTTGTCCTATTTTACTTTTTGTTTGTGTGTATGTGTGGCGGACATAGGTCACTGCCTCCCTGAAACCAACAGTCCCCACATCACCACTAGGACCCGAAGCTGAGCAATGTCCAAAACAGCTTTTTTCCTCCTCTTCTGGACAAAGTTTTTGCAACAGTCATTCAGGCCTCAATAATCTCATGCCTGGACTTCTGCAACTCCGTCTACACTGGGATCCCCAACACTTTAAATCCCACATCTCACACAAAACACTGCAGCCCAAATGAGAAAACAAATTTGACCACATAAAATCTGTTCTAAAAATGCTACATTGGCTCCTGACATTCTAGTACACTAAATTCAAACTTTTAGTCAACAATCGAAGGCCTAACCTCAACCTACCCCAGGAAATCTCTCACCATCATGCCCTCTGCACTCACAAACTTTGGCACATCTGGAGGTTTTCTCCCTAAAAAACTATGAGCTCCACCACCACCACCAGGGAGAAAGCCTTTGCTGAATCATCCTCAACCCTATTGAACGCCTTAGTACCTCACATCAGACTTGCCCATGAGCTGATATCTTTCAGGAAAATGGTGAAAACCTGGCTCTTTGAAGCAATATTTTGTCCCAAGCAATGACAAAAACTCTACTAAAATTCTGTATATACCTCATTAGTCAGCATTACTCACTATCTATACTCAGACTGCACTACTTACACAACATCATTGCACTATGTAGACTCGCATTGTAATATACTTTTTGTTTAAATTTGTGAACCCTTGCTGCTGTGGTATTGGTTCAACCTATCGGGAAGGCTCTGTAGCTCCTTACCATTAGCCGACAGAGCTATATGGAGGACAGACAAGTCTGCAGCTTCATCTATACCAATCCCGTTGGCTTGAGCCCTTGGGTTCTGGGGACAAGTAGGTCTTAGGTGAGAGTCTGAGGAAGACGTGGAAGCGTAGGTACAGAGTCAGGCTAGGGTCAGTGGTAGGCGGCAGGCAAGAATAGTCAGTGTCCAGGCTAGGGTCAAATCCAAAAATCAATCCGAGGGCAGGCATACGGGGGCAAGGGGAAGGACTGACAACAGAGCAGGAAGGAAGGCAGTGGCAGGATGAAATTAGCAAGTAGCACATTTAAGACTAATCGGAGAAAATTCTTTTTCACTCAACATACAATAAAGCTCTGGAATTTGTTGCCAGAGGATGTGGTTAGTGCAGTTAGTGTAGCTGGGTTCAAAAAAGGTTTGGATACGTTCTTGCAGGAGAAGTCCATTAACGGCTATTAATCAAGTTTACTTAGCTAATAGCCACTGCTATTAATTGCATCAGTAGCATGGGATCTTCTTGGTGTTTGTGTACTTGCCAGGTTCTTGTGACCTGGTTTGGCCTCTGTTGAAAACAGGATGCTGGGCTTGATGGACCCTTGGTCTCACCCAGCATGGCAATTTCTTATGTTCTTAAACTGGGCTGGAGAGACAAGGCAGGCTGGACTGGAGAGAGAAGATAAGCTGAGAAGAAGCAGGAAGAAGCAGCAACTCACACTACATGGGAATGTAGGTAACCTGCTGCTGAGGTGAGGTAGAGGCATTGGAAGGGCCTTTTATAGGGCTACAGTAGTGACATCATCAAAGGGCACCACGGCCTGATTTCCACCATGGGCCTTTTAAAGGCTTGAAAGTTGCATGCATACACACCTAGGGCGACACATCGGCAGCAGTGGTTCTGGCATCATCTTGCCACGCTTGGGAAGTTTGGTGGCGTTCACTGCAGAGAAGGGTCCAGAGTATCCGACTGCACTGGAGTAGAACTGTGAGCCACAAAACATGAAATGTAACACTTTGGATTTACCCTGGCTATGTTATTTAATTATTCTACCTAACCACTGTAGGTTACTATATTAAATGTATATATTTATCATGTACCCATGATTGCTGTACCGTATTTTTACTACATTCTTTCTGCAATACAACTCCCTCGCTGAAAAAATGTGTCCTAAATAAATGACAATGACAATAATGAAGAACAATCGAAATTTGAGCAGCCTGCTGGAACCAAATCCAGCTTTGTAATAGCAGTGATAGGAGAAAACAAAATGTAATTATAATCTAGAATTCACATTCACTTTCATACCTAGCCTTAACTTTTTTTTTCTTCCCTCTTGTCTATATATGTTCAGAGATGCTCTCCTAGCTCTGTTTATAGTGGCAATTAAAACCTTAAATTATTAGCTAATATGGAGAATTCCAAGCAAGTAGCATCCAGCATTCCACTGCACTGAAAGCAATGACAAGATATATCATTCTAATAAAGCGTGTAAAAAACAACAAAAATAAACTGAGGATTCTACAGAAGCTGCTGTGAAATTTCACAGAACATTCTTTCCTACCCAAAGTGACTGGAATGGAAATAAAATTGAGATGGTGTGAGGCGAGACACCTTGCTTGGAAGTGCACAGCAGGAGTGGAGCAGGGCGGTACGGTTTCCTGCTGTCAGAGCTCTAGAGAAAGTTAGCAGTCTGGTTACAACTGGATGCACTATGAAGCCGCCTCAAAGAATTCCTAAGCTAATCAAGAAAGAACAAGACCCGGAGGGTAACATTTTACTGAATTCTGGTATTACAACGCTCAGGGTCATGATTTATAACTTATTTCAGAAGAGGAAATGAAACACACTGATATGAGTGTGACAGAGTACAGGCCAGGCTCTCTAACGCATGCTTATGTTTTGCAAGAAAGCAGGCAGAAGTGACTGAAACAAGTTGACCAGTGAGCAAATGGGTGCTAGGGAACAAGTGATCAGGAAAACCACACAAGACAGAGAGAGTGATAAAGCAGTCAACTTTCTGAATTAGGAAGAAGCAAGCATAAAGCAATAGGGCCCATCAAGATTCTGAAGTTAGCTAAATATGCAGAGTGCTGACATACGAGGTATGTCTGTGTTTACAGTCTGCTAAGATTATGAACAGTTCGCCAAATGCTAACACATTTAAAGGCCTGATTTATGAAGGGGTTTTTTTCCCTCCTACAGACGAAGGGAGGATAATTTTCAAAGGCACTTCCAAAGGTAAAACACTGAAGATGGTATTATAAAACTGCCCGCCCAATTTGCATGTAGGGCCTTATGTGTGCACTTTTACCCACAGTTAACACAGGCACATACGCACCTACTTTTCCATTTTCAAAAGTATGAGCGTAAACTTTCCTGAAAATCTTCTACATACAAATTAGCAAGATGCAAGCGTGTACAGGTAGTTTTCTGTTTTTTTGGGGAGGGGGTAAGCATGCATGTAATTGGCGCTTATAAAATTAACCCCAGAAAAGAGGAAAAAGCCTTAGTAAGTCAAATATATTTATTTAAATCTAAACAAGTTAACCTTTGGAATAATGAATCTGGGAAATAACATGTTTGAATTGTTTATATCCTGAAGAAAACAGAAAAAGAACAAGAGAATGATAAGAGTTACCAAACCGAGAATAGGCAAAAATCCACATAGGCCCCGATCCTATCTCTGACATTAGCAGGTGGAAAGTGTTTAGATCAGCGCTGACTGTTCATAGTTATCTCCCATGTCAAAAACACTACGACTGTACCGCATAACTACACCTAACTTCTTGAAGTGCTATCATTTAGTCAAAGATACAAGATGGCAGTTAATAGGAGACAAAAATGAACTCACTGGCAGTAATCGAAAAAATACAGTTTCAGTTATTTTCTTCCTAGATATTATTTTAGGCTGACCTTTCCCCCTCAGCAAGGTCTCTTGCCCTCATTCTAATGCAGGGTTCCCATATAGTTGCTTGTGTGGCTTTATTTTAAATATATTATCACACCCTCTAGCCCACCACTCCTTGCTACCTATGTGGCAAATCTCATGGCCTTCTGATGCAGCAGAGAAAGAGAAGTACCGCTCATACTCATAACTTTACCAAAATTCAAAGTTCAAACCTTCCTCTTGCAACCCAGCCAGGCAAATCCTTAAACAGATGGGTGTAAGCAAGTTGGACCCTTGCTGCTGTGGGGAGGTTGACGCAGTCTATGGGCGAGCCTCATAGGCCCACACCGACAGTTGGTGGAGGTTCTCTGGCAGGAAACTGGTCTGCAGCTTCACCTTTACCAGCCTCTTTTCCTTGCAGGTTGAGCCCTTGGGTTGCAAGGGCTCAGAAAATGGGGTAGACGGCGGTCCAGGGCCAGGCAAGGGTCAGAGACAGGCAGTATGCAAACAAGTTCAATGTCCAGGCAAGGGGGTCAGTGGCAGGAAGCAATCAAGAGTAATCAGTGCCCAGTCAAGGGGTCCGTTCCAACGGTCAATCTGAAGAGAAGACAAAGATGAACAGGCTGGAGAAACAAGGCAAGGCTAGACGAGGTAGGGCAGACTGGAAGGACGAATAGAAACATACATTATATACCAGGTAGGAGAACAGTTGCTGAGGAAAGATAAGGATGTCTGCTGGGCCCTTTCATAGGGCTGAAGATGAGGAGATCATCCCTGGACACTGTGGTGTTTTCCTGCTGTGGGCCTTTTAAGGACTGAGATGTCGGGCTTGCGCATGCCTATGCAGGGAGCTGGAGGTGGTGGATCCGGTGGTGGCCCACTGTGAGAGGGAAAGACAGTGGCATCAGCCACAGAGGAGAGGCCCGGGTGCTGGTGGTGTCAGGGTGAGGGCGACAACTTGTCCCACAAGACGCCAAACATAACAATGGCTCTGCATGGGACTCGCATTCACCTACTCGGTAGCACAGAAAACTAAGCATTGGGAGGTGTGTCTGTATTTAATATAGTCTACACTTATCTTGTCATGAACGCATGAATCACCAAATTTGGTCTAAAGCTATGAAACTACAGCATGGCAGACCACACCCAAAGCAGTACTTCTGATGATCACGTACCCTGTCATATACAGTTGTTCAAATGTCAGCACAATATTAATGACCCAGTCATGTTATGTAGTGTGATATGAACATTGTGAAATAGCCTTTTAATAGGCATATATAAACCTGTTCACATAGAAATATTGTATCCTATTAAGATATAGCAACATTAAACTGAAAAAAGCACTGAGAAGTAGGAATGTGGGTTTGTTTTAAACAAATGGAACATCCAACCAGAAAAGGGCTTTGCACGAAAGTATTCAACAATTTTTGGATATTTTCATCTCTTCTCCTTTTTTTTTTTTTTTTTTTTTTTAAATGTCCTCCTCATAGTCCTCCAAACACTCGCCCACCCCCAGTTCATTCAATGTTTATTTTGGCTCAGTTTGTTTCCCAAACCAAAATAAACTAACCCCTCCCCCCCCCCCAAAAAAAAAAAGTCCCTGAGGTCCTCCAACCGTCCTACAAAGCAAAATTCTGAGTCTGGGCCTTTCCGGCTGGGCTGAGCCAAGCCGAGCCAGGGGCCACCCCCAGGCCTCTCCAATACCCTCCAGAAAACCTGTTGGGGCTTTGGCAGTACAATATGATGGTGCCAGCCTGTCTTGAGACAAGCACCAAAAAGACATCACTTCAGCACCAGTCTCAGGGCAGCTGGCCAACGCCATTTTTAAAAGGAACAAACGGGCATCACTCCTGCTGCTTTCTCTTTACCTTTGTCCATCACAGAAAGAATACGTGGAGGTCTGGGGGGGGGGGGGGGGGGGGGCGGTCCCTGGCCACAGTTAAATTGAGGCAATCGGAGGAGCCCAGAGAGGCCAAACTGGGCTCAGCTTAGCCCAGCCAGCTAGGCCCAAGCACTGAGTCTTGCTTTGCAAAGCAGGAGAAGGATAAGAAGGGCCCAGGGAGGCTCTGGCTGAGCTTGACTTAGCCTAGCTGAGCAGGTCCAGGCCTCTAAGATTTGCTTTACGGGGCAGAAGGGGGTTAAGAGAGCCTCAGAGAGCCTCATTTCATTTGTTCAGCAGCTTCTTTTGTCATTTTAATATTTATTTTGGTTCAGGAAATGAACCAAACCAATAAAAGGAACATTAAATTAACTGATAAATGAAGAAAAGAAATCCCCAAAATGAAAGAAACAAAACCAAAATTACATTATTCCTGCTCATCCGCCATGGGAAACTGGCTAATAGGCAAAACATTGAGTATTATGAACCAAAATGGCAGGTAAAAAATGTTTGTCTATTCTTAAATATGGAAACTTTTTACATGTGTACATTTTGGTAGGTTGTAGCAATTTTGCTTATTCAGTACTTGAAATGTTCCAGCCGCTTAATCAGGTTCTTTTTTTGCCCTTATAAAAAGACAATCAATAGGGAGAGAGTTGAGAAAAAGCCCTGAAAGAAACCATTCAAAAATAATAAAGTAGGATACACATAGGAAAAGTTCATTTCACGCTGACAAAGAAGGGAAGGAGCATAGCAGCACTTATCTTGCTCCCAGCAGCAGAGATCAGGAGGTCACCAAGTCAAACCTCGTAGTGAAAGGTTCGGGTTGCAAGTGACAATCAGAAAGCAGTGTGGTAGACCAACGTTTTGATCCTCTCTCCTTCCCCTCCCCTTGCAAAAGGCAATGGAGGCAAGCACGAAAGAGTGGCCTAGTGGTTAGAGCTATGAGCTGAGAACCAGGGTTCCAATCCCACTTCCCTCACCAAGACTCCTTGTGACTCTGGATAAGTCACTTTATCTCTCGTTGCTTTGGGTACCTATTTAAGAAATTAAGTTCTTTTGGGAAAGGACTTCCCGTATTTAAATACCACCGTTGTACAGTTCTGTGTACATCCAACAGGCCTATAATAATGATGGGAGTAAATTTTGAAGCTATTTGCATGCACAAATCATGGGTGGATGTCCTTAAAAAGCTTGTTATAAAATTGCATAGGATTAATGCACATAAATGTGTGCAAGCAACGTGATTTTGCATATAATTTAAGCAAACAAAAAAAGTGGCCTTCCGGTGGCAGAGCTGGAGCTGAGTTTGGATTTGTGCGCACACTTGATCTAAAAAGCGTAGATTAACACTCAAGTTACATCCTGCAAAGAGCAGATGTAATGTGTGCGTTATTTCAGCTAATTTTGCACATAAGTTCACTCTGAATATTGGTGTAACATAGGCAAATAGTTGCTGAATAAATTACCCATGATATTACAAAATTATCTTTGATAAATACTGCATTCTAGAACACTGCTATCACCTCTGATTGGTTGCACTCCTACTAAAAACCAACAGGGCACAGGTGAAGGGAGGGGGTAAACTTAGTAGTGCAGGAGGAAAATAGTGCTTCATCTCACTCACATCTCTGCTAGAGAGTCTGGATTGAACCTCCTACCACAGGAGAAAAAGGATCTATGCATGAACCACTGTGATCCAGGCAACCTAGGAGCTCTCCCACATACCTGGAGTGAGATTCCAGGTCAAACTCAGGGAAGTATTAATGTGATCCACCTTAGACTGGGCTGTATCCATCAGCGGAAGAGTGCTGTATCAGAGGATTTTGGAATCCAGTCATGGAATTTGGAGTCTAGCACTGCATTAGAAACGCACGCAAAACAAGCAGTCCAGTGTGATACAAGCGAGGAGCTTGAAAAGATACTGCATACAATCAGATAACAAGGCAAGTCTGAAATTTGAGGAAATACAAGCAGTTCAGTCGCGTGAACATATAGACAGCAATCAGATATCAGTACGGGCTACATTAATTTCTCTATAAGGCTACATCTAATAAGCTATATCCATTTATGTAAAAATATTTTTAAACACAATATTTCAAGTTTGGAAAAATTGATTACAAACTTATCAAGACTCTCCTCAAGGATATTCTTAGCCAGCAACACCACGTAAATGAATTTTTAAAATTAATAATCTTTAAAATATTGTGATTACAAATTATTTCTCAACAAATCAAGTGTGCCACCTCTTATATCCAAATCTACCAGCTTCACAGCTCCAGACTTCGGTGGGACGCTGTGCTTGGACTCACGACAGATAATTCTGTCACCTGTCGACCTGGCTACAGATGCACATTTCCGTACTTCTCTGCGACTGCTGGCACAGGATGAAACGAGGGAGGTCTTTATATCGCTATCATTCCAAGTAAGAGAAATAGAAAGCACAAATTGTTTAATGAATACACACCAAGTTTTGAGAGTTGGGTAACTATTCACTCCAGCTCCACAGGGACAGCCTAACACATGCAAAGGTACCTACTGGTAAGAAAAGAAGTGTGCTCTGAGTATGAAGCTGATGAAATCCCTACACGTGACTACTTATTTATTCATCCAGTAATTGACTGAGAGACCTCTGGGACTATATTGTTTCCCTGTATCCTAGCTTAACAAACCTGGTTTACTTAACACTACCTGTACTACTTTTTCTTCCTCTCCTCTTTCAGACATCTTTGTTGGATAATTTTTGCAGTATTGCCTGGTAAGCAAATGTTCAACCCAGTGGTGGCTGCAAAAAGATATCTACAGCTGGTCGGAATCTGTCTGAAAAAATAGTTTTGGCTAAAAATAAATAATAAAATTAATGCCCACGATCAAAGATGAATTTTAAAAAAGACTAATTTTTTTGTGACTGTAACTCACAAAAAAAGGAGCAGTCTCCTAACATCTGACCCTCAAAATTGGAGACTTAGGATTACATGAGTTGCCATAGCCACCCTTACCAACTCCCCTTCCCCCCTGAATTACATAAATACAAATTATTATTGAAACATGTCTCCACCACATACACCAAATAAAACGGATCCTGTCCTAATGTTAAGACTCGGTACAACCAGGTGGCTTCTACTCCAAGAGATACCAGGTACAAGGGCTACGAAAATAAAATTTAGAGGCCTATGGCAGAGCAGGGGAGGTGGAAGAGTTAAGCATTATTCTTTTGAGAAACACTTACTGACCAGAAAAAGACCTACAACAGAAGGGGCTCTTTCATGGACTGTACCCTACAGCTCTCTGCCTGACCAGGTATATTATTATCACCATCACTTGTATAGTAACACACCAGATGTATGCATCGGTGTACAGACACACAATGGACAACCTCTACTCCATGGAGCTTACAGCCTAGTCAAGACAAATAGCTCGCACAACAAAAAGCAAATAAGAGGCTTTGACCTGAGACAGCAAGGCCATGATTGAAAGGATTTCAGACGTGTGGGATTAAATTGAGGAGCAGCAACTGGGCATCATCAGATACGATGTTCAAAGTTCAGAAATGTTTCAAGAGAGCTCTAAGTCATGAACAGTGGCTACAGAAAGTCCACACCCCTTTCCAAACTGTTCACCTTTTGCTGCCTTATAGCCTGGAAGCAAACTGCATTAAACCAGTGTTTGTTTTCTGTATCCACATACCCTACACCCCCCACAACTGCTAAGTGGAAAATGTATTCCCGAATCCCTTAGAAAATGAAGTAGAAATATAAGCAATGAATAACTTGGTAGCCACAGCTTTGGGGTCCTTGGCCCCACCCGCCAGGACATCACTCCCAGGCAGGCGAGGCAAAAGCTGGCCAGTTTACAGGCGATGAGTTCACCCCTGAAGGGGGCAAAACCCAAACAGCACTCATCTATCTTTACAATGCCCCCGAGGAGATTTTAAGCAGAAACTTTTAGTGTGTTTTCCTTTTGGCTGGTACTGTTTTCACTGCTGCAGTGTTTATGGCCAACCAGTGTCTTAGGGTGATTTGCTTTTGTTGCTTTTAGCTGCAGCAGTTTTTTATTTATTTATTATACAGCAAAGTGTATTCAAAGCCAGAGTTAACTTGAGGTCTCCGTGTATTAAGACCATTAAGGGGAAAAGGGAGATATAGTTGGCAAGGAAATTTTCAAAGGAAAGAAGGGGTATTAATCCCAATTGTTAGATCAGGAGTAAACTGTCACTACAATGTAACTGATAATTTGAGGATAGCATTATTAAATGTCAGATCCGTATGTGATAAAATAAATGACATAAACTTGGCCTAAGGAATTTGATGTCTCTGTTTTTATATTCTGCCTTCTCGCACTTCAAAGCGGATTATACTCAGGTTCTAAAGGTACTTCTCTATCCCCAGAGGGCTTACAATCTAACTGGCCATGCATCAAGCTGCGTTAGGGCCTTATGTCGTGATAAATGGGGATAAACGTGCGTTAGACGCGCAATGTTTATCGTGTCGCGCATTAGACTGTAAATAAGATGAGAATGCAAAAGCTACAAAATTATGCAAATGAGGGACTCCTACCGCCTTCTGCGGTAAAATATCGCAGAACAAGTTGGGATTCAATGTGGGAAATACCACCTTTTTTTTTGGCTGTCAAGGGGGAAAAAAAAGTTTTTATTGATCCATAGTGGCCATAATTGTGGCTTGCGGCTGTTATCACGTGCGATAAAATGAAGCCTTCTCTCAGACACACCTACACATCCTTGCTGTCCAAATAATAACACCTTTCCTTACTGCACTGTCTTCCTAAAGCAACAATGTTATGGGAAAGTATACTAGTTGTGGGATACTAGGATACAACAAGAACAATTACAACAGGAGACAAGGAAGGTTCAAATGCCTCTCAGGGAAGTAACCGCACCGGAGCCAGCGCCGCAAGCATCGCTGGTGGAGCACTCTGGCCCATGGCAAGGCTTGCCAGGCAAGAGAACATGCAGACAGTACAGGAAGCACATCTTTCATCTAAGAACCACATTCCTGGGGGTGCCAGAGGAACATATGGTTACCAGGTATCGCCTCAGCTCTCAGGCTATCATGGACCTGCATCAAGAACTCAGAGGGGATGTGGAACCTGTCATGGAAAGGTCCCACACTATACCAGGCCTCACTAAACTACTGTGCACCCTACATTTTATGGCATCTGGCTCATTCCAAATAACAGTCGGGGGAAAGTCTCAAATGTCTCTTTCCTACTGTCTGGGCCAGGTCATAACAGCTGTACGTGTCCACGATGATCATTAACTGCACTCACATAGCCACAGAGGTATGAACAGATCGCCAATCCAAGGCAGTGCAGGTGTGGGAGCCAGTCTGGTAAAGTCTGCCTGGTCCAAGCAACAGCAGACCTCATTATTGTCTGCTCTTGAACAGTGGGGAATCTATCTTCCACACCTCCTTGACTGCTCCGCAGGTGTCACACAGCAGCCTCTATGAGCTTTCCATATAGGACACTTTCTGGGATGGCACGGTCTTCTAGCAGGCTGCAAGTAGACAACATAAGAACATAAGAAATTGCCATACTGGGTCAAACACATCAAGCCCAGCATCCTGTTTCCAACAGTGGCCAATCCAGGCTACAAGTATCTGTCATACCTAAAAAGGCTTTTTTATTGAGTGCCTTTTATGTGGACACAAGTAAGGAGCCCTAAGTAATCTCTTGTAGGGTGATTTAGTGTCACTTCTCCTAACACCACTCAAGAATTATATGTACACTATGAACTCACCTGCACATTTATGCTCCATCAGACAGCATATGGAAGTGAACACTAGCTAGAAAGTCTCCATCTCAAATACATGCCCATGTAACCGAGAGTTAACAGAGTATGCTCTCTAGATAAGGCAACATGAGTTACTTGGGAAGCTCCACAGTAAGGAGTTTTCTGTTTGGCTCTTGCTATCTTTCTTGGGAGCATACAATGATCTTTAAGTTTTGGGGCCTAGGCCATATGGTCTTGCATGTGAGAAATGTGCCAAGTTAAAATGGCCAATGGCACTCTAGCATGCAAGATCATCTAGGTCCCAAACCTATTTCCTAGTGAACCCTTAAGACAAAAACCACACAATGAAAGACACAACCAGAAAGTGAAGTTTCAAAGCATGTGACCACTTTATTAAACAATTGAAGTCACCAGATTCAAAGCAAGCCGACATCTTTGGTAATCACATTCTGCAAGGACAAGATATTAAATAGCACATGACATTGTAACTGAAATGACCAGCACATTTAGTTGAGATGTATATAAATTGTTACAAATAGCAACATGATATGTACAGTATATATGAACCAGGAGACCAGGGTTCAAGTCCCGCTGTCGCTCCTTGTGACCTTGGACAAATCACTTTACCCTTCATTGCCTCATCTACAAACTTAGATTGTAAGCCCTCTGGGGATAGGGAAATACCTATAGTACCTGAATGTAAACTGATGTGATATCTCAGATCGAATGTCAGTATATAAAAAATAATAAATAAATAAAATAAATAAATATTATGCTCTTACCTTTTGCAAAATGATTACTGCAAAGAATCTAGAAAGCGGAAGTGGCAACCCAATAGGATCAGTACAGCACTAATGTTATAGCTGATGACAGCACAAGCATGTGATGGAAAGCAGAGATCCAGGCAATCCAAGTTGAAAGAGTGTACTCAAAGGGAGACAGCCTAAGGGCCACAGCAGCAAAGTTCAAGTAGCAGATAGCAAGACCAGCACTGTAGAGCACAGCATGGAGGCAGCAGCAGGATGATATGAGAAGAGACACCAACATGGAGGCGGCAGCAGCAGGATGAGACGAGCAGAGACACCAGCATGGAGGCAGCATCAGGATGGGATGAAAAGACACCAGCATGGAGGCAGCAGCAGGACAGGATGAGAAGCTGTACTAGCAAGAACCTGACTGAGACCGCATCAGGGAGGCAGGACTATAGGCAGAGCATACAGGAGGGCATAACAAGTAAATAGCAGGACACCATCAGCAGACATTAGACCATCCACAACAGCAAGCTGGCATAGGAACTCCATCTAGCCAGCATAGGAATATGCAGAGGATGGACCAGGTTTGTTTGGACAACTCTTTTTTGAAAGCATATTTTTCCTTTATAACTGGGGCCTCATGGACTTTTTCCTCTGTGGGCTTTTCAGTTGGGGTGGCTTTGGGGGCCTATTCCTGGCCCATCCTGCTAGCTGGGGACAACTGTGCAGAGTGGACTCCTGGGAGGATGGGGATGGCACAGGCGAAGGCTCTGGCAATCGAACAATTTGTATTATTGCTGTTGTGAGATTGCTGATGGAGGTAGAAACGGTGGTTAGGCCTGTGTAAGAGCTACTGTCTGCACCTGCAGGGCCTGGGTGTGAACCCTCCTCAACCACACCAGCTCTGCCCATATATGGTGGACGTGGAGATCATGCTTCCTTTCAATGTGATGGAGCATGTCTTTTACTGTCCACTCCAGGTGCTGCTGGTGGTTGAGGTGCTGTCAATGGCTCCAAAGCCAGCTTGTCCAGATTGGTGGGCTAATCTGGCTGAGTGACTGCTGCATCCTACTGATGACATGGCACGCTGGAGGCAGGTGAAGACAGACCAGCTTCCTCCCATTGTAGGGATGCCCCCTCCATAAAGCTGGCGAGGTTAAGGCTTAGTCGAGTGGTAGGGGTGATTCCAGGGGTACCAGTATCTGGTGCTGTTCTGGCAGCAGCTGCTGCTTCTCCTCTTCATTCCACCGTGCATCCAGTTGGAAGGCTGCAGTCAGAGCTGGTGCTGCAGTGCTGGTCCCTGGGGCTTTGCAGATGGGACCAGTGGGTTCTTGAGCGAGAGCTATGGAAACAAAGAAGACATAAGTATGAATGCTAAGAAATCTACATGTACTGTTTGGCATAAGATGCACACTTTGCATCAATGTGAGCATCTTATGCCAAAATATGTGGACATCTGCATCAGATTTGACATTTAAAGGTGAAGAGAATTTATCGGCCCCGGCTTGCGTGGTGTCCAGGATCTCATCCATCCCCTCAAAGACTTCCGTTCCAACCGTTCAATCAGGCACTGCTCCATGGGGTCAGAACTATAGGGCAAGGGGCTCCTCCTCCTGTCTGGTGCAGATACTTAATGCAGCTTGATACCTTGATGTTCAGCTGGGCTTTGATGTCACGGTAACGATGGGCCACTTGCTCTCTGTTCCTCTTTATTCCACTGCACCAGGATATGGCCTAGGCAATGGTGTGCCGTATCTGGCCCTTGGCTGCCCTGGGCTTCTTCGTCGCACAGTTCCCAAACAGTATGCTGTAGTTGTCAAGGACCCTGGCGATGAGCATCTTGTTGTCCTTGTACGTGCGAAGATAAGTCTACCCTGTTGACTGGTTGCCACTTCCACTATTGGAGAGGTATCACTTCCCTCGTTCTTGCGCCCACTCCCCACTCCTTCCCTTCCTACACCTGCCCTGCAACTCCCCACGCCCTCTCTGTCTAGCCCTACCTTACGTCCTCTTCCCTCCACACTCACCCAACTAGCCCCTTCCCCCTCCCACCTCCTACTATCCCTTCCCTCCTCCCCATCTCTATTCCTGCTGTCCCTACTCCTCCTCCCACTCCTGCCCTCCTCCTCTCTACTCTCAAGCTTCTCCTCTTCTCTCCCCACACCTTCCACGATCCATCTCCTCCACCATCACTCCTTTTCCTCACCATGACTCCTCCACCACACAAAAACAGAAACACTTGACAAGCACTTAAAAACTTTCACACAAAAATAAAGACAAGAGACAAAGGTAAAGGTAAAGAGATAAAAGTAAACAGGAGAACTCACTCAGAAATTGTTAAACTCCAACTTCATTAAACTGCAATAATTCACCTCTTCTCCTCTCTCTCCCACACTTGACTCAGATGCAGCTCAAAGATGCAGCTACAGGAAGCCAGTGTATATTAAAAAAATAATGTGCCAAGTATAAAATGACTTGTAACTTGTAGAATGATGTGCAACGCACTAATGCTGAGTTGCGCAACTTACCTACATGATGCAATATCTCAGAAATTTCCCTAACCACACCCATTTTTTTTTTTTTTTTTTGTGATTGCTAATGCTCCATATTTCTGCTTTATTTATAGCATTTTGATGATTCTAGGCCTAAGTTTGTACCTGAGGCAATGGAGGGTAAAATGACTTCCCTAAGGTCACAAGGATCAACAGTAGAATTTGAACCTTGGCTTCACTGTTTCATAGCCCACTGCTCTAACCACTAGACTACTCCTCCATTCCATCGCCTTACTATTTGTTTTGTCCCCCTGGTTTTAGTTTTCTTCATCAAACTAGGGTGAGAAAGAAGAGGGATGGGAGGGATCAATTTTTTATCAATTTATTCAAATGGATGTTTTGCAGTTAACTCAGCCTATGATACAGAATGTCTTTGTGTTCAGATTAAAAGTGCATCTTCTTTAGTCCTGCTTTTAGTTTATCAAGCTCCCACATATACCGAAGGGTTGGCTGAGTTAATTCAGGCCAGAGCTAACATATGTGTATAAGCCAAGATTGCTTTTCTTAGGAAATTTAAATATATGTGTGAATATGGATGATTATCGCATGGACAAAAACTTTTTTAAGCTCTTAGGATATTCTTGATCTTGCACAGATTCTCGCACATCCTACACATGACACAGTGGGACTTACTTTGGATCTCATTTTTTTTGTCCATCATCTGCTAAAGGTATTTTTATTGACAATGTTGTCCATTCATCAATTTTCTTAAACCAATTTTTTCTTAATTAAGTTTAGTTGGAGAAGTTATTTTATTATTAATTGTAAGCCTGTGAGATACCCAAGATCTAAAGAAGCTCATAAAGTTGAAGTGGTTTTGGAAATATTAGATACTTTCAATGCTGATAAGCTGTCTGCACCTGGTGAGAATAGCAGAGAGATTTGAAATGCTAAGCTTAAAGCAATTATAGATGAGATTGCCTCTTTAAAAAGGCGCATTATTAATACTCCTCGGTTTACATAAGAATTTTGTGGTTTAAAACTCCTGGGAAGGAAATTAGAAAGATGCTGGTATAAATCTAAATTGAAAGATAAGGGAAATTGCTCTAAGTATCATGTGTTATATAATAAAGCTATTAAAGTAGAAAAGAAGCCTTATTTCTATGGGAAATTAAGAATGCTCAAAACAAACCTAAGACTTTTTTGCATTGTGAATTTTTTTTTTCTGAATCAAAACAGAATGATCAAACTGAGCCTTTAATTTTTTAATGCAACTTATTTGCTTGCTAATTTTAAAACAAAGTTGAACTACTTCACAGGGAACTTAATGATGCTAACACTGGGCAAGTCATTAATGAGCTAGTAGATTATTCCGGCTCTGAAATACTGATTTCTGCATTATTTTCCATGTTCCTGATATAATTGAGGTTGATGACATGTTAAAGTCAATAAGGCTCACCTATTGTAATTTGGAACACTGGCCTGCTTGGCTGTTTAGCTCAGTAAAAATAATCTTATAGAATATTTCATTTATATTCTTGCAGCATCTTTAAGAGAAGGTAATTTCCCATCTCAACTTAGGCAAGCATTAATTAAGGCAATTTAAAAACAAATCCTCATTGTCGAATTTTAGATCTGTTTCCACGCAACCATAAAATGGCACCTGCTGGCCCTGTGACTTGGCGCCATTTGATGACACTATGGCAGCAGTTTCAGGGCCGACAGGTGCCATCTTGAAAACTACACAGTTGGGGGCAGGTGGTGAGTGGGCATTCCTCCTGCCCCTTTTACTTTGGAGTTGACCGTATGGAAGGAGTAAATAAGGGACGGGTGATTCCCAGCGCAAGCATCATTGTGGGGAGGGGTGCAGGTTACATGGGGTTCTCTAGGGTTCAGGATTTTATTTCTTTTTGGAGAGTTTAAATGTTTGTTTTGGAAAAGGTACCCAATTTTAAAAGGCCCGCACACATAAAAAAGGGGGGTTATGCTTGTGGCCGGGCCTTGCGCGCACCGCACATTTTACAAAAGGCCTGGCCATGCGCATAACCCTGTAACGCACTGAAGTGCTGGGACTTTCAAAAGGGGCGGGCTGAGGGGTGGGCGTGGTCTGGGTGGGCTGGGAATGCATCATTAGACACAGTCCTGGGGAAGCACATGCCGCCAGTTGGCCGGCGAGAGGAAGATACTTCTGCTCCGGAGAGGCAGTAAGTACTAAAATTTTAAAAATGGGGATAGGTAGGATTAGTTTAGGGGTCGGGGAAGAGAAGGGAAAATGGAGGAAGGGTAGGCAGGGGTAAAGGAAAGTTCCCTCCCAGTCTGTTCCTTAATTGAAGCAGACTGGGAGGGAACTAGGCAAAGGCCCAATCGCATCACCACGTGTACTATAGAAAATCCCCCACCCCCCCACGCGAGTCACAGTCGCCCGCACATGTGCACACAGATATCATATTTTATAACATGCACGTACCGACACGTGCACTTTATAAAATGATCGGGTCTATGTGCGCATACTGGGAGCAGCGCGTACCTTTGAAAAACGAAAATAAAAAGATTTTTGGATAAAAAAAAAACCCAACCAAAATTAGAAAAAGAAAGCTCTTTAATCAAATAGTTCTGTACAAGTCCACATGCCATTTCCCCAACACGTTGTAAGAAAAGTACCTGTCCAGATCTCTGGGAATATCAGAAAGGCTTTCGAAAGACTGCAAGGCACTAACAACCCTTTACTTCTGCAACAATTTATACAGGAACCATCATAGACTGCCCACATACGTAAGACTGCAGAAGAGTGATTTAGATGGCCACATTCAATTCGGGCTCATCAGCCTAGGACAAAAAAATGGGCTGCAAGGTTAATGCTATTTTTAGAACTTTGTGACAGATTTAAAAGTTGAAAGCAAAAGTAAACAAGAAATTTGCAAAAAAGCCTCCAAGTTAGCTATCCTGCACAGTTTTGAAATACAGCATATTTTGCCCAAGGATTTCATTTCCTGCAGTAGTTTGCAATGCTTATTTTCTTCCTTCCTTCTGGAAGGAAGAAAATAAGCATTGCAAACTACTGTGCAAACAGAGCGAACCCCGATTTTTTAAAAAGTCAAATTTGAACACCTGGGAGTTACAGAACAAGAAGTATGGTGCTGAATGATTTCTACTGACGATGAGTCATCGAGAGAGCGCAGTTAGGTTTGAGGGAATGAGAGGACACGGGTTTTCTATTTTCTGTTTTTAGTGAATAGTGGATAGGTAATGTTAAGATTATTATCGATGTTCTCTAATTCGCGGTTGCATATTTTGCGAAATACATGGTGTACATAGGGCCTAACATCTCGAGGCAGGCGTAACTTTGTGCTCGCCGGTCCGGAGGCCGCGGCCACGCCCCCGGAACACCCCTGGGCCGGAACCATGTCCGCGGCCCCGCCCCCAGATGACGCGTCGGCCGCATCACACACCCCCGACATGCCCCCCGATGACACGCAGATCGCGACACGCCCCCCGATACGCCCCCCCCCCCCCCCAGGAAAGCCCTGGGACTTGCGCGTGCCGGAAACCTATGCAACATAGGCTCGGCGCGCACAGGGCCAGGATTTCGGGGGGGGGGTACGAGCGTACCCCTTTGAAAATCTGGCCCACTGTGTTTTGTTTGTGAATTTAAATTAATAAAAAAAGATTTAGAACATTAAAAGATCTGCTGGATTTTCACCCAAAAGTGCTAAATTTCAGAATTGGGGACACTTTTTTTTAGCACAAACTTTTTAGGAAGAGTTTCATCCAGGGCATTTTTCCCCCTTTCAGGAAATGCCAAAAATTAAATCATTGAGCTAAAGATGTTGCTGGCACCCTTTGGAAAGAAAAGACCACAGAAGTGCGAACAAAGAACTGAATTGGTGTCGGGGTGCGCAAGGGGATGCACACTTGTGCACCTTGCGTGCGCCGAGCCCTAGGGGAGCCTGATAGCTTTCCCTGTTCCCTCTGCCCCCTCCCCCCCAGCCCTTCCTAAACCCCCCTAACCTTTATTTTGGAAGTTGCGCCTGCCGGTCGAGTGCCAGCATACAATCCCCCGGCACGGCCACTGTGCCAGAGGCCTTGGTCCCGCCCCTGCCCCTTTCACAAAGCCCCGGGACATACGGCGTCCCGGGCCTTGTGCGCGTTGCCGGGCTTATGCAAAATAGGCTCGGCGCGCTTAGGGCTTTTAAAATCTGCCCCTATATATTTATATATCTCAATAGGTACACCTCTTATTTAATCATTCTCTAGTAAAGGAATCAAAATAAATATATATAAAAAGTGATTAAAAGGATAACTATGATCACTATCTTTTTTTCTACACTAGTACACCATAGTATTTTTTGTAAAAATGTCTAGTGTTGTTATTGATCTGTTGCAAGGAGTAGCAATCTGTTATATTTCTGCTAGTGATCTGATGCCTGATGGAAGGAGCAATCAGATGGGAGTAGCAATCAGTAATATTGGCTCCTAAGAAAGAGGAGTCAGCAATCTAGTTGTTATTGGAGTTAGCAGACTGCTAGGGAGTAGCAATCTGTTAGCATTGGATATAGTTGTGGGTGGATCCCTGGGCTGGTGGCAGATGACCACGCCCCCGGGAGAATATCCCAAGAGGGACCACCGGCTAGGCTTGAGTATGGAGACAGACACACATTAGTTCTTTTATTAAACAGGTATGAAGCCACCAGAGGTGGCAGTAGTGAGCTGATATGCCCGGCAGGGCTCTAGTCCCTCAGGTACTGGAACAGCGATCCAGGATGGCTGAGCTGTTGAGAAACTGTAGAAAGTGAGTAGGCAGAGTAGGCAGAGTTCATGAACAGAACTAGATGACAAAACTCACATAAGGTCTCAAGGAAGCTCAGGAGCTGGAACGGTATATGGGCCCTCGAGGAGCAAGTACCTGGTTCCAGGGAAAGCTCTGAGAGAGCGATGGTAACTCACAATTGTTTGTAGCAGCGATAGCTTCCAGGCAGTAGAGAATCTTCAGATGGTCCAGGAACATGGGCCCTCGAGGAGCGAGTACCGGTTCCTATCTGTAATCTGAAAGTAAAGAAAAGAGCGAGGCCCCCGACGAGCAGGTACCTCTGGTAAGTCCGAGGAGGCAGAGTAGCTTGGACAGCGTAGCCGAAGCAATCCCCAATCCTTGCTAACTCAATTAGATAGCGAAATAGAGACCTTTAAATATTGGAAGTGGATGACGTCATCTCAGGGGGACGCCCCTGAGGTTTGCGCCCTTGCTGGTACTTCAATTAGAGTTCGCGCGCACGCGCCCTAGGTCTTCAGGCAACATGGCGGATCTGCAAACGTAGAGCAGGTCCGAGGACTCCGGAGGGAGATGGCATGGTGACGCCGCAGCAGCCAGCCGTCCATCAGACCCGGAGGGAGTTGCCACAGAGGTAAAGAGGGCGGAGTGAGGGCGTCGAGCAGTGACGGTCGCAACAAGTGTACAGTCATATTTTGTAGTTAGCACCAGAACGATTAAAAATTCAAAATGTTGCTCGTTGCGTTTGTCAGCATGGTATAGATTTTAACCTGGCATTGTCACGCTCGCAACATATGGAAATAGAAATGATAAGCGCTTATATCACATAAAGGTTAATCATTGATAGGTGTTCTTTCTTCTATCCTTCTCTTTAAATAAAATTAATTATTTACAAAAAATTACTTACACAATCTGTAGCGGCTGAATGCTTACTGTCATTGCCACAAACCTGACATGTGTGGGATTAATTTTCTTCTGTCACAGAGCTCTTAAAATCCTCCTTTTGTTAAAAAAGAAAATGATTTTATAAAAAATATAGAAATCTGATACACCGGTAGGACACTTATGGTAGATTAGTTCCTTTCATATGCTGTAATTCAGTTATACTTTTTCACTTAAAAAATAAAAAATAAAATAAATAATAAATTTTTTACATATATGAATAAGTAATTAAATGGCTAAAGTTAATTACAAAATATTCTAAAAATCTATTCAGTCTATGGAAAAAAAAACAGTATGGGGAATATCCAAATGAGTAAAAATTATTAAGAGAAAGGATTACTACAATCACTGTCTTTTGTTTTTTTACAATTTTTAATATATAGTGTTATCTATCAGAACCAGCTCTGATTTAAAAAGAACAAAATGCTTGCCATTCTGTTTATGTGTCGCTGTTTGAATAGAGCCCCTGAAGCAGCCCATGTTGATGGACGAAACTCGGCTCAAATCGGGCACTGTTTGAAATTACTAATACATACTTTTTTCACCCCGACACTGATTCAACTCTCTTTGTTCGCATTTCTGCTATATTGGATCAGATTCCGTGCTGTTTTTTGGGACCAGCAACAAGACCTCCAGGTTTTTCCATATTCTTTGTCCAAGTTTTACCTAAAAATGTCATCTGGCTCTTAAAGTTTTATTGTAAAGGGCAATAAAACCCACTGCACTAAAGGTTGGTTTCTTGAAGCTTTTGGGAGAGACAGGACAGCAATGGCCACTGCACAGTTTGGCATTTGTCTATTTAGGAAGAGTGTGGCCAGTGCCCGACCTATTGCGCAAACAACTCCACGCACTATTTGCAGGTCCCTTACCATCTCCCTCCACAGCCCCATTAATTCATGCCTCTCCCTCTCACAATCACTCTCACAAGTAAACACTGTCAGGACCTAACGTTTACACAGACCTTCACAGTCATCATCCATCCCGACTCACACACAGTACAGTTTCATAAACAAAATTTATTCAGACCTCATGAAAACTGCTAGGGGCACCAGGGTGACACCCGCAGTATGATTATCTTTTCAAGGCGTTATCCTAAAAAATCTAAGGACCGCACCACAAATACTTAGACAACTTGGAAAACTGTAAGTAGTAAACACAGTTATTTGTGATTTTTCTTCTATCTGAAAACAGACACGTCGAACAAGTTACAAAGTGATACAGACCATTTCTAGTCAAGGGAAAAATAAACAATCATTCAATATAAATAGGCAAAGGACAGTTCGACCATGGAAGTTAATTCTTGTTACAATATCTCATCTGAAATTTTAGAGTGTGTATGCTATTTACGTTGCTGTTAGTAAATGCACAGTCAGTAGCGAAGAAAATCAAGATCATTAATGATATTCCTCCTAATTTTATGTCATGGAAACTTTGTTAAAAGCGAGTGACTCTGTCCTTATAAATCAGATTAACTAAAATCAATATACAGTCATCTCACTACCAAGAACAGGCCAAAGAGGCGGAGGTCTTATGGTAATAGGGAAAAAAAGATCTGAATTTCATACCAGTGAAACTCAATCGTTTCATCTTATGAGGTTATTTTCTTAAAATCTGATCAACAAGACATTTGCCTAGTCTACTGCCCCCTGGGACTGTTAGAATAGAATAGCTCTCCATTAATTGAATTGCTTGTAAATAATATTTCTGATCAAAAGCTATTCATTATTTTAGGAGATTTTAATTTTCACAAATATCTCCCCTAAACAGGCAGCATGTGATGCTTTCTTGGATGCACTTTATACCTTTGGTTGGGAACAATTCATCTCAGAATCGACCCACAAGGCACGTCATGCTTAGACCAGATATTTATTAACAGAACTTTAATTACTGCAATAAAACAAAATCAATTCCCTGATCAGATCATAAATTGATCAAGGTTAAGCTACAGATTCAAACACAGTCAATTGTACATAATGAACTTTTTCCTTCTCTTAAGGAAATTAAGTAGTACAGAAGATCTAAAAAATAGATTTCAAAATACGCTTGACATGAAACTAGACAATAGCAACCTGGAATACTCTAATGAGATCACTAATGAAATTTGTCCAATAATAACTAAATCCATCAACAAAACTAAAGCAAATGCCCCTTGGTATAATCAAGAAATTAGTGATCTTTATTATAAAAAAAAAAAAAAACTTGAGAAAAAAAAGAAAGATTATGGAGAAAATCTCCCACTACACAAAATCTAGCTTGTTATAGAATATTACTTGGCAAATACAGAGCCACTATCAACTAAAAAAGAATGCTATTCAAAGAAAATCCATAACATAAAATTCAACCCCAAATTTTTTTTGCTACTATAAATAAGCTGATTAAAGACAAATGATCTTCTATGGAGACAAATAGCACACTCCCAGCCTCTAAATGCAATGAGTTCACCAATTTTTGCATTGAAAAAATATCCAAATTTGCCCCTAGATTGATCATTCTGCTGTATTTATAGCATAGTGTTTCGTGAAAAAAAGGGGTGGGGCAGCGATAGTGGGCAGCTATCGCCCCCTTAATACCATGGGAGAGGGTATAGTTATTTCCTGCGGTGCTGCCGGCAATAATGTGAAAAACGTTATCGTCCGCCACACTACTGAGAGATAACGCCACCCAATCCCCACCCACACGCCTCTCCTTCCCCTAATATTAATACCACCATGATACCGGCACATTGCACAATAAAGAATGACCCTGTTCCTTTGCCCAAAATGATTTAAATAATGATTCCATTCAATCATTCGGTTCAATGGTTTGGTCCGAGTTTGAAACTGTATCTGTTCTGTCCCCAGCAGTGGGTACATGTGGTGCCTGTATATACATTGTAGTTTAACTATGTCTCGTGCAGTCTTTATTTGTAACCCATGATAAAAGCCTGTGAGCCTTGCCTTTAAGGGGAGTTTTGCCTTTAAGAGAAACTCCCTCCCCCCTGCTTCTCTCATTGGGAAGTGTCTGCATGCTCTCTCAATCTAACTTGAGTCTCCTTAAGTGCCTTATTGGCTCAAGGAACTGCCCTTCATGCTCCCCCCTGCATCACATGGATCCTAGGCTCACTACCATTGGATCTCGCTCTCTAGCCCCAGCTTGTGGGGACATTTCCTGTAATCACTCTCCAAGACTGTTAGTCAGTCTCAAGCATGCTGCCTCAAAGCTAGAAGTGCCTGCAGCCTCTGTAATACAATTAGCTTTTTTACATTTCTTCTTACCGCTTTAATCCTAATCAGCTTCAGAACCCCTTGCCTTCTCACCCTGAATCCCAAGAAACTCCATCTCCCTTCTCCTGCCTATCTCCAGCTACAAAGATCTGTGCTAGAAGCATATGCGTTTGGAATGCGATAATTGTAAGTAATGGAAAATTATCTGTACAATAAATAATTTCAGACTTAAAAGATCCTTGTCCTGAGGACTGATTAAGAAGAGAAGTTAGCTGTCGGAAGGAGGGAAATTTGTATATTTCTTATTCAGCCAGCACAGTACCTCAAACTGAGATTCAACATTTGATAAGAAAAATGAATCCGACTACTCACCCAATAGATGCTATACCTATAAAATATTTAAAACCACTTGCTGAGACTATTACAAGTATTGCAAAGATAGTTAATCTGTCACTATCAGATGGTGACTTACCTTTGGATTTAAAATGTGCATCTATAAAACCAATAATAAAATCACACTTTGCAGATAAATTACTTTGAATAACTTCAGAACTATTCCCACCTAACTTTTTTGGCTAAAATCATAGAAAAACCTTATGCACAGAACTATCAGAACACATTGAAAATAACATTCTTTTTCCAAAACAGTTTGGGGCGGATTTTCAGAGCCCTGCTCGCCTAAATCCGCCCAAAACCAGGCGGATTTAGGCGAGCAGGGCCCTGCGCGCCGGTGAGCCTATTTTACATAGGCTCACCGGCGCGCGCAGAGCCCCGGGACTCGCGTAAGTCCCGGGGTTCTCCGAGGGGGGCGTGTCGGGGGCGGGCCCGGTCATCGCGGCGTTTAGGGGGCGTGTCGACAGCGTTTTGGGGGCGGGTACGTGGGTGTGGCTACGGCCCGGGGCGGTCCGGGGGCGTGGCCGCGCCTTCCATACCCGCCCCAGGTCGCGTCCCGGCGTGCAAGAGGCCCGCTGGTGCGCGGGGATTTACGCCTCCCTCCGGGAGGCGTAAATCCCCCGACAAAGGTAAGGAGGGGGCTTAGACAGGGCCGGGTGGGTGGGTTAGGTAGGGGAAGGGAGGGGAAGGTGAGGGGAGGGCAAAAGGAAGTTCCCTCCGAGGCCGCTCCGATTTCGGAGCGGCCTCGGAGGGAACGGGGGTAGGCTGCGCGGCTCGGCGCGCGCCGGCTATACAAAATCGATAGCCTTGCGCACGCCGATCCCAGATTTTAGCGGATACGCGCGGCTCCGCGCGTATCTACTAAAATCCAGCGTACTTTTGTTTGCGCCTGGAGCGCCAACAAAAGTACGCCTATGCACGCTATTTGAAAATCTACCCCTTTGGTTTCAGAAAAAAATCAAAATCACTTTTACTTTCTGTGTCTGATACAGTTCTTAGAGGATTTGATGCAGGTCAATCATATTTGGTAATTTTATTGGATCTATCTGCAGCTTTTGACATTGGATTCATAGATTAATAGAGATCAGAATAACTGAAAAAGGCTTAAAATGGTTTACTTCATTTCTAAAAAATCGCTCTTTTTGAGTAAAGACTGGTGATATGCTATCCAACCTGAAAATGATTTCTACTGGCATTTCGCAGAGTTCATCATTATCTACCATCTTATTTAACATATATTTCCTGCCTCTATGTAGCCTTATCTGGGTTAGGTCTTAGCTTCTATATGTATGCCAAGGATGTACAATTTATTATACAAGTAGAAAATTTGATCGACCACACTCAAAATATTGAACATCTACTTATCCTGCTATACAAAGGTTCTTAGATCATCTGAAATTGGTATTAAATATGCAAAAGATGGTTATTTGGTTAAACAGGAAAAAAAACTTACATACTCCAAAGCAGGTTACAATACAAGCATGCATGATAGAAAGTGCTGAGCATGCTCGGAGTTTAGGTGTGATAATTGATAAGAACTCATCTATGAAAAAACACATTAACAAGATGATTAAATCTGGCTACAACAAACTCTGCCTTCTGAAACATCTAGAACACTGTTAAACCCAAATGACTTTCGTACAGTCTTGCAAACTATGATTTTTTTCTAGTTTTGATTAAAAAAATTGTCCTTTTATTTGGCTTACCAAGACCTGTGCAGCTATTTCAAAATGCTGCCACAAGAGTTGTATCCGGACATAAAAATTACGAACACATCACCTCTGTTCTGATGTCATTACACTGGCTTCCAATTAGACACCGAATAAAGTATACGATCTTAAATACTATTCTCAAAACAGTAAATGTTGAAGACTCGGACTGGCTAAGAGCAGCACTACACTTTTAAACTTCTCAAAGAAACTTGAGACTTGCTAGTAAGGGTTTGTTAATTGTACCATCAATCCATAGTGTGCATGTGTCGGAAGTAAGAGAAATTCTTTCAGTTGCAGGACTGAAATTGCTGAACACATTTACTGGAAGACCTGAGATTCCAGAAGGACCTCATGGTCTTCAGGAAGGGACTAAAAAGCCTGGCTGTTTAAAACAGCATTTGAAATAGAACAAACTGTTAAAAATATGATGAAAAGGAAGAGAATGGGGTAGTAACAATGCTATAGAAGAAATCATTGCTTATTAGTAGTTTGATTTTGATATTCTTTGATTTTATGCACATGTATTTGTATTGACTTTTAGATTATGAATGCTTAATTTTTGTGAACCACCGTTGACTGTACCACAGAACTACGGTATACAAATCAAAACAAACAAAATAAATAAACCAATGCTATCTGAAACTTGTTTGCTGATCCCTATACCTGGTTCACACCAAAACCAAAACAACATAATTCAAGAAGTTCATTATCAGGATGTAAAGGGTAGATTGGGAATTCTCATTAATACCTTTGGGGGAGGGGAAAAACTGTCAGGATTCTTTATTTGGACACGTAAAATAAAAAAGTACATACGGTTAGAACAATCTTACATTAACAAACCAAACAGAATCAGCAAATGCAACATGGTCTTTCTTCCAGTGGCATAGAGAAAGGGGAGGAAGAGAAAAGCATGGCGATTTCAGGTGAAAATCGAAGAGATGTCTGGGAAGCAGCTTCTCTCTCGATTTACATAAAGCAGGTGATATTGCAAAAATCCTATTCAGGTGATGCTTCCTTTCATGGCAGGGGTGCTGTCATAAATCTAAAGGGAATTATCCAGCTATTTACTGGTGTAACTGGGATGGAAGAGATACTAATTGGTGTCACTGTCCTGTGAGTGTGGCTTTAAAGTCACATTAGGGAAAAAGTAAAAAGCTATCGAGGGACAGAATCCCCATTTGATCGTTTGGCATGGCTTCTTACAGCATATCTGCTTGTAATCTAGGAATAATGCATAGCAGCTTGATGAAAAAATGTTTTACATCTCCTGCTCCCAAAAACCACCTATCTAGCCCCATGATTAGCAAGAAGTGGGGGACACACACATATTATAGAAAAACATATTGGTGATGAGAAAACTCCCAGAAGCACGTGCAGCTCTCGTGACTGTTCATTGACTAAACAGCTGGAAGCAATAGTCTAGCGACCAAACAATGTTATCCTTACTTCATGTTTTAATGTTCGGGTTACAGCAAGCAGGCAAACTAAGAATGCACTGCACTTGTTCAATGGAATGACTATGTACTAGGCGAGCAACTGATCAGACCTGGACTAAATGCCTTTTGTAGCAATATGGAAAATATGACTAATAAAAGAGTTTGGGGTGGGGTGGGTACTGAAATGGGATTGTCCAACCTGAATCTAAATGGTTTTTGCTTCTCTAGGTTAGAAAGAGGGGAAGCTAGTTATGCTCGGACGCTCCACAACCTCTCTTCACTCCAAATATCTACTACCACAAATGTAAGAGATTTGGGAGTAACTATAGACAATCGGCTGAATTTAAAAAAATTCGTCAACAACACAACAAAAGAATGCTTCCATAAATTACGCATTCTAAAAAATCTGAAACCCCTCCTTCACATGCAGGACTTCCGAACAGTTCTCCAAGCCATCTTATTCTCAAAAATAGATTACTGCAATGCCCTTCTAATCGGCCTCCCAGCTATCACCACCAAACCATTGCAAATGCTACAAAATTCTGCAGCAAGAATATTAACCAACACCAGTAGAGGAGATCACATCACTCCCGTCCTTATGTATTTACATTGGCTCCCTATCAAATACAGAATTCAGTATAAAGTGCTAACCATAATCCACAAAACTATTCACTCTCTAACCTCCCTCGAACTATCCTTCCCTCTGCAACATCACTCAACCTCCAGACCAATGAGAACAACATACCTAGGTACCCTCTATGTTCCCCCCACCAAGTCAGCTCTCAAGAAACGAGCATTCTCTATTGCTGGACCATTACAATGGAACAATCTGCCCCCGGAACTCTGAACAGAACCCCGCCTGCGGACGTTCAAAAAAAAACTGAAGACCTGGCTCTTCTCAAGAGCATTTACTTAAAGTTCCATACCTGACCCTACTTTATAGAACTTAGGTTCAAACGTGTCTAACTGATCGAAATTCCCCGTAACCTTTATAATGTACTCCCTGTGCTGACTATCATGTTTTTCCTTTTTTGATTTTCCCCATATTCCACTCGTTATGCTTGTTCAACTATAATTCTATTTGCGTACAATTTTGTTAATTATGTTCACATAGTTTGCTGTACAATTTTTTGTTAAATTAAGTTCATATTGTTTGATGTAATTTCCAAATGTTGGTTCACTGTAAACCGAACCGATATGTACTTGTACATGATCTTCGGTATAGAAAAGTATTTAAATAAATAAAATAAATAAATCATGTTCCCATAAGTGACCTGGTGTGAACATGAAGTTCAAACTTAAATATGCAGGGGTATCCTAGTGGTTAGAGTAGCTGGCTGGGAACCAGGGACGCCAGGGTTCAAATACAGCTTCTTCCACTGACGCTGCTTGTGACTTTGGGCAAGTTCCCTTCATTGCGTCAAGCAGAAACTCAGATTGTAAGGCCTCCTCCGAAGGGAAATAACTGCAGTATCTGACCTGTAACTCATCTTGAGCTTAGATTTGAAAATCGAGTAATTAAGTCCAAAATCCAAAACCTTCCACGTCCAATGTTTTTAAAAGCCAAATAAGTATTTGTATTTGCAAACTACAGGAAAAAGGCACCAGTGAAATGTCAATATGGAATTACCTAAACATCTGCAGTCTGATCGCAGAAGTTCCAATGAAACATACAACAAATAGATACAGAATATGAAACCGAGAATATGATGACAAGGTGCATAAGGGCTGTCAACTTTCCCTTTCTTTTGCAATACCAGAGAGACCCTACTTGATCTCCAGCTTTATTTATTTATTTATTTTATTTAAGGGTTTCTTATATACCGAGGCACGTTTGCAAAACATCACCTCGGTTCACAATGTAACATAACCTAGCAACAAGCTTTATAACCCTCAGTTACCACAACTAAAGCGCCTATGTCCTTATCCAATGCTTTTTTGAATCTCAATACTGTTTTTTGCCTCCACCCCTTCTATTGGGAGGCTGTTCCAGTCATCCACTATCCTTGCTGTGAAAAAAACAAACATTTATTATATAGAATGTAACCAGTTTATACTGATTTTATCAGGATAAACTTTTTTTTTTATTTAGTAAGGTTTATATACCATCATTTGGATCAATTCCTTCACAACGGTTCACATGGCACAAATATAAATTAATAAAATAGAAACAAAATTAGTTCAAGTGCCAAACATCTACACTATTACATATTAATAAAATAAAAACAATATTAATATTTCTAAAAACTATAGCATAAAATGGCCAATCTTAAAATCCTATGCACAACATAAAATACATTAAGTAAAACAAAAATCTACACACATAGTAAAATTATGTTTATTATTATAATATTATTATTATTATTGAAGTATTGATTCCATGCCCAGAGCTGGGCAGTGTGTATCCTCCTTTGGGTTCTAAGAAATATATTGACAGCTTTTCTCTCAACTTCTGGACGCTCGACCGGAACTTGTTTCCGGTCGAGCGGGGTAATGTGGGCCCGTGCCCTCGGCGAGGAAGGGAAAGATAGGGGGGGGGGGTAAGCGGGGGCAGGATAAGGTTAGGGTCAGCACGCGGGCAGCGAGGGGGGGGGGGTGTTAGGAAGGACGCCGGAGAGGGGCAGGGGATTGGACAGAGGAGGGTTGCCAGGGGGACGAGGGGCTGGGTCGGCAAGGTGGGGGTGGAGTCGTGCAAGGGGACGAGCTAGGGGAGCGAGAGGGGGGCGCGTGGCGAACGGACTCGTGCGGCAGCGCAGCGGAGAGCGGCTGGGGAATTTTGTTGCGGTCCGAGGGGGTAGGCCGGGGCGCTAGTCGGGCGGCGTTGGTGGCGCGGCGGTGAGCTACGGCGGAGCGGAGTGCCATGGCGGCCCGGGAGCGGGCGGACGATGACCCGAGCGGCGCGGAGTCCGAGGAGGCGGCGTGGGTACCTGGACCGATGGAGGAGGCCGGCGCGGAGTCGGAGGAGGAGTCCGTCGGAAGGGTGCTTTTCCGGCACGGCCTGGCAGTGCTCGATCGGGTGAGCTACTGGGATGCCGCTGCGGAGGCCCGGGGAGCCGTGGGGGAGTCGGCTGGGACCGCGGGGGAGCACGGGGGCGGGGCCGGTACTGCCGGCGGGGGCCTGGAGCCGAGGTGTGCGGCGGTGACCGGGCGGCATGGCCGGGGGCTCAGTTCGCGAGTCTCGCGATCGCGGGGGCGGGGCCGAGTGGAGTTGGAGCTGCGGGGGTGAGGGGGGCCATTGAGCGCGGGGAGCCGCGTGGTCGGGGGTCTGGACGGGAGTGTATGGGAGCGGGGCCAGGGCCAGGACGGAGGGTAGGTCGGCCGGGGGCGCGGGACCCGGGGGGGGTGCGAGTGGGGCGGTCGACGCGGCAGCGCGTGTTGTGGCAGCCGCGGGAGGGGGCATGGAGAGGGGGGCGGTAGCCCGGCGGGGGGGGGGTTCCGGGGAGCGGGGGGGCGAGGGGTGGTCGGAGCAGGTCGGGGGGTGGGGGAGGACTATGGGGTTTTGGGGTGTTTGGGAGTGCAGAGGGGGGCCGGTTGGGGGGAGTGGGGGGGTCTTGGGGGGTAGCTATACAGGCAGGGGGCGGGGGGGGCAGGTTACGGTCCGGCGGGGGACTGGGGTGATGGGGCTGGTTGGGCGCCCTCCCCCTCGCTGGCTGTACTGTCGTTACAGGGGGTGGCTGCGGAGGAGGACCTTGCGGAAGCGGGGTCGTCCAGTCGGGAGGCTTGGCGGACCGTGGCGCCTGGGGCCGGGCGGCCTGGACTGGCGGTGCGGAACCCGGAGCGGGCCTAGGGGACCTTGGAGCGGCAGGTGAGTCTGTTATTTTCCCGCGTCTGCTTGGCGGTGTGCGGGAAGGGGTGGCTTCTGACACGGGGGGGATGGGGGGGCGCAGGGGGTGGTGTGGGGTGGTGATGAGGTGCGGGGGTCGGTGGTGGGGGAGGGGGGGGCCGCTGCAAAAGGGGGCAGGAGGGGGAGGGGTCGGAAGCGCCGGAGATGGGACCGGGGGAGCTCTTCGGACTCGTCGTCGTCCAGTTCCTCATCGTCGTCCTCTTCGTCCTCCTCGCGGGAGCGGGCGGCTGGGGTTGTTCTGGACAAGGGGCCGGCGGTGCCGGGCGCCCCCACGCTCGTGGCCCTTACGGAGCTGTGGGAGGAGGTGCCTTGGTCGTTGCGGCGGCGGATCCGGCGACGCCAATTCATCGATATTTTTCAATTGTTGGAGGGGCGCAGGGGTCGTCGAAAGGGGAAGAAGCGGCGCAAGAAGAGTGCCCAGGTGGGGGGAGGTTCGCAGACGGTGGCGCGTAACATCCATAATTGGATGCGCGCGTTTCTACGCTTGGCCAGCGTCGTGGGGCATGGGGATCCTACGCAGTACGGGCCGCTACTGGCGTACGCGGATGGGATCTTGGCGGCGAGTAAGACATACGAAGGCTGGTCGTGGTTAAACTACGTCGAGCGCTTCCGCGATCGCATGGAAGAGAACCGGTTCATGTCCTGGGGTTCCCAGGATGTGGGGCTGTGGCTCACGCAGATGGCGGCCAAGGTGTCGACGGGGGCTTCCGGTCTGGGGGTGTCGGCGGGGGGGGGGGGGGGGGACGCGGCCCTTTCGGAGCGGGACGCCCGCGGCGGGGGGGGGGGTCCGGCCAAGTCCGGGACGCAGCGATGTTGGCTGGCGTTACAACCGGACCACTTGCATCTTCCCGGACTGCAAGTTCCGGCATGCGTGTTCCATCTGTGGAGCAAGTCACCCCGCTGCCCGCTGTGGGAAGCGGCCAGCGGAGGGCGCGGGACCCCCGCCCGCTGCTAAAGGTTCCGGAAAGTAGTCTGTCGCGGCTAGCCGCCACGCCGGTGCGGGTGGCGGCTATGCTCCCCTGGCTTCGATTGTATCCGGAGGGGCGGGTGGCTGACTTGTTGCGGGACGGGTTCACAGCGGGTTTCCGGATTCCGTGTCCGGAGGGGGGGTGGAGGGCGGGGGAGCGCATTGTCCCTCGGTCCGGCGGCCGGTGCGGGTGGTACGGGAAAAGTTGCAGGGGGAGATTGATTTGGGGCGGATCGCGGGGCCGTTTGCGGAGGCGCCGTTTCCTAACCTGGTGCTGTCACCGTTGGCGATAATCCCTAAGAAGGAGGTGGGGAAGTTTAGGCTCATCCATAACCTTTCGTTCCCCGAGGGGCGTTCGGTGAATGACGGGATTCCGCGGGAGTTATGTGCGGTGCGGTACGCTTCCTTCGACTCGGCGGTGCAGGTGGTGCGGCGATGCGGCCGTGGGGCTTTGATGGCGAAGGCGGACGTGGAAGCAGCGTTTCGTTTGCTGCCGGTGCATCCGGGGAGTTTTCATCTGCTGGGCTTTCGCTTTCAAAGTGAGTTTTACTTTGATAAGTGCATGCCGATGGGTTGCTCGATTGCGTGCGCGTATTTCGAGGCGTTCAGTACCTTCCTCCATTGGGTGGTGGCGCAGCGGTCGGGTTCGGCGGATATCGTGCACTATTTGGACGACTTCCTTTTTGTAGGGAAGGCGTCGTCGGGTGTGTGTCAGGGGACCCTGGGATGCTTTCAGTCGGTGGCGCGAGAGTTTGGGATTCCGCTTTCTGCGGACAAGACCGAGGGGCCGCGGACTCGGCTGGTGTTCCTTGGGATAGAGCTGGACTCAGAGGAGATGGTGTCCCGGATGCCGCGAGATAAGGTGGAGAGGTTGCGCGGGGCGGTGCGAGCAGTGCTGGACCGGCCGAAGACGTCGCTGGTGGAACTTCAGTCTTTGGTGGGGAGTCTAAATTTCGCGTGTCGGGTGATCCCGATGGGTCGGGCGTTTTTGCGGCGCTTGACCCGCGCGATGTCAGGGGTTCGGCGGAGGCACTATCGGATTCGTATCACGGCGCCGATGCGGGTGGACTTGCGGCTGTGGGATACGTTTCTCCAAGGGTTCAACGGGGAGGCCATTTGGCAGTCGAGTCCCCTGTCTAACCGCACGCTGGAGTTGTGGACGGACGCAGCGGGATCGGTGGGGTTTGGGGCGTACTTTCAAGGGGTGTGGTGTGCGGCCCGCTGGCCTGAGGACTGGGCGGTCGCAGGGGTCACGAGTAATATAACGTTTCTGGAATTGTTTCCTATCGTGGTGGCCCTGCATGTCTGGGGGGAGCGGCTTAGGGGCATGCGGGTGGTGTTCTGGTGCGATAATCAGGGAGTTGTTGAGGTCATTAATAAGAGGGCGGCGCGGTGTCTGTTGGTGTCCGAATTGTTGCGGGAGATGGTATTGCGCTGCATGATGATCAACGTGACTGTTTGGGCCAGGCATGTGCAGGGGGTGGACAATAGTGTGGCTGACTCCCTTTCTCGTTTCAAGTGGGAGTTGTTTCGAGAACTGGCGCCGGAGGCGGACCTGTGTGGAGCTCCAGTGCCACCTTCCCTCTGGAGGTTTGGTGCCCTGAGGCATGGGAATTGCTGCGGGCCTCGCTAGCCCCATCGACATGGTCAGGTTATGTAGGGGGTGCCAGAAGGGTGGCAGGGTTCTTTTCGGCCTTAGGGTGGAAGGGGGGACCGGTGTCGGACGTGGCTTTGGCGCATTATGTGGTATGGGCCAGGAGGGGGGGGCGCACACGGGCGGCCGTGGGGAGACAGTTGGCGGGCTTCTCCTTTTTTATGAGGGCCCATGGGTGGGGGTTCCCTTCCGGGCGCTGTGTAGTGCGGCGGATGTTGGCGGGCTGGTTACGCTCGGCGGGTCGCCCTGGTGATGGTAGATTGCCCATTACACATGATATTTTAGAGCAGCTCTGGGATGTGCTGGCGGGTTTGTGTGCGTCGGAGTACGAGACCTTGCTGTTTCGGGTGGCGTTTGTGTTCGCTTTTTTCGGCGCTTTTCGGGTTAGTGAGTTGGTGGCTAGGGCGGCGGGGAGCGCGGACAGCCTGGGGTTGCTGGCCAGTCATGTGGTGGTGACCGGTGGCTCGGTGGTGATCCGGATTCCGCGGTCCAAAACAGACCAGCAGGGGAGGGGGATGGCGGTGGTGCTTTCGGCGGTTCCTGGCTTGCGGACGTGTCCGGTGGCGAACGCAGTGAGTTATTGCCAGGTGCGACCGTATGATCCGGTGGGATTTTTGGTGCACCAGGATCGGCGCCCGTTGACGCGTTATCAGTTTGAGGCGTTATTGCGCCGGGCTTTGGGAGTTGTGGGGTTGGATGCGCGCCGGTTTGGGACTCATTCCTTCCGGATTGGAGCGGCGACTGCGGCAGCGCAGGCAGGGCTGGAGGAGGGGGGTTATACAGCGGATTGGGAGATGGAGGTCGCGGGCGTTCCAGGGGTATATTCGCCCAGGGCCCGGGTTCTCCTGGTAGTGGTCTAACACTTGTTTCCTTGCAGGTGCGGCGGCCGAAGGGACATCCGTATGGATCTTGGGGCACTCGTACGTGCACTGGGCCTACAGACATGCCTGCGGACGACCTTACGGGCCACACTTGGACTTAACCAGCAGAGGGGTGCGGGTGTACTGGCTTGGGCGGCGGGGCATGAGTTGGGAGGAGTTGCTCCCCTGTGTTCGCAGGGAGCGCGCGCGGCTGGGGTCGCCGCGAGCCCTGGTGGTGCATTTGGGGGGCAACGATTGGGGTTCGATGTCGGGGAGGCATTTCATTCGTATGGTCTGGCAGGGCTTGATGGCGGTGTCCCTTCTGTTGCCAACCACGGTGTTATGTTGGTCGGACATCATTGTGCGACCGGCGTTGGGGGACCAGGTCATGTGGCGCAGGAGCCGGTCGAAGGCCAACCAGCAGATAGGGTCCTGGTTGGCCCGTCTGGGTGGCCGGCATATCCGGCACGAGTGGTCGTGGGGACCGGCCTCGGGGTTGTTCCGGGAGGATGGTGTTCATCTGTCCTTTCTGGGGACTGACCTCTTTCTGATAACCATTCAGGAGGTCAGTCGAAGGCTTGTTCCCGTGCTAGGTGCCGCATCTTTGGGGGGCACGGGCATGGGATGCCGTGTCTATGGCGGTTGGCCCGAGCCAGACTGTTGTTGTTGTTGTTAGACTATGGGGTTTCAGCTGGTACGGGACGGAGGTTGACAACAGGGGGCCGTTGTCAACGTTGGGGGCTCCTTGCTAGCAATGGTGGCGGGAGACCCCGGGGGGCCTGGCTCCTTGCAGACTGGCGGCGGGAGCCCGCCCGGGTTCGGCTCCTTGCAAACAAGTGGCGGGAGTGCGAGCCGGGGTGTGAGGCCGGATCAGTGAGCCGGACGGCTGGTAGTGACCATCCTGCCAGGAGCGGCGGATGGTCAGGGTACTTGGATGCTGAAACCCGGATGCAATGTTTATTGTTATTGATGGCTCGGGCCTGTGTATTTAATAAAGCTGCGGCCTTATTCAACCCGACTCTGTCTGTTGGTGAGTTATTGAGATGAGAGGAAGGGAGACGAGCGAGTGTGGTCACGAGTGCCCATATTATGGACGCTCGACCGGAACTTGTTTCCGGTCGAGCGGGGTAATGTGGGCCCGTGCCCTCGGCGAGGAAGGGAAAGATAGGGGGGGGGGGGGTAAGCGGGGGCAGGATAAGGTTAGGGTCAGCACGCGGGCAGCGAGGGGGGGGGGGTGTTAGGAAGGACGCCGGAGAGGGGCAGGGGATTGGACAGAGGAGGGTTGCCAGGGGGACGAGGGGCTGGGTCGGCAAGGTGGGGGTGGAGTCGTGCAAGGGGACGAGCTAGGGGAGCGAGAGGGGGGCGCGCGGCGAACGGACTCGTGCGGCGGCGCGGCGGAGAGCGGCTGGGGAATTTTGTTCCCTCCCTCCCGCCCTATGTATTCAACGGGTGGGGCAATGGTTTTGGTTGTCGCAGTGGGGGGGCGGTTGGCCCGAGCCAGACTGTTGTTGTTGTTGTTAGACTATGGGGTTTCAGCTGGTACGGGACGGAGGTTGACAACAGGGGGCCGTTGTCAACGTTGGGGGCTCCTTGCTAGCAATGGTGGCGGGAGACCCCGGGGGGCCTGGCTCCTTGCAGACTGGTGGCGGGAGCCCGCCCGGGTTCAGCTCCTTGCAAACAAGTGGCGGGAGTGCGAGCCGGGGTGTGAGGCCGGATCAGTGAGCCGGACGGCTGGTAGTGACCATCCTGCCAGGAGCGGCGGATGGTCAGGGTACTTGGATGCTGAAACCCGGATGCAATGTTTATTGTTATTGATGGCTCGGGCCTGTGTATTTAATAAAGCTGCGGCCTTATTCAACCCGACTCTGTCTGTTGGTGAGTTATTGAGATGAGAGGAAGGGAGACGAGCGAGTGTGGTCACGAGTGCCCATATTATAAATTAGTAATGTATGGTTGGCCTTGGAAAAAGATTACACCTACCCAGAGAGCTGAAGGCTACCCAATTTTGTGGCATTTATTTCTTTTAAATAAAATTATAATGTAATGTAGATGCAACAATTATATATAGTGCAAGATAACACCCTGCAAAGCAGAAGCCAATTATGAACCATGAGAAGAAAAGAATTTCATATTTCTAACTCAAAAGCTAATACTGTCTAAATGATGAAAAATAATTGGTCAGCAAATGTGACGAGGTAGCAGGGTAAAAGGCCTAATTGGGTACATATTGACTTTTCTACAATACAATGATTTCAACTATGAAGAAAGAATTATTTAATGCAACTTTCATTACAGCTGTGTCATCAGCTAAGATGTACCCTGGACTGCCTTCAAGTTTTGATAAGATTTAAAATTCTTTGATACATTTTAGTAGGGGTGAAAAATGAATTTTCATATTCTATGTGGGAGAGCAGAGCAGAAAGACTCACAGACACATGAAAAGTCAGAAAAGCGAGCCTAAAGAAAAAATTAATATTCTTTAACAAAATCATAGAACCATAGAGTCGGGGCTGGAATGGACCTCCGGAGGACATCTGATTCATCCTCCTGCCTCCAGACAGAATCCACTGTACTTAAACCATCCCAGAATGAATCATCTTTATCTACAGTATATGAAATATAAGACTTGACCTACTCTAAAAGAACTGGTTAGGCAGGGTGAAGATACGTGTGCTTCAATATGGTCAAACAAGTATCCTAAGTTGGGGTGGTGAAACAACCATTAGCCATTCTTGGAAACAATAACATGACACTCTTAGCACATTAAGAAGGTATTGCTTTCCTCCTATTCCCAGAGGTTCTTGAAATAAAGACATTTGCAATACCTGAAGATTACTTACTGTTAGGAAGCATGTAGCTTATAGAGTCAATTAATAGAATGACCCAGACTGACAAGAGTCTTAAAATATGACTGGCAATCTCTGCCTAATGAATTTGGTATATCTTAAGAATGGAAAACACAGTAAATTGCAGAACACTTATTGTGCCTTTCACTGTAGCTGCAAACATTTCATTACTCTATGGAAAGAGTATTTCAATACTCTATGGAAAGATACTTTTTATGTACCTATAAACAGTGATATTGCAAATATAATAAAAAGTAAATATTTTTGCCACTCACCATGTCTATCTAGGTACCTTTGGGGATTTGTTTGTTTGGGGTTTTTTTAGAAACAAAAATTTTCAGAATGAAGATATTCTAGAAAAAGTTGACTTAGGGAATGGTCTCTGCTATTACTGGCATCAGTAGCATGGGATACTCTTGGTGTTTGGGTACTTGCCAGGTTCTTGTGGCCTTGTTTGGCCTCTGTTGGAAACAGGATGCTGGGCTTAATGGACCTTTGGTCTGACCCAGCATGGCAATTTCTTATGTTCTTATGAGCATGCTCACTACAAGTTTCTATTACTATTTCAAGCATTCTTAGTACCAATTTAAAAGTAAATTTAAAACATTTAATGTTATTACCCAAGATCCTTCACCATATTGAATCCACTCTACCTTCCATACCTCCCAATGGAGAGTGTCTAAAAACCACTACATCTCCCTGTCACACATCAGAGCTGAAGAAGACACACATCACCATTGTATTATTTTGTTTTGTATTTATAGTATCATCTGTTTCTGTTGATTTATATTTTATTGTATATATTGCTGCAAGCATTCCTTTCATATGGAGACTATGAAAAATGAAAAAAATACAAAAATAAATAGCAAGGGATACATTTAAGACCCTCTTACAATGCTTAACTCTCCTTCTTCCCCCACCTCATCTCCCAAAAATAACTTTTTCTGTTCCTCATTAGTTGACTCTCAACCCAGATACATCAAATTCTAACTAGGTGCTGCTGCTCCATTATTTGCTTTCTGGTTGCACTCCTGAAGAAAGACAAAGAAATCAGTTTGGAATGAGGCAAACAAGCATTTTAAAAGATACAAAATAATGTATTCCTAGAAGTCATATACAACAGCATCATACACATTAGTGTTACAGCATTCTACATTTTTAACTTGATCTAGTATATTAAGATTATATTTAAAGCAGGCAAAACAAGTAAAGGCAAATCATAGTTTCAGAGTGTTTTTCAACTTTCACCCTTATCAGATCCAGGTCACACGCAAAAGGTCAGATCTGAGGGCCACGGTCCACGGTCCACCTGCCCTAGACATTGCACTCTGACTGGTCCATCAGTAGAGCAAGTTATCATGCATGCCTCTCTCAACAGCCCTTCTACTGAACATAGTTAACAATGAAAAATATTATTTTGGCTCTATACCCGCTTATCAAATCTGTCCACTTTCTATATATCTGTGATCATCACTACATTTTATTTTTTCCCTTTTGCCATAAACAAATCTACTTGAAAGAGTTTCCATACCCATAGAAGCAAAACTGAAAGCATGGAGGTCTTGAAGACACATAATTAATAATAGAAACAAACTTCTCACCCTTATTTTACATAACATTGTATTTAATATTTCTTTCCATGTACTCAAAGCACCTGATTTTCTGCAGCAAATTTTTTTAAGATTCTGTGGCAGACTTTTTTTTTAAAAACTCTTTAATTGTAAAATTTTCAAGGCATACATGAGGCACAAATCAAAACGAAACACACACATACTCCAACAACAATTACAGCTCATTGGTGTGATACAAAACAAAAATTATAGCCAATATACACGTGTCTGGTTCCTGACAATCATACACAAAAACCTAGAAACATAACATAGAAACATAGAAATGATGGCAGAAAAGGACCAAATGGTCCATCCAGTCTGCCCAGAAAGCTTATGGTAGTCATCTAAATAATGTAAATACGTTATTTATCCAGATAGAAAACACAGGTGAAATTGAAGCTCCAATTCCATTTCTATTTACCTATAAAAATGGAAGAGTGAGCACCCTAATTATAGTTCTCTACAGGTTACAATTAGGAAATGGAGTAACAGAAATGTATTTGTGATATAATCACATTGCCTGAGTCAGTTGCTGTGGATATGAATTTCCCGGCTTCTCTACATTATCTTTTTATTATTCATCAATGCCTTGTTTAATTATGTGAACAAGGAAGCACCTGGATGTGCCTATGAACTTTAAGTGTATGTTTAGTAACTGTGTAAAAACAAAAAACATTAATCACTGTAAAATCATGAGTGTGTGTGATTCTCATGGATGTCAATATTTTTACAGTTGCACAATCAGATGTATGGGGAAAAAAAGGTGTGTCTTATTTTGAAACAGGTTTGTTTGGTAAACTATACCCACATCATCACAAAAGCAGACCAGACTAATAAAAATAATTCACAAGCACCAGTGAATTAAGATCACAGGTTATGGGAACAGCAGTGCACATTTTTCTGACAACTAGGCAGATAACATTTAGCACCCCTGCGCCCTCTCCCCTCCAGAGTGCCTTTATTTTCCCCACCACTACCACTGTTGCCTTCACTCCTGTATGCAATTCCTACTGCCCGGTTCCCACCTCACCCTCCAACTTGCCTTGTTTAGGCTCTGATGATAGACCTGTGGCTGCACATCATCCTTCCACCATGGTTTCCACTCCCCATACTCATTAAGAATCCTGTTCCTATGTACTAGGCTGCCCCCTTGCAGAGCAGAGATGAGTTGAGTAAATGGGTAGTAGGAAGCGAGTTAGGGTATCAGCATGGAGGAAGGGCTAGAAAAGGAATTGGTAGCAAAGGGGAGCAGGGTGTGCCATAGAGAGTCATAACGTGGGGACAGACAGCATTGACACCCTTCAGAGACTGCCAACTTAAGTGGTGACCTGTGCTCATGTACAACAACATCACCCTTTGCTATGGAAATGTTGCACCTCTTCTCTCCACCCATAGGTCTACTGGCCCATGAGTGTATATTCTGGCAAGTGGAGGGATGCAATAGAAGCTTCTCTTAAGGTTTAACACTTCAACAATATAATACATCATTTAAGGTTGCCCAGAGTGAATTCTCTCTTCTCCTCCAGTCA